>NC_134289.1:3080333-3400610 GCF_949628215.1 Phalacrocorax aristotelis
CCAGCTCTGCTGCCCCTGCGAGCCAGAGAATGCAGCTCCTCCAGGTCAGGTCATGTGGCTCCAATTCACCATTTTGAAATAATGAGCTGTCCAATTAAAAAAGGTGCCTTTGAGCAATGAATAGTTGGTACAGAAGAAGGCAGCACCTGTACAGAAGAAAAATTAGATTCACTGCCATGAAAACCCTTACTTTTTGCTACTTCTTTAGAAGAATTAAAACCAGTACAGGCAAAGCAGAAAGAAGAGAATCATGATTCTTCTGGATCTGCTTCAAATGTGGGAGGGTATAACAACATATCACATTTGATTCAGGCTTGCTCTGGATCATTTATATAGCATCCTCAGTTACTCCCATCCCAGGCAGAGTAAATATTTACACATAACACACACTGGCATATATAGGATATATATCAGCCATAATACTAACTTAAAACCAAATTTTTATAAGCAAGTTTTTATTTTATTACTTTATGCATCAAAACACAATATTTTCTTGAGGAAATAAAAGGCTCTATCTTTGCTTTGGCACTCTGCAGTTGCATTCAGTTAGGAACATTACAATTGACAGAGAATGCATTTAAATACCCTGGGCTGGGCATTATTTTTGGCGATATCAAATAGTTGGATTCATGGCAGATCAAGCTGAGCCAGCTACAGAGCATAAGACAAGACTCGCATCTATCCTCAACAGACTGAGGAATAAAGGACTTGTAATAGCATTCAGGCACAAGGAGCATGTTTAGAACCAAATGCACTTCTCTAATGGGCTTTGTACCCTCCTATTACCACATACACTGAAGCATAAAGTGATCAAGCTAATTATTTTTCTTGCTTTACATCATCCTGTACTTTATACTGCTTTTTACAAGAACTGTTCAGAGATTATAATCAGTACTCTGTGTACAATCACACCTTCCCAAATGCTCCTGCAGTCTGTTCAATCAACTTAAGCTTCACTTCAGTTCTGCCCAACAGCCTCAACCAGATAATCAGCACCGATTTCCTAACATCCTTGATGTAGTTCTAACATATTGGTTCTATCACCTCTAAGCCGTTTCTAAGAAATAAGTATAACTCTAGTCTTTTAAATGTATTAATGTCTATGCACCTTCTTACTATATGCCTTGTAAGCTTCCCTAAGCCAAAAATCAATGTCTTGTATTTATAATCAAAAAGTAAAAAAACAAAGTCAACGTTTTGAGACATTTTTTCCTCTAAGTCCTTGGTACAATGTAAACGATAGATACACAGCTGCAATTACATTTCCAGTGCAAAGCCATATATGCATGGCCCTTTGCCTACTCCCTATATCTGATCAGCAGCTGTACTTACACACTTAAAATTCACAACTTATATTTCAAAAAGCTTTGGTATAACCAGAAAGAATTCAGCTCAAACTATCTCCTTTCTATTAATGGCATAATGAGGACCTAACATCTGTCCATTTCATCACCATGAATGTGAATTTTTACAAACATTAACCTTTGGAGTTGCAAAGTCTCAAACAAGGTATCATCATCCTGAAAGGTATACAAAATACCGGTAAGCACATTTGGAAATCTCATCACATATAATAAATCTCGGTAAGATATTATGGTTAGGACATTGCATCAGATTAACAAAATCCTGTTGGTACCACAGCATTCTTTTACATAACTCTTAAAATACAAAAGTTGCTGTATTTCCACAGGCATCTGTAATTTACATTAATACAAAGTCTTTCATTTGCAAAGATTTGGTAGAATTTATTTGTTATAGGCCACAGTAGCAGCAGGTACCATAGGGTGTTCTCCTGTTAGTGTTCTGTGATAATTGGTGCAGACCCCAATAATTGCCAATTTGTTATCTTACAAATGGAGGAAATTTATTAATCCAATACTGCAGAACACTCCATAAAGGAAAGATGATGACACTAATTGGGATATCTGATCCTCAAATAACACAGCAGGGGAGTGAACCAGGGGAGATCAGGGCAGAAATTTGACAGAAAACTCTGAAAGGAAAAAAGAAGCTGTTCTGGAAGTCCAGGCAGGACTTAAGAGGCTAAAAATCAGGAATTATTTGTATTCAAAACCCAGTACTCCATTCCTAATGACTTGTCTGTATTGTCATGCTGTGAGGACACTGCATGGGAAAAAGAACCACAAACTACTTCAAAACTTTCCATAGAGGATGAGACAAAGTTCTTGAAGATTTCCACTGACGTTGGGCAAGTCTGTGCTTGGTCTCTGGCCAGACTTGAGGACACATCAGCAGTTCCTGTTGGCCTATACAGCTAACGGCCACTAGTGCCTTTCCTCCCTGACCCTTGCTTTGCAGAACCAGTCTGGATCACATTCTGCTTCAAACCTACCATCAAAGGGCTGTCATTGGAAGTGATCCTAGATGAGGTTGCTCCTTCCTCACCTCGTTCATTCCAAATTCAGGCAGCAGCACTGTTCTCCTCAAGGATTTATTTGTTTATGACCACATACATATCAGATACCTGAATATCTAAAATGAGAACAGTTCAAAACAAATCCCACAGGCTGACCTCAAACTGACAGCAAAACCCTGCCCAGTGGATTTCTGTATGCATTGGAAAATTGCTTTTCACAATAAGCACCACAAATTTTAGAAGATGGCTGTCTCTGACACTTGACTTGCTGTCTTCATTTTGTTTTCTGTGACAAAAGGAAAAGTTTTTTGAAATTCTGACTTCATTCAAGCAGTTCCCCTGAAGTCACCAAGGTGCTTCCAACACATACCACAGCTGCAGAATGCTATTATGTAGCTTTGAAAAAAATGTGGACAGTGGTAGGAAATGTGAGAATTGAGCAGAAACAGAGATATATGTTTTTCAGCAGGCAAATGAAGGCACATGCAAAAAGCAGAAGCATTATGGTCATTTAGTACCATATGACAGCTTCACAGTGATTTGTAACATTCTGAGTTCAGCCAAAAAGCTGAATACTTGTTTTTGTTATGTATTTTAGATGATGATAGTTTCCTTGCTGAAACGGAGCATGTACCCCTTTATATTCCTCTAAATCCTTTCTTAACACTCGTCATTTCCACAGCACATACACAATCCTTTTATGATTACAAGTAATCAGCCCTGCTGATACCCATCGGCAGCTTCAGCTTCCTTTCCCCCCAGCCTACATTAAAGCCTACGCAGTTCTAGCATCACCCTGTTCCTTCCACAAACAGCAACAACTTACCAAAACCAGTTATGACTTTTTCGACCTTCCACTATCCAACCAGTGGTGCAGAAACAATCCCACTCCAGGAATGCAGTAGGGCTTCAGGACACAGCACGCAAGGCTCCTGTGCCAGCCAAAAGAGCTAACACAGAGAAAATGGGCAGTTTCGTCTTAATAAGAATATGCCAACAGCTCATAACAACATTAAGGAACTTGTCAGCTGGTAGGCACACACCTCTGTCGGCAGACAATCCCAGTATTAGAGAACATAATTTATGAAGTGTTGCTGGGTTTCTTATTTGCCTTTTTTAAAAATAATAATTCTACTTGAATTGTTGTAACCTGTGTAATCTGCTTCAAGTGTGTTGTTTTGTTTACACAATAGTCATACGCACCAGTTCCCAAGAACCTATAGCATTCGATATATTATTTGCACAAGGAGGTAAATTCAGTTCCATTACACCCATCTGACTTTTCTGAAGAGCTGAGTGGTGATAAAGATTAAAAACTTGGGAGCTAATTTAGTCTGAATAACTTAAAGTTCTCCCCTTTTAAACTCGCTGCTGCATGGGCAGAAGCTTAGGAACACAAATTTAGTTACAGCTTTTAGGAGCGAGAAAAAAAGAGAGGGAAAAAAAGGGGGGGGGAAGATGATACAGGTTCACAAGAGTCTTCTGAAAACTAACATGCTTTTTACATTTTCCAAACAATAAATGAACAGAATTAGGGGATGTCATCTCGTGCCGTTTGGTTTTTGCAGCCTGTCTTGAGCTCTGCACTACCAGAGATGCTGCAGCAGTAGCCTCACCTCAGATAACTTGTTTTATTTGTTTAGGTGATGTCCACAAACGTTGCAGGCTTTACTGTGCATAAGCTGTCTTTCCAAAATGCTGTGCTAGCCTCGTTCATTGAAATCTGATGCAAATTCTCTGATTCCCAGACAGGTAGACTCACACACAAAAAAACCTCCACCAAACAAACAAGAAAACACCTAACCACTAGGTGAACTTGTACAATCTCCATCAAAGTGAACTGAAAAGACTTATGCCAGCTGTATGCACACTCATCCTCCACTGACAGACAGATGAAGTTGGCCTGCAGCTTCCAATTTAACCAGCGAAGGCTGTCGTGGCAGATAACAAAAATGAAGGTAAATTAATTTTCCTCCTAGTTTTGCAGTCAGATGGTGGCCCAAGTCATCCCCTCCCACAAGCTTCACTGGTTACAAGCTTCACGATCTGTACTTGTGTGTTCACAGGGAAATAATTAGATGGAAAAGGAACACTTTTCAGGCAATCAGATCACCATTTCCATCCAAACATAACAATAAAAAAAAACATTCAGTTTGGTTTCATTCCCTGTGTCATGATAGGGACAAACCCCTCAAGAAGAAAACTTCAGTTGGCAATATCTAGGACAAATACTTTTGCTTTAATTCAATTAACATGAAATGTCACTGATTTCGGTGATGAAGCATCTGATGTCCTTCCCATTCCTTCATTATTAAAAGGTCACATAAGCTGCTTGTTAGCATACATTATCTCTTTTATCTAAAACCTAAAACCCAGACTCTGAGGAACAAACACCTCTTTTCTGTTATTTTAACTTCCATTTTACCCCTGTATACAGGAGGTGATTTAGAGCAGCAAATCACTATAATTGCATCTGCTACTGTTGCATTATTCTGCTTCTTCAAAGCTGATTTCAGCATTTTTCGATGGCACAGGGTATAACATTTTATTGACCAACAAAGAAACATCCTGAAATACATTTCCATCTCCCTCATATTGATTTAAGTCAGGCTTGGCAATCATTTAAAATCAAAGTTTACAGTCTGCCAGAGCAACCTGAAACACACATGAAAAAATTGTTTTGTGCACAAGTGGATGCATGAAAGGCTTAAAAAGCCCCAAAACAACAGGCAGGATCCTTTTACTAAAACTCAATAAACAGGGCCTCATCTCCAAAGCATGCAATCTCCGCAACCTGTCAAAGCACACAGATGAGTAAAAGGCTGAGAAACATGCCTTAAAGGAAGAGATCTGAGATCAATCCGTTTAGTTTATCAAATGAAAGGTTGAGTTGTGGCTTGATCAGAGCTTCTTGCTACCTACAAAAAAACCTGACGATTCTTTAATCCAACATTAAAAAGTGTAGAAGATTCAAGGCAGCTCAACAAACCAAATCTAGAAATAAAGGACAGCTTTTAAATAGCAGGGCAATTGCCAACTAGAATGAGATGCCATGGGGTGAGGTGGATTCTCTACAACTGGGATGGTCTCTGAAAAAAGAAGTGCTCTGTGTCAGTGGCTTTCAAACTTCTTCGATTTGTGGAGTCCCATAAGATTTCCAGAGAAGAGGCAAACATCCCTACAGACAGTTTAAGGCTGTTGACAATTGACAATACATTTGCTCTTTTTCTGTTACCTTTCTTTGGTAACTAGATGCAATATTTGGACCTACAAATGGTGTGCAGACCTCTGGAAAAAATACATTGTGTCTTATTCAATGGCATTTAATTCAGAAAAGGTTGGGAGAAATAAAAGCCCACGCTATCAGATCACAAGTGATCTCTTACCATCTTATAGCTCTGCATCAAGAGGAGCTGCTAGAAAGAGCAAGAGGATGCAAACCCATGTCTCCAGAGACAAATCAGCCTCCAGGGATACTAAATACTTCAAAGGTCCTTTGGAGAGACCAGCAACTGGAGAGTTACAAAGAGGAAGATGCAGCACAAGAAACCAGAGAGCAGAGAGTACTGACTCCCAACAGATGGTCCCCAAATTTGCAAAGAAGCGGTAACACCCTCTGAGATTAGGTACTTGCATATTTTCTCACTTAGGTAAATGCTTTTCCCTGCTTGATTTGTACCGTGTATGATCTACCTCTCCCACTCCTGCTTTTCCTGAATGGTAAAGAACACACTAGGGAAAGATCGTGCATTGAAATTTCTGTCATTCTTGTAAATGAAGTCACAAAGAAAAACATCTTGACGTTAATAATTTTCTAAGCCTTGTAATTGTTTTCCAATGAAAGCTGATGATTGTGCAATAGTTCTCTGAATACATATATTCAGCAAAATTACTCTTTCCTATTGTCTTAATGATAAAATACAAGCCTGATGAACAGCCGCGTGCCCTAGGAACTATTTTCCACACTACAAGTGAAAGTTTATATCTTAACAAAAAGTGATGTTTATACCATGCAAAGCTCTAAGCATCACGTAAGCATGCACACAGCTATGCATTAAAGGGCAAACCCCGCTTCCTCCTTCAACATCTCCTGCCCAAAACTGATCAGTCCATACTAATGGGGACAGGGTTTGGCTCATCTCCGCAGGCATCACATACATCCAACCTGCAAAGGGCTAGAATCGACTACATGAAGATATTTGGCATTTATATGAAGGCATTTTACAGTAACAATTGTGTTCACATAGAAACCACTTCTACCCTTAAGAGTTTCATCAAAAAAATGTGTTAATTTCTCTAATGGCCATAAAAGACACTGGTTCTTACACACAAAATCGAAGCAAGTATCTAGAAGTTTACTTTAGTACAGGAAAGATTGCACAGAGTAGTAACAATGAATATCATAATACACTAATGTTACTTTAATTGCTGAATGACATAACTTTAATTGCTTATGACATCAACTGTCATAAGATCACGTTTGTGAAGTCAAGATATGCCACCACATAACCTGAGCTGTGGAGCAACACAACTATTGTTAAAATTAATATATGTGCAGCTCTTCTTTAACGTTAACCAGCACAGTAAAGCATATTAAGTATAAGGCACACTACCAAGGCAGAGGGTATGAAATGCATACGTGGATCAGACAGTTTTTACCTCTGAAGTTTAAAGTGTGAGCGTTTTTCACTTAGAGGAGCAGGTCTTTTGTGAGATTTATTTGTCTTTTATCTGTCTATCTGTTATTGCCTTGCTTCTGCTAAGCCATAAGGATTCTCACTGTGATAATAAACTATCAGGGATATCTTGTTAGATGCATGTCTAACCCCAGTCATAAAGACTGTCAAACATACACTCTGCTGCTTCCATCACAAAAGCATAAAATATTTCCTATGATAGCTTCACGGGACTATTATAAAGCACACGGCTGATTCAGGAAGGGATCTTGTTTTTAACTTGCAGCCTGTGCCCCACTCCCTTCCACAAGCATTTGAAACAGAGGTCTGCAGAAGCGGCTGTTACTCTTCTCCCTCACGAAGGAGATTTTTCTCCTGGCTAGCAGCTGGATCCAAGCATAGCACAAGCAGATTGCTCAAGGCCCACCTACACCACCTACCTGGACATCATGTTGTAGCAAGAGCTACTCAATAAACCTCTAGCAGAGACATCACTTGCAGGAGCAGCTGATGGCGATGGCCACGTCATCTTTGCCTTGACTGCTAGGGCACTGTTTCTCAAATCACCCACGGGTAAATGATTGCCCATACATGAGCATCAGCAAATTGTTATTAATGACTGTAGCGTGCAGGGGTGTTGATTCCGTGGTGCCAGATGGTGCTTTGAAAATGGTGCTGACTCACAGAAGAAAGAGGAATAATGAGATACTAAGATACTAATAATTTAGCTTGACTCTAAATCCCAGAGTGCCATTGTCTTCCAGTAAACATCCCATAACAACCATCAAGTAAGGAAACAGCCGGCATATAGCTGAGGAACAGAAACATGCCTCATGACTACCTAATGTTTTCTGCTTTTATATCAAAGGGATATTTCAAGTAACAGATGTGGGGAGAAAGGATGCAGTGTTACCAGGGATGAGGAAGGAACAGTCACCCTCCTTTTGGGAGGGCCCACAACACAGGCAGATCTGGGCTGGGCAGCATGTGGCATTCTTGTGGTATTTCGCAGTATTTGTGGTGTCACTGGTCTCTCTCCCTGCTGCAGCCACAGAGGCGCCCATACACACTCTCAAATTGTGTTTGATTTTAGCAGCCTCTGAACAAACCAGCAGGGGCTGGTGTATCCGCTTTTAAAAAAAAAAAAAACAAACAGATTTCAAACCCATGTCCATTCTCGTGGGTTTAGCTTCAAAGCACAACTTGGGATTTGCAACTGTTTTGCAAACAGGCTTTCACAGAACTAAAATATAAAATACATTTTCTGAGCCAGTCCTCTTCCGCAGTGTCCATTTCATTCAAACACATTGAAAATTTTACTGAGAAGTTTTTGGCTGGATGACCTAGGTCATAACCCAATCATATTTTCACTTTGTTGGGCTCTCTTATAGATATCTACTTTAAATTTTAAGCATTTAAATAACATGTCCTGCGCCAGCAGAAGCATTGTCAGGGTTAGGATTTTTCCAGTCTCTAGAAGCCATCCGACTGGCTGCAGTGCCAACGATGACCTTGTTTTTCTAAAGTTTCAGGGAACCCAGTAACACATTCCTATGACTAGCTGTGAAATTAAGTTCAGTTTCAGCAGCACAAATAACTATTTTCCTTCCAGCAGCTTTCAAAATCCCAGGAATGACACTGTTTTCTATCTAAAACTGTGTCCAATTTAAATGAGTGATTTATTACAATTAATGCAAATGGCTTAAAGCAGATGTAAAAGACTATTAAGTGTCTATGCTAAGTCAAATGTACTAGTTATTTGAAGACAATCTAATTATTTTGACACGCAAATAAAAGTTTGCGAACATATAGACTTGGAAAATTTAAAATCATCTTCCAGCTACAACCAAGTACTTAATGATATTCCAGAACAGCCTTTTCAGTTTGAGAAAAATTAAACTATTTAAAACGAAATAGATTTCTATTTAAACATCAATTTCACTTTCTGATGGACTATACTATCAAAGAAATTGCTCACATTAACAATAAAGGAAGCACTTAGAGCTGAGAAGTATTCATAGGACAATTAGTAAGTGTAATGATAGACTCCATCTTGTAGAAAGCAGAGAGGGAAGTTTGCCTAATGATGCCCAGGTTAGACACAAGACATTTGATACGACTGCCTCTCCTCTGCTGGTGTAAATCCAGAGAAGCCCTTCTTCTGTATTACAATTGCTCAAAAGGAAAGCAAAGGGCAGTGAGAGGAGTCAAGTTTAGCAAAAGTCAAGTTTTCCAATACTTCCACCACAACTGGATGCAAGAAAAGGCCTCAAAGGGGGCTGCTACAGAAACAACATTCAATGAGGAGTCAGTTTTCTCAACACAGTGAGAGTGTCAAAGGAATCACTGAGATCACTCCAGACCTCCGTAAGGACAGTTAGTCACATTAAGAATGCAGTTAAGTGCCTTGAAAAATAATGAGCTCCCATCTGTAAAGTCCTCCAAAAACATCCTAAGTCTAGAAAACCATTACTCTTATGCAAGAGGAGACTCTTCTGCAAGGGAAAGCACGCATCACTTGTGAGGAAGTCTGAGAATTGTCCTCATCGGTGTTGTCCTACTTATTCAGTCACTTGGCACCATCAATAAAATCTTGACAGCAAGGAACACCCAGGAAGGTGGGCAAATTGCCTTTACCCACAAGCCTCCCTCTGAAGGAAAAAAAAAATACTGTCTAGTTTTAAGAGTGAGGATATACCGGCATCAAGTGGTGGAATAAATCTCTAGTCTCTGTTCCCTGTAGGGTTTCCCTCGGTTTGAAACGGCAGTTTGCAATTTGTGCCATCTCTCTTCATCTCTTCATGAAGGCTTCACAGTTTGCTCTAATCAGGGGAAAAGTAAAAATTAAAGGGTGCATTTATGTATTTGCCAGGAGAAACGTGCTAATTCTCATGACAGCTGTCTGTCATAACTCATAACCACAACTGCAGTAATGGATAATGTGCATTTTGCTCACTTAGATAACAGTGATTAGCTCTGATCATTAACAACACGATGCATTAGTTAGACATAAGAGTGGCTAATCAATCTGACTCAAACTAGGTATATCAGAGATTTAGGAGCAGATCAAAGTGAAAGCTTCGAGGAAATAATAGCTTTTCCAACACATTTCAATTTACACCATGGGTCCTGAATGGGGGCCATTCATGAGGCTCTTAATTACTTGACAAAGCTATAAAACAAATCTCTAAAGCACCTGCTAAATATGCAGGGGAAGAGTGCCTTTTAGTATGTAAACGGAAGCCAATAGTCAAGACTAAAACACTCCTTAACTGAGAAGGGAATTCAAAACCTAAATTTGTATTCAAAAATACAAACTGTGCATCTCTTCCACACACACCAGCACACACCTTCTTCCAGCCTGTACATATCAATGTATACAAATAGACAGCTCTCTGTATATAGATGCACAGGATTTGGGCTACGAGTTAGGATGTAAATTTCTGGAAAAAAACAGCCTTGAAGCCCAGTATCATTAACATCCTGGACCTTCATTATCAAGGTCTGCATCTTGTATCAGAAAGGGATTGTTCCCCTCTATTTTCCGCTAGTGAGGCCAAAACTGGGTTACTGTGTCTGGATTTGGGCTCCCAAGCATGGGAAAGACGTTGATGAACTGGAGTGAGACTAGTGGAGAGTTACCAAGGGCTGCCATGGGGCGTCTGAGGAAAGGCTGAGAGCTGGGTTTGTTTAGCCATCAGAAGCCGAGGCTCAGGGGGGATCTTAGTGCTGTCAACCACCACATCAAAAAAAAGTTCACAGTGAGGGTCATCAAACACTGAAACTCCAAGAAGTTGTGAAATACCCCATCCTTGGAGATAGTCAAAACTCAGCTGGACAGGCCCTGAGCAACTTGATCTAATTTGGAAGTTGGAGCCAACTTTGAAGTCAGCCATGCTTTGAGTGGAGTGTGAGGCCAGACAACCTCCAGAGGTCCCTCCCAACAAAAATTATCCTGCGATTCTGTTCTCTGGGACCCAAGTTAGTGTGGTGATAATTTAACATTTTCTACTACGTTGCTACCGCAGGCATTTCCCTACAGAAAAGAAAAATAGCCTAATGCACAAGTAAATTAACAAACAATCTGAAAATATGCTATTTTAGGTAATGCATGAAAATTTTTATTATAGATCCCCAAATCATCCAAGATGAGGAAGAAATAGCCAACTAAGCTGGAAGAAAATGTGTTATACTGAAAATATGGTCCTCTCCCAAATGTGAGTTGCATTGTCTGGCATTTAGTATGGCTTTTGAGGGTCTTTTAACTACCCTTTTTTCTCTGTGCTTACACTAGAGCTATAGATAAAATATGCCTCAGAGCTACATCAAAAATAAGTTTACACAGAATCCACAGTGAAACAAATTAATCTCCGGTACTATCTCCTGTGTGTAATGACAACAGGGATGAATATACCCCAAGCACATATAATTGCTGTGAAGCCAGATGCAGCTCCCTTTTTCGAGTCCCCTATTCCCTGATTTTCTTGCTACCTTCCAGCTGCAGGACTCCTAGTCAGGCTCCAACTGTTCAATTATTGCATTTTCCCCAGAGCTCTGATTCTCTCTTATTTCATAGGTTTTCAAGGTGATGCCCTCTGGATCGTAGGAGTTGCCTGGCCTTAATTTCAGCTTTCACATCAAGTTCAGGTAGCAAATTCTTATTCTCCACTGCTTGTATCACCTTGGCTGTGCCGAGTTTCTTATTGCAAAGGAATTGACGTCAAAGACCGTTTCAGTGGAAAGGACTGCAAAAGCCACAATTAATGGTTGGAGCCATGGACATGCATCGCCTGCTCTTGCAATGCAGCATTTACCAATAGTTATGTGATTATAATGGACAGTTTCCTGCTCCAGGAACAAGATGCTTAACACCACAGCTACAACTACGGTCTTTGGTATGCGTGCTGACTCTTTAATGATGAGTGCTTTTGAATATGCAATTGGTAATGCAAATAATGGCTTAGATATACGCAAAAAAAAAATCTTTTCAGCATAATAGAAATGTTCTCTTCTGTTCCCAGTGTAACAGATGTCCTGTTCAGTTGCACTTGAAATGTGAAAATATTTAAAGTTTTGCATAATGATCAAAATAAAAAATTGTCTAATAAGCAAAGTAAATGTCATCTTCCAGAAACTGGGGAGGAGGCATGGAGAAAAAAAAATATAAAAAAGTAGAATGCTTTACATCAGGGTATGAAATAATTTAGGTTTTCTTGTGATCATAAACAATAAAACATATTATTTGCTAATAGCGGAATCTGAATGTCAGCATTTGTGAAAGAATGCAGCATATATTATGCTAAAATTGCACTTAGTTTGTTTCTCAACTCATCCTCACCACAAAAGAGTAATTAAAGCTACTAATACCTCTTATCAGGATTCTTAGACTGTTGAGATAAACTTTCAACACAATCAGATCACTTAACTTGCTGTGTAGTGCTGCATTACATACAGGTACACGGCACTGTAGACAGAAAATATCGTACAAGGGAAATCAAAGGACACTTTATTTTTAATCTCAAAATCACCCATTCTTCATTTCATAAATTACAATAAGTGATAGCTATACCATCCAGAATTCCCTATCTTAATACTTTTATTTACTCCAAATAGGAGTTTCACTAAAAACTAGTAAAGAAATACAGCCAGAGTGGATAAAAAGAGGCAGTTTCTGTAAGAGGAATGACCTTCCTTCTTCATAGCAAATATTTTTTTATTATGCAGATTCCCAACCACCTACTGTCACTCGACAGCTGAAAGTGAATTTATTTTCCTTTCTGACCGTATTATAATGAACTATTTGAAAATTTGAAGCCTGCAAACCTTACTGAAACTGCTTATTACAACCCCTTTGCCTTCCTTTTTCACTTACCCAAGACACAAAATAAAGCTTTCGTTTTCGTTAACAAAATGACCTTTCACATCTCATTTGACATTTTTCACGGCCAGTGTCTCAAACAACACAACACTGTGTTTTACTCCTCTGTGATACTCAACTACCATCCCTGCTTTCACATGCATCGAATAATGTACACAGACCCACTGTGTGGATGTTCAGATCCACTGAAAATTCCTGGTTGGGAACACACGGCTTTTAATAATTTTTCCTACACAATTCAACACACTGTTTAGTGTTGATTTCTAAACTTCCTGACATTCTTCACCAGCTGAATAAACTTTCTTCCCTTAGCCCAGATCCTCTTTTTGTCAGATAATATGATATTTGTATATCAAACCTCTAGAACATCAATAATTTCTCCCCTATTAATGGTACCAGAAGAGCCCAAAACATTTTCCTTCAGCATTAAGGAAGAGGCCGAAAACCACATAGACTTCATTTCCACCAACGATAACTAACGTTTGCACATCCGGTGCAGATACTTCAAAAGACAGGCCATGGTTTACTTGCATTATGTTTGTATCACTTAGACTGAAGACCAGAAAACAAGCTACAGTTTGTATGAGACAGTGCAAAGCTATCGGCTGCCGGGAAGCCTGGTGTCCTCTTACCATTACTGGCTCGGCTGCCTCTACGGCAGGCCACCAAAGAGGATGAGGAAGACCTGGGACCAGGGCATGGCCAAGCAAGGACACCATGTGCCCTCCCTTCCAGGCAGGCAGATGGACTGCCCTTTCTGCAGAGACTGCAGGCAGGTTCCAGCTGGCAGATGAAACGAGGACATGGGTAACATGGCAGGGATGGAGATAGTCCTAGAAAGCTACAGAGCTATACTTAAGCTTTTGTCAGAGGCAGCAATCCGCCATTTTGCAGCTCAGTGCATAAAGACTAAATAGAAATAAAGAAAAGCCTTAACCTGCCAGAGCTGGTGTGTTTTCGAGCTTTCTAACAACACATTTTTTTTCTGGTAAACCTTTGCAAACAGACCTGGAGGCTGCCTCAAGGGAGGTTACAGTACGGCTGCTACACCTGTGTTTGTCATCTTACATACAACACTGTCAGAGCCTGGACATGGCTTTGATAAAAGCTGTCCATGTACAAGGCAGCTATGCTGTCACTACTGCTTCTGCTAACTGCCCACCTTTAACCACCTTCCATTCCCAGGAGACAATTGCAATAATCTACATTTAGTAGAACAGCGGGGAGAGAATCCAGTCTTAAGCCACTACATAGTCATTTAGGGATGAAACTCCCAGGCATACCATGAGTTAACTACATAAATCTCTGCACAAACACAAAAAGAGAAACATTTCTTAAGTCTGCTAGAGGAATCCCGATTCACTTAGATGAAAAATGTAGCTTGCATGGGAGGTAAAGTGTTTGGGGGAATGGTTATCTCTTTTTTTGAAGAAGATATTCTGAAAACTGCCTTTAGGATTGATTAGTCTCCCTGTGTACGGAAGAAAATTGCTGGAAGGAGCTGGAGGAATTATGAGGATTAACAAATTAGACTTGATCAAAGGCTTTCACAGCACAGCACCAAAATATTGAAGAAGGCCCTTATCAGATATTTCTCTTCATGACTCCTTAAAAATGGATGGTTCAAAGTAAGCTTGGGAATCTTCAAATAGTTGGGAACAAACTGGTATTTGAGAAACAACCTACACCAGTCAAGGTGTTAACACTATTTTCAGTGCCTGAATACAAGAACCTGGTTACCACCCTTCTTCCTGAGCTTGTAAGCCACCTCTCCCTACTAGCATACTTGTAAAATCCCTTCTTGCTGCTTTTTCTGGCCTTTGTTTAAAGCTCCAGATGGTCTCTGGCCTTTCTGATTTTCTCCCTTAGTACCTGAGCAACGCTTTTCAATCCCTCTGTTGCCTTTTATTGTTCCCATTGCTTGTATACTCTATTTTCGCATTTTAGTTCATAGTGAAGTTCCTTGCTCAGCCAAACCTGCTGGAATTCCCAGTTGTCCTGCAGAACAGCAGCTGTCAACCAGTTTTCTTGAAAATCCAGCCATTTCTCCTGGGCACCATTCCCCTTCGATTTGCCTAGCAATTTCCTAAAAAAGCTCAAGTTTGCTTTCTTGAAAGCCAGGGTCCTACCTCTGCTGCTCACCTTCCCACCCTTCTTCCAAATCCTCAATCCACTCATCACCTATGGTCACTGCAGCTCAAGCAACTGTCTAGAGCCATATTCTTCTACTAGATACCATCTTCTGCTTGTGACCAGCAGGTCAAGCACAGCATTACCCTGGTTGCCTTTTACATTTGCATTAGAAAATGGTCACAGACATTTGTGCAGACAACTTGTACAGACAGTACAAGAAAGCTTCTGCACACCCTGCCCCGAAAGTGAGAACATGCAGCTTTTGCCCTCACCTCCTCCCTCTGCAGCTCTCTGAGGGAACCTGGATCGAAGAAACACTGTTTGAAATGTAAAAGCTCTTTGACACATAAAAAGTCTAAAAGGCTCCAGTTTCCCCTATTTTTGAAGCAAGAGTTTGGGCCTTGGAACTGGAACTGTACAGCCTCTCCCATGTATGATTATCAGTGTGTAAAGTGAAAACAAACCAGCACTAAATTAAGCTGCAGGCTTCCTTTGCTCCAAGAGGGTTGTAGCCTGGCCCAGTAGCTTGCCCTGCATTTGTCAGACAAAGTCTCCCCATTTCAGAACTTTCAGTTCCCTCTACTAAGGCACAACAAAAATAAATCAGTCCTGTATGTTCTGTATCAAATACAGAAAAGAACCCCGTGGAATTCAAAGAGTACGCAGACTCTGGTTGAGGAAAGACTTAAAAGTTCAGGCTTTGTTCCGCTTTTTCCTGTTCTCCAAATCCAAATGGACTCCTTCAGAGAAGTAACTAGATCTAAACATATCAAGAATCAAGGGGACTTGGGCTGCTGAATCATATTTCTGATGGATATTACACATTAAAAAGCAGTTAAACAATTGCTTACCAAAAACCAGAATGTTTTTTCATTATATAAAGATGCTAGAAATCTGTCGTACCAAATTTCTTTTGTACAACAGAGTAGACTCCAAAACTGTTAAAAAAAAAAGTCCGTAGCTCATCCACAAGGTTTGTTGTATGCTACGTAGCAACTTGAACAAATTTTCACCTCTGCTCATCCTTCAGAAAGGTAGGTTTAAACAGAAATGGTGACAATATTTTTAACTGCAGCAGAGGTTTAATTATGAAGGATTTAAAGTATCATTCAAATACGAGTTCATAAAGAAAAACATTTTTAAAATGTTAATGGAAAAAACTTGACTTTTCTTTACTATAACCAAAAATAACACGTTAGAGATCATGAAGTACCAGAGACCTCTTTTAATTGGCAGTAATCTTGTACAAAGTCTTCATCCTGGTCTACAATAATTGGGCCCAAAGTCCCTTTGAGCTAAAAGTAAAAGTGGTGTTTTTATGGTTTCTTACAAAATATGACACTTCTTTCTTATCTGAAGCTTCAGTGGTACTCTGCAGGGGAGTGAAATAGAGAAGAGTCTCATTTAAAACCAATTAAAGATCAGTCACTCCGTGTGATCCGTAATTGTACTCTATTGAGGTGGCATTTGTTTTCCAACCTCATATTGTCATGAATATGGAAAAGCTCCAAATTATACTTTGGTATAATGATAGGTTTTCTGCTACTGGTACACAAATGAAGCAATGTGCTCTACAAATCCTGATTGTCAAAGAGCATTTTAATGCCTCTGAGCAGCCCCAAGTTAAATAGGTTTCCAAAAGGTAGAGGACCTTAACAATTAGCAGAAGGATCACAAGTTGCTTTGCTTTCTCCCTCTACATTGCAAGATGTCAAGCCTGGATCAGTTGAAAAAAGATAATTACCTTTCCCGCACCCAAAGTAACAGGATTTTCAAAGGAAATAAAAAATAAATTTTAAAAAATATCACTGCTAGTTCCAAGCTAATTAAACACTTAGAACTGCCTTGCTTGGCCTTGATGTTATAGGAAAAGCACTTATCTCACAGGCTAATTACATTCCTCCCTACAGACACCATCATCTCTTTCCTCCCTCCCAACACACTCCAGAACAGTACAAGTCTCATGAAGCCTATGGGACTAAGCTGAAATGCAGCCAATGAATCAGCTACGTGAGACTACATGCTGCCTTGAGCAGCCAGATTCCAAGACCACGAGGTCTCAAAGAGGGCCCATGGTCAGGGCTAAGCCCTAGTCTGGGATTCAAGCATCTGGTCTTCACCAGACCCCTTGTCCTACCCCGGAAATGCTGTGTCATACCTCTGTATCTCAGGGTTTGCCATTGGACACATGGGCACAGCACAACTTTTCTTCATGGCAGATGTTAGGAGGATAAACATGTTTCTAACCTTGATGTACATTGATGTTTGGCACTCAGGTTTGAATGTGAAGCCTGGTCTAGGATGCTGGATACAACTTCAGAAATAAGAGACATTGGCGAAATTAGTGAATGTAAAGAAATAAATATTTAGGTCATACATTAATAAATCAAAATAGAAGTAAAACAAAATTCTCGTACTAAAAGCCCATGTATCAGTTGCCTCTGGGAAGACAAGAATCAATCCATCTAAAAAATTATCCCAGCTAAAGTTAACTACAACACAGATGCGTATCACAAAAAAATACAGGGGTAACAAACACCACAGAAATCTTCTCAACTTCTTGACATACCAGAGACACTCTTCCTGCAAAATCTGATAAAGGCAAAGCCTCAATTTTTGAAGGTACAGATAACACGATAACCTGTATCACTAGATTTAAACCTTTGAAACAAGAGCCTGAATCACTGCAGAAGTAGCAAAAGCAAAATAAGTTTCAGCTGAAGAAGTAATGATTTATGACACTGAGGTAGCTCTGTTAGCAGTTGCATTCCAATACGAAATAAAGTGATGTGGATTTAAAACTTATTTCTATTGAATCCAGTATGTATTTTATTATTTCAGATAAAAAGTGTTTCAATAAAGCTAACAGAATTAGAAAAAAAAGAGTGGGGATGTCATTACCATGCCTGCTCCTATGCATATGATGTGCTACACCTACACGTGACCAACAAGGCTCACGCTAACCATTGCTACCACACATCGCTAATTTCCAAAACTCCAAGAGACACTAGAAACTGTATCAGAGTACATGATCACAAAGGTCCCTTTGGCCTTAAAATCAGATAGCACTTGCATGCAATTTTTTCTTCCTCCACAAGTCTTTTGCCATATGCACAAAACATTACAGATAGATTGCAAGCAAGCAAAGAAAGCATGAACTTGAAACAAAACAGTGTTAATTTCTGTAGCTTGAATGATAATTTCTACATTAACACACCATCTCTAACATGTTCACCCCAGAACTCCTGTCCAAAAAAGCAAAAGCGTGGAAGCAAAAGCGAAGAGCATGGAAGACGTGCGCTGGATGAATCATTAGGCAGTGACACCGCAGAATCGGGAAATGATGGCGCAAAATAAAACAGAGAAGCCAAATACTTCTTCACACCCCTTGTACCCTGATGTCCTCAGAAAGCCATGGGGATACCTTATATTTCCTGGCTAAAGTCTGCTAGAGATGTCTCCGTTTTTCTGGATAGGAAATTTCACATTTACTTTGATATAAGAACTCCTCTGGGAGCAGGTTAAGTAAAAGACAAATGGGGATGAATTTGCTGAGACATCCTGGGTGAGATGCCACCACCCAGGTTTTGTTATCACCAGCAGTAAAAATCTTGCTTCCTGCAGCGTGAAATGCAGCTCCGACTTTCCTTCTGAAATTTACAGACCAAACTCTCAGCACAGCTTTGTGTTTGGTAATTTATTTTTTTTTAGGACATCAGCGGGGAACTACTTTCCTTTTATTACTTTCTTCAGTAGTTCACTTCCCCTCTTGTGAATGCTTTTTCTTTTTATTCTCCTTATATTCCAAGACATTACTTATTTTCTTCCCTTTCTTTTCTTCCTTTGGGTTAAGGCAATTAATAAGTCACATGAAAGGCAGAACTACGGAGGAAAACCCCACGGCCAAAAGATTGTGCTTAGAAAATGTGTTCTTCAACTGGACAGTGTCTGGGGGCCTGGGGAGAAGACAGGAGCTGAAAATAAGCAAATCTCACAGTAGCTGCAGAGACAAAGGAATCATGCTGCTTTCCAGGTGCTGGGAATCAGCAGGGCTATCCCCACAGGAGATACCTACCACAGCAGTACCCTTGTGGGCCTTTCATGGTCTTCTGAAGGCAGATTTTCACAGAATTTCCTAAGGCCATACTTTCCCAGGTCTGCCTTAAAATACAAAGCCTGCAAAAGTCAAACGCGCTGTGTGCAGCACTGCTGCAGCTCTCTGCAGTCATTAGTTACCTGATACCTACAGCAGCTTTCACCAGTGGGGACCAGGTGAGAACAGCTCGTCTGAGCACCCCCACCCACACCCCATAAGAGGGACAAGCAGCTCCAAAGGCCTTCACAGACCCAAAAAAGAGACTTTGTACCCACGCCATGGACCCTCCGCTGCACCCCTTGATCAGCAGGATCCAGGGTACACAAATACACGCACCCCCTTCAAGCACAGAAATGGGTCTTTGGATTATTTTTCTCCTGGTTGTTCAGAATTTAGGAGTAGCTACACATGGAGCTCTATATGAGTTTGAGACTCTGCTCTGGCTTCGCATTATTACTGACGACGTGGGTAATAATTTACACAACTTTGCATTTCACAAATATTAAATAACTAATTAGCAGTATTAATAAAACTGACCTTCTGCCTTCCATTTCTGCTAATGAATAGGTACGCGAGTTTTGCATTAGGTAAGAAGTTATGCATAAAGTACATCTCCTGCCGTATGCCCAATTTAAATTATAGCTGTAGGGTAAATTGAATACCCCAGTCTAATCTCCCCACATAGGCATTGCATCAGGCTCTAAGAAGTACTGCATCAGCATTTTGACTTGAGCTTTTTTTTAAAAAACAACTGCTATAAAACACTGACTGCAAAGAGAAAAACAGCATTAGGGGGAAATATTTAAAAACAATGGCCCTGTTGAGATCACCAGAAAAGGTTCTATTTTAACAGGCTCAAGAACAGTATTTTCATATTTCAGCACAGTTTTACCAAGCCACCCCATTATATTTCCTGAATTTATAGGCTATCCTTGTCAAGAACAGAACAAAATCATTAAGACTACGATGATATGGAAAAGTGCTCTGAATTAGAGAGACAGTTCAACCCATTTGATGATTTGTGTGTAGAAGACATGTATTTTATCACAATTCACATTAATGTAGAAATACCTGTTCATACTTCCTATTCATTCCTGAAATCCTACCGGTTTGCAGCGTTAATATGATTTTTTCCCCCCCCACTGAATAACTAAACTTTTATTATATTAGCAATATTCTCACAAACCCTTGGGTACTACCAGTTTCATATTTATTGGTATTTCCACTGATAACTGACTGCATGACTATGTAGTCATTAGCAGGACTGGGCCCAGAAAAAATAACCTAATTTTACAATAGTGATGTAATTTTAATTAAAAGGGCCTTGACTGAAATTCAGCCAACCCCAATCCAAACCAGCTATGTCAACCTGTAGGACCTGTCCATTTTGACATATAAACAAGCTAAATGTCGCACTTTTAATCCATATGTTGTTCTCTCTGTAGCTGTTTGTTGCATGGACTGTTACCTCAGTAACTGCTGGAAACCGCCGTAGACCTCCCTCATGCACACAGGGGAACTGCTACCTCTCACACTTAATAAAAACTGACAAGTCAGCAAGGGCCCTATTGCCTATGACAGTGTTACGGGTCTTCCTCATTAAGGTTCAAAAACAGGGCAATCCCTTCGCATTATAATGCTGAAAGAATATGGTACTAAAGCAGCAACACCCATCACAAGTACTGACCCTTCCATCTAACTGCCTACACAAACTGTTGCGAACAGCCATGACTGCACATAAAGGCATGAATGGCTATTGGAGAATTACACAATCTTAGGGAGTCTCTGAGCAAGTATATTCTCATTTTTTAAGCTTTTTGGTCTTAAAGCCAGCTAAATCCTGACTAAACTACTGAATACTTTTCAATGCAAGCTGTGTCTGAACTGTAAGTGAAAGGAGGAGAGGAACTTATTCATGGGGGAGTGGTTCCAGCCTTAGACAACAAAGCTGACATTTCAAAGCAGGGGAGTGATAAGGACAAAGCACTCAAATCCTTCTCAGTCCACTCACTGAAAGAAACCTGAAACCAGGAGACTTCTGCAATTCACCTCACCGGTACAGCAATGGTTTTCTGCTGCTCCATGCTGCCAGAGGGAAGAAATTTGCCATTAACAAATGGGAACGGAATAGGAAAACTTATCAGCCTTCTTTCCTGATGTCTACAGACAATAGTCAGGGGTCATATTAGGAACTCGCTGATCATTGCTCATTTTTAATTTGTTCTCTGTCCCCCTTTAATGAGCGTAACCACATGTCCAGATGAACTCATCCAACAACTACTGCAAGTAAGCATAGGCTGCAGAAGCCACCTGGCACTAAAAGAGTATTGAAAAACTGAGGTTTTCTACGTATTCGCTGATATAATTAATGCACTGGATAGGCTGTTCCTGACCCAAGAGTGTAAACTCTATAATGGATTGGACAAGTGGAAATAGCTTCTCACACCAAGAAGGTATTCTGTATGCTACCTAGTAATTAATCTATTTAAAATACAGCAGGAGAATAATTAAACATGTTCTCTTAAAATTCAAAGAGATGAAGCCAACAGCAAGGTCAATTTTTTAAAGGAGAAATAAAAACAGAAAGTCAGCCAGTATGGCTCCAGAATAATTTTAGGAACAACCTCTGTTGATTAAGACCTTATGAAAATGAACAGAGAAGGATCTCAGGGCAGAGCCATTTCTGTCCCCTGGGTGCTTGATGGGATCCCAGATCAGCAGGTAAGATGCAAATACAAGTTGACAGAAAGTGGCTGAGGAGTGGCTTGTATGTATTAAATAAATCAAATTTTGAGTATTCAAAGTCCAAAGTTCATATAATAAAACACACCTTAAAAGTAAAAATGAAATATTACTTTAGACTAATAAAGTCCTCAGCAATTACCTCTCGTCGGAGAAGTACCTCATAAGTGCCCAAAGGAACACAAGCAAACAAATAGCAAAAAGAATAACAGAAAGTTCAGTTAATTTCCTAAACTGCTTCCTAAAAGCCCCTTATCTTTGTTTGAATCATACCATTCCAAACTCAGCAAACTAGGAGCGTACTACGAGCCCCTTTAGTGCCTTCCCTCTCCAAGCAGAGGGCTGTTTAAAGAAACCTTCAATATCACATTAACGCATATGGAAAATCGCATTAAGCTCAGTTAACAGCTTAGCTTAAGTGCTCAGCAATCTTCAGCTGCAGTTCACAAGTTACATAACTTCAAATACAAACATTGATTTCAAGACAAAATACATAAACTTGAAATTTAATTACAACTGTAGAACAAATATCAGTAGGTAAGACGTTGCAGAAGTCATCTGGTCATTTAGCACTGGAATCTGAGTGGTGGCTTGCATGCTTATACTGCAGCAAGAACTTGGCAGACACTGTTTCTAAGCTCCTTAAAAAGACCAGCAAAACCATACAAGAATATAAACAGAAACATCAGTTTGCAGCATGTTTTTCATCGTTGTTCTTACGGGATGTTGACAACCCAAGTTCTTGCCTGGGATGGGGTTTTTTGTACAGTTGGAGATTGACAAAGAATCCCAATCCTGCATCTGACACACAGTATTTTTGGCTATATTGAATTCTGAAGGTTTTCAGGACTTGAAAAATTACTACACCTGCCAACAGCATGTTATATTTATCAGCTGTGTGTCATCTTCAGGAAAATGAACTTGCCATTCTGTCAGAAATTGCCTGCTTTGGGAGGTGTGATTAGACTTTAACCATTAGCGTAGAAATGCCATTCTTTCTTCCAGTTCATTGCTTTCCAGCCCAGAGGTTTATTCACAGACTATAAGTTATATAATACCTTAAAATGAATTTTGGGTGTAACTACTGCTTATTAAAAAAAATCAAATCTGATTGCACGTTTAGAATCAAAATCCACTTTTGCATGAAAGTCTGTGCTATGATGAATCTTTATCTCACTCGAGCCTTAAAAGGAGTACATGGCTGGTGAATAGCAAATGAATTGAGCCTCTTGGTTTGCATTTTTATAAGGTATAAGTTTGCAATGTATAGGGAAGTCCATAGAGATGTCAGAGCAGCAGAAACGACGAAAACATTAGCAAGAGACACCCAATGGAGAAACCAAGGTCTAAGTAGGTCTCAGCCTAGGAGAGAAAGGCAGGCTTCAAAGTTCAGTGATCTCTATTTATACCTGCTCAATCTGCATAAGAGTTAAGAGCTGGGGCTGACTTAAAGGTCAAGGTGAACCTTTGCTCAAGAACAGCCAAGAGCAGCAAATAAAAGTACATTTGAAGCCACTTAACATTTAAGATTGACCCAAGAGCAGCAAATAAAAGTACATTTGAAACCACTTAACATTTAAGATTGACCCGTAATTACTGTTGCTTATTCTGTCTGACAAAGGGAGCTCCCCATCCCTCCTAAGCATCATATTAATTGGAGGAGTCATCTGAGGAGACTCTGTATTTCCCTCCTCTGCAGAAAATAGATAGAGGCCAGACCTGGGAAGAGTGATACAGACCATGAGATGCTGAACACCTCTGCCAATACTTGGGGAGCTCCTTCGGTACCACCTCTGGCAGCGCTCCATGCCCCAGCCAGCCTGTTGCCACCTGTTCAGGCCTTTAAAAAGTTGCTACAAGAATGTTAAGTGTTAGAGAAATAGAAAGAGCCCCCCCATCACCAAGCTATATCAAAAGAGGTCAGTGCTCTTCCCTGTAGAGCCAGAACCTAGCTGAAAGATTCATATTTCCCTTGTGGGATGGCATTACATTTTTTTTTTTTTTTTTCCCATTTTAATAAACTAGGTGCTGTGAATAAACACAGAATAGGCCATTGTAAGAGATGCACGGGAAATACTCCAGAGGCAGAGGGTGGGCAGGAGGGAGCACGGCATAGGTGGCATCCCTGTGTCCCACCCTGACCTGGTGCAGAATTTATAGTGGTATGAGAAGCTGGACAGGCCACCTACTACTCGGACTTTACCAGAGATGGGTAACCACAGTGAAGAAACAGCTGCCACCTTATGACAGCCATAACTCCAGTACAGCTCAGATCCGGGGCCATGGATTAAGGACATGTTTAAGTACCAAATTTTCAGAGGTAGTCTTTGCTCTCATATAGCACAAGAGAAAGAATGTGTGAAGCAAACCAGAGGCAAGGAGGCTGGGACATGGAAAGGATGCTGGGCTAAACCTTGCCTTGTACACAGTACAAGCAGCACTGCTACATAGCAACTTTTTTGACAAACAATCCCCATTTTATGTACGAAAATACGTCCTGTGCCAACACAGGAGGAACACACTCACCGAGAGTGACCAGGGTGCTCTGAGAGGCAGCTGTGCAGGGGTTGCCCTACTAAAAATACCTTCATTCAGTTACCACAGAAAACGCCCAGGTCCCGAAGTGATGAAAACTACAGAACAGGCAAAACTGCTTGGAAGAGCACATTTCTGTGAGAAATGCACCCTCAGAACAGCAGTGCTACATCTCAGCTGTGTGACAGGCCAAGCTGCACATGCCCTGCAAGGGCTTAGGGAGGAGAACGGGTACAAGGGGCCACCCCAGTCCCTCTTGGATATCTGTTTAGGAGACTGCCACGAAGAGCTTGAGCTCCCATGGTCACACACTCCTCATGGGAATATGTTCTTGTTTCGTACGTTTTTGCTGACATCCAAGCAGCAACTTGCAATTCTTCCCTATTTGTCTTGTCATAAGATCAGACAAGCTCTGTGAGGAGTTTTCACCATGGTTTTTTGCCACGGGTTGAGAGTTTTGTTTTTGAATTCAGACCTTCAAGGGCTCCTAGAGACATCATGCCACTCTACAACACAGCAGAGACTCTGCCAGTGATCAGGTGCACCGCACTCCATGGCCTCCTGTACAAAAACAACAGTATGTCATCGTTATTCTATGGAAAGTCATAAGAAGTAATGCATTCTCTGCCAATCTGAGGAGTACAGATCCCAGTTATGATGGTGCCTTTCTCAAATAACCAAAGAGTAAAATCTAAAAACGCTGGAGTTATTAATCTGTCATACACTGTATGACAGCTCTTGAAGATATTGTAGCATAACTCATTTCCCACCACAACAGCTAATCTTTCATGAGGCTAATACCTAAACACTAACTTTTTTGTTAGGTTAAAAAAAAAAAAGACTGTATGTATTACATAATCTCTACCTTGGGATGAAAGCAACGTGATTGTTTTCATTAACCTTTCATTCTTATAAAAGGGCAAAAATCAATAACAAATTTATTCAGGCAAGTGAAAGGCAATTTCAAGCAATTTCACAAGGGATTTCATTTCCATTGCTTTTTTTCCTCTCACAAATTCTAATAAAAAATAATACAATCTGTCCAAATGTAAGACAAATACAAAAAGCAAGATACTGTCAGCTCCTCAAAGACACGGAATGAAACCACCTTTTTACAGCTGGATAATTGCCTTACTAAAAATACTGCTTTCTTTTGAATCCTAAGCAAGTCTGCAACATCTTACTGACAGCCTGTGAAGCATTTTGTTGCACACTACTGAGCTGGTCTCTTAAATAAAGCACCTATGATACATATTTTTTTCCTATGACAAATTAAGCAATTTCTTTTTGGTGTACTTTGCCCTTTCGCGCTTATGGACAGAGGTTTAAATTACATGGATTTTGATGCACTTTCCAACTTTGCTATTCCTGTCATATGTTCCACAGCATTTCACCTTTTAAAGTCTTGGCTTTGAATTCATGGTCTGAAACATCTGACAAAAGCAATGATAAAAACCACAAAGTCATTTGTCGGTAGCTCCATTTTCCACAGTGGACAAAAAATGCTGAAAAAGCAACATACATTATTAATAACTGTTTAATTTAATCTGTGACTTTACTTCACATGTCTTTCTGCAAGTCCTCTGCGTATACTTCCACGTTTCCTGTCGTGTGCTGCAAGGCTGAGGGGGATCCCCTCAGGGCTGGATGGGGAGCAGAGGGCAGCCCCAGCCTGGAGCATCAGGTCCATTGGTTCCCTCACAGTCCCCAAAACTCCCTTCATGGTGTCTTTTTTTTTGTTATAGTAGTCTTTAATAATTTTACTTTTAAAGATATTTTAAGTTATTTCTATAAGCACCAGTATTCTATAGGTGCATCTTTACTAGAGGTGTTTATTTCCTATTGATTTTGGTTCCTCTGCTCCTCACCATGATGCCACTGGAGAGCCTGAGAAAAGTCACAATTTGTTATAAAATTTAAACTTCTAGGAAACCTTGTGAATTATTTGCACTATTCAAAAAAAATCTAAGATATTACATAAAGTTTAAGGGAATTTGAATGCCAAACTACCACCCATCAGTGGGGGAGTTCAAGATAAGTGAGATCAGCTCCTTCTAGTGCTGCTTATCCTTACCCAGTTACTTTAGAGGGGACTATCGTCCCAATTCCAGTGGCTGCAATTAGGGGTGCTGAGTCCGCCAGGGTGGCTTCCTAAAGCCCTCTGCTGCCCTCTGAGCATTGCCAGCCCCACGGCACTCACGCCACACAGGGACATGCAACCCCTTTTCCAGCTTCCCCATGCTGGCACAAAATAGCTTGATAAATTCGCCCAGTGTGTTTGCTCTGAGGGTGATGGAGACATCCAGTTTCTTACTTCTTCCATCATGTTTTCCATGGGGGAATGGAGCTTCTGATGTTGGGAAATGTGCGATTTTCTTGTGAATTATTAATGGAAGGACAAGCAAGCCAAATACTCCAGTGTTTTGTTGAAGCCCTAAGCCCACCATGCATTTGGGCGCACATTTCAGTAAGGCTATGTCCAAAAAATGAAAAGAAAAAAAAAAAAATTGTAGAGATATACTTGCTTCTACAACATGAGGAAGTCCAGAGAAAGCCCACTCAAACTCAAGTGAGAAAGTACAGAAGATTCATAAAATCTTCCAGAAACATCTCTAGGCCTTTGCAGTTAGTGTTACGAGGCTACAAGGCAGCTACTCTATGCAAACTGACAGCGGGAAACCGTTGAGAATACTTCATATAGGATAATGGTGACCTTAACATGGCAGTAATATTGGAGAACCACCAGAAATGCTAATAATTCAGTTTGCACAGGAGCTCAAAAAAGCCCATAATCAGTATTTGGGTTTATTCACTATAAATTAAATTATAACACACAAGAGGATGAAAGAAATATTATAGGGCACAAAAAGCTGCCAGTTAAAAGGGATCTAATTCCAGTACATGTCTTCTTTCATCAAAAAAATTACTGTATTATTATACTACCATGTTATTAGGATGCTATGTAATTCACCGTCACCTAGAAGCAGGAAAAAAGTAGATAGCAAGGGAATATTCTGGGGCAAACTGGAGACACTCTGTTGTTTTTTTCACTGAATTAAAAAAAGCAAGAAAACAGAAATAAGTATCTGAATGTGCAGAATACACTTAAAAGGTTTCTCATTTCCCTCAACAAAATGAGAGTTCCCAGGTGTGAAGGATGTGCCTTTGACAGGCCATCGATCTACAAGGATTAATCTACTGCTAATCACAGCATTTTTCATATTCTGATTTCAATTATTTACTGAGGAACTTCACAGAAACACAGATATTCTCAAAGACTAATACTTTCACATACACAGTTAAAAATTCATGCTCCTAGGGTTACGCAAGTCAAAGTCATGATCACATTATGGTTTTCCCATAAGATATGACAACCCATTTCCTCGATGCAGAAGTCAAAGATCTCATCAGGCTATACGTCAGTAAGTATGTCATCTGGTGTTTTGATACCATACAAAGCAAGAAACAGAGAAGAGCAGATCTGCAAGAGGGGTGAGAGGCCAGCACACAGGTGCGCCTCCCGAGAGGACTTTGGCTGGGGATTTCTAGAAGGGATTATACAAGTCAGGTTTCTGCCACAGAAAGCAACTGAGGGCAGTCACCCTCCCATCCCATACTCACATGTGTTTGACAGCAACAACTGCTGTCCAAGCTCATCTCAGAAAGGCAGCTTTGAGTTTCAGCAGCCTCGTACTTCCTGGGAGCAGCCTCAGCCCAGAAGACGGGTGGAAGTGCTCAGCTGGAGCTGAGCCAACATCCAAACCACTAATTTGTTCAACCCTCTTTTCAGCTCCCAGATTTGTCACTTACATATCAAATAGCAATTTTTGAACCCAACTTTGGCAAAACATCAGAAATATACCATTTACCAATCACTTGAGACTAGTTAGATCTGTCTACTTTGAGCTTGTTTTCAGACTGCTAGGACTAAGGGTTTACATTTAGGCCGGCATCACACAAACATAGGACTGGAAAGGATCAAAGATGATCACCAAGTCTGCCATGACCCCCTAGCAATGCAGGATTGATAGTATTTGTTGACCATGGAAGATGTTGATGTAGTTTATCCTTAAAGAACTTCCTAGAGTAATGGAAATGCTATGTTTTTCCATATCAGTCTATTCTACTGCCTGATTTCCCATACAGCCAAAAAAATTTTGCAGGTAGCTAGCCAGAACTTCCCCCACTGCAGCTTAAGCCCTTTTTCTCCTTGTGCTACCCACCTTGACTTAGGAGAGCGCACTGATATTTATGACCTTTTAAAACTATTCAGTAGTGTTCCTAGCCCAAACAGATGCCTTCTCCCTCATCAATCATAGTAAAACCCAAACTCTATGTCCGGATCAACTACTTACTTTCCCACCAGTTGAAGTTTTTATTCTTCTGATGCAAGGAGAATTTTAGACTCCACGGGGAAATTCCACAGCTTTTGGGGTAGCAATGCTCTTCCTAGCCTAGTATTAATCAAACTCTCAAGCCTGCCTGGGTATCTGTGCAGATCATGGCTTATTTATCCTGGAATTTTGTTGTTATAGTTACCAAAAAAAAAATCATCTCCCCTGGTACTTTACACAGGCTTTTGTCTTTCTGTTTTTGTTCTTCCCAGCAAGCTGAAAATGCCAACTAGCTCCAGCCATGTCACTATCAACTGAGCTCAACTCCTTTTCTGAGTTTACATCCTGCTGCACCATCCAAATCCTCATACTTCCAGTCTTCCACATATCCTCCAACTGGCTCATCTGTGCATTCAAGTGGCTGGATTCCATTCTGCTTCACGTCACATTGACTACATTATAGAAATTAGATTTGTGGTCCTCCAGATATTGCTGTGGCTGATTTCAGATCATCCAAGCTTTTCAAAAGCTCCTTTCTCGTGTGCAAAAGATTCCAGTGAAGAGAACTGAAGCTGCTTCCATTCCCACCATTTGAGTCTCAGAACTTCACAGACTGGCTTACAGATGTAAGAAATATTCCTGCGACTCAGCGTCCCATTGCTCACGGCAGCTGAAGTGCCGGGGAAAGCGAGTGTAAGAGGAACGCAACATATACCATACTCTTTCCAGGCAACCTCCCAGCATTTCCGAGCACCTCACTTATGATTCACTGACACAAAGGGCAGTGCTTAAAACTGTAATTTTCAACAAGGTTTAAGAAAAACTTTTTGTTTAAACTAAATATGATGTGCTTATGGTTTTTTCAACACAAAGGAGGACACTGGGACAAGCTGATTTATGGCCCCTCTCGTCAGGCCTAGAGTATCAAGTTACTTTGCTTGCACTGTAGTCAGCTGAAGAGGATAGTGGGTTCTTCCTTAAATAAAGAGAGTAATTAAATAAGCGTATCAACAAAGCATAAACTGGGCTTCTTTCCCCATGACAAAATGAGTAATAGCTAGCATCCAAAATTAATCAATTATTCCTCCTCTTGCAGTTATTATTCCAATTAGTTTTCTTGTTTCAGTCACAATTTTGAGGAGAAACTAAAGTCTTTAAACATCCCTCACATCATGTCCAGATGCAAAGGCAGTTTAACACTAGTGTTGCCTTAGAGGTAGATAAAAAAAGAAGTGAAAAGGAGAGCAGGGGACCACATAAACCTCCTTTAGCTCCATGTCTGCCTCCATTCCTGAGCCAGGAATAAATTAAACCACAGTAGGAAACCTGGCTGTATGGAAAACCTTTGGATGACCCCTCTTGCCATGCCTAGCTCACTTTTTGGTCCCGATGGAGTTTTCCAGCACCTACAGGAAGGAGGCAGGTGAGCACAGCAGCAATGCTCAGCTGCAGCACAGCCCCTCCTGCAAAGGAGCTACCCTTCAAAGGAAATTTTCACTTACAGACCTATGGAGAAATTAGACTCCCTTCCATACAATAGGTCATATATAATATTCCAGAGTACATGAATTATAAAAACCTGCCCTTAGCAATTCACAATAACACTTCTGAATAACATACAGCAGTCAGGCACATTAATTATGGTTAAGAGCCATATTTTATCCACAGAATTGCCTTTGGAGCTAATAGAGGTAGTTAGTAGCTATTCAGGGAGAAAAAGGCTATGTTTTTGGCTTACAGGTACTACAAGATGAAAGGTCAACTAAACATCAGAGAAGCACATTTCACTAAACAGACACAGAAAACAGAGATTGAACACTCTCCAAACTCCCCTGCATCAAAATGCCATCAATTAGAGGCCCAGAGCATAAGCAAGAAGATACCAGTCACTATTTATCAGATGCTATTGAACATTGGTTTTCTTACCCAGCCAAGGAATCTGGGGCTTCAGGGGATGCTAACTTCATAAGATGGTGATGCATCAAGGCACTAACAGAATTCAGAACTATTGGCACTCTGATCTCTCGTCTTTAAGTTCATTCTTGTTGTGAAAGACAAATATCTGAACTTTTACTTAGGATCTAAACTTCTGCCCACCTCCATTTCCCATTCCTTGGATTAAAATTTCCTCCAATCCAAACATGGCATGAAAGGGCAGATTTTGGGCTGCATCTCATTTTCAACTGCTTTTACAAATGTATTTATATAATATAAAATAGGAATATATATTTTACAATAAATAGAATGCTGATTTATGTACATCCTCTGTACATTTTCACACGTAAAATCCCTGCAGAAATAAGAATATAATATACTTATGACTGAAGTGTACAGAAATTTTGCATTAAATGGCCAGGTACAGGTGAAAATATTTAGCCACAGGGAACAACCAGCCTTCTCACAGGTGGAGCAAGAAGCAAGTATTCAGGAGAACTAGTATATTTTGGAGCTAACACTAAGCAAAACCTAATTAAAAAGGATTTGGAGGATACTTACGCACAACATGCTCCATCAGAAAAAGGAAACATAAGTACATCAGCCATTTCCCATATTCAAATCCTACCCATCTTGGCAGACACTGTCCCATTTACACACACTTTTGGAAACTGAGTGCAGTTCCCCTGCCTTTCACACCACCAACACCCTTTAGGGCCACCAGGTCCTAACATTTCACAGACAAAAGCCACTTTGACTTCAACCTCACCATGATACAAGGGCAGGAGGAAACCATGACTAAGGTGTCCTGAGCAAGCAAAGCTCTGGCTGGCACACTCGGCAAAACTCTCGGCCGCCTACTTGGCAGTAATCCTGCCGTTAAGAGAGACACAAAACATAACAGATCTGCCCATCAGCTGGACACAAAACACATCTAGAGGGCCAGCAGCTTGAGTCATTAGCAGCACTGCAGGCAAGATGTGCCCTGCTCCAGCTCAAATGATACAGGAGGCAGCTGGATGCCCACTGCCACCCATTGGCAGCTCTGGCATGGCCAAAGTACGCCAACAGAAGGGAGCTAAGGTGGCCAAAGGTATTGTATGATGCTTAATGCTGATTTTAACTTCAACCACTTTGCCATCGCTTCCGGACCATAAGCAGAGGTTAATTTTAAATCATATACAAGAATTTAAACTATGCAAAAAAAAGACTAAGCAGCATTCTCCTCTCCTTCACCCAGCACAAAGCAGAAAATACCAAAGTTCAACCCAGCCTCTAGTCTGAGAGAAAAAAAAAAAAAAAAAAAGACCTTTTGGGTTCCCAAATGTTCAACAGCAAAAAAAAAAAAGTTTGTTCATTTGCCAGTATTTTCCACATCTTTTTCCACTGTCTTGTATTGTGGTATCTGCTCTCCTCAGAAATTCTTTAGGAAATTAATCTCCTAAAAAGATATGCCTATAGTGGCCCTTAATTTACTTCAAAATTATTTCATTACCTACAGCACCATGCCTTGTTTGCTTTTGAATAATCCCAGCTATGAATAATCCAAGCATGCTGAATCTCACATGTAACAACATTCGTGCTAACCCGAGATAGAAAATATTACTTTAAAGTGGAGATATGCTACAGCTTATACCACAATGAAAGGGCCTTATTCTGATTTGCTTTTCTTATGTGGATCAATTGCACTGTCACACAGCATTTTGATATTTGTTACTTAACTGCCCATCTTCCACTGGAGGAGCTTAGCTGTATCTACATTTTACATCAGTGAATTTGCTACAGTCTGATAACATACCTGAATTCTCTCCATATTCAGCCATATGCACATTCAACATATATTGTATTTGTGAGTTTATACTAAGACACACTTTGAAACTGTCAGCGGTATCAATCTAGAAAATTTTTAGCAAAAACCCTGACATATGTATCCCTTTCTAGAATATCAAATTGCTAAAGAGTGCTTCCTTTTCTAGGATATTTTCAAGAAAATATTATTATAAAATGACAGGAGGCATAGAAATCTAGGACAGTCCTTTAAAAAAAAAAAATCAAAAGTGCTTTTCTCCTCCCCCTTCAGGAAGTTAGACTCTTTTATATCGTGTAGATTTACATACAGAATATTCAGTATCCGTTAACATCTCTCTCCAGTGCCAGAATCAGGTCATTAGCTTGCTTTTTTCCTTTTAATTATGAAGTTAGACAGATTTATTCTCTGCTTGCTTTGAACAGGAAAGAGACAAGTTACCAATTAAGTCAGCATTCAGATTACATCACTGTCAGCAAGCTTGAAAACTTTTCCAGGCAGAATGGTTGAAGCATGACCAATCATTTTTCCTTGCTCAGCTGAAGCCATCAAGGTACCCTGGAGTGGGCATCCACACATGGAGGATTCCTTATTTACCGCCAGCACTTTTACAAAGGAGAGTATCATTTCACCTGATCTGTACTGAGTTACTCAGCATAAAGTTGCTCTATTTCCAAAGCAAAGCATTTGCTGCAATTATCAGTAGGAGAAAGTTTCTACTGCTGTGGTTTTTTTTATCTGACAGTCCACTAATCACATTTCAGCTTGTTCTGCTCTTCACTCATCAGTTACGTTGAATCTGAACTTTCCATTATTGTCACTGGGAAAAAAAACCCAATATACTACATCACTAATATCCTTCCTTTTTGATGTTATTTTTGATCTCTGTGTCATAAAATGCTCTGTGAATTTACTAAATACATTTCATTAAAAAGTGTTAGCTATCTACTTTGGTATCAGATTTAAATACTTATGCACCTTCCTTTTATTTTCACCAACTGGAATATTATTAGTAATTTATTCTCCAAAGATGGTTGGGCAGCACTTTTCTAGAGCTATGTATTCTGTATCCCACCCCTGCCAAATGATCAGGGCATTTAGATTAAAGGAAAGGCTCATCAGCTCTATAGTATTTTAGTTTTGACTCCTACTGACTAGTGGCACACAAGTTTAGAAAAGACTTTCCCAGCACAGTCTGAGCATTTTCCTGTGGGACTCATTACAAAGAGCAGCTTGGTCCACTCATCCGCCAGACTGGCTTTTCCTTACCCAGGAATAATTTAATACTCCCTACCTGTAATTTGTTATATGAGACCTTAACACCAAAGATCTCACATCAAGGTTGAGTGATATGCTGCTCCTTAGGGCCATGAAAACACAGCCATTTTAAAGTTATCATAGTCCACTGGCTTTGAACATTAATGCTGTCTTACAGGTTAACCACAGAGACACATGAGGACAGGAGTGCTGCCATTTCTGGCGATAGTAGCAAATCTCTAGGGAAGTCTCCAGGGGCTGCTTTAGGTCCTTCAAACACATCAGCAAAACCAAAAGTGGAATCTATCATACCATAGCACTAAGGCAAATTTAACACCGGGGTGGTAGAAAGGATGGGGGTTGGAGAAAGTGTAAGATCCCTGGTAATACTATGGGAAAAAAAAGAACCAAAAAAATCCACATGGTGTGCACTTAATGTTCCAACTTTCTGCCAGCACGCTTGTACAATAGGTTCTGAAAACACTGCAATCTTTAAGACTGCAAATAAGCCTTTAACCTCAACCAAGACCTTGAATACCAGCTCCTCTCCCAGTCCACTCTCGCTGCTTTTCAGCAAAAGTCACTTGGGGTACAGTGGAAACAACATGTATAACCTTAGACCTCTTCTTCCTAGAGCCCTCCTCCTCCTCCCCACAGTGCTGTCCTAATGGTAACAGCAGACACAGAGTAGTCCAGCAACACATCAATATTTTCTTTCATGACTTATTTGTGTTTTTGCCAAGATGCTGCTGAAAAGGTGCCCTGCAGTCCTTGGAAACAGCTTTCAGTGCTGCAGCAACAAGTCAGCAACAAGCCAAAGCCAATATATGCAAAGGCTAAATAAAAGGGCTTTAAAATAAATGTTTGGAAGAACCAACCTATATAAACCCAGATCAGTCTCTGTTCTCCTCTGCATCTAACAAATACATTTTGGGGTTCAAAATGACAAATCCCAAGGCCATGACACCAGGTTTTCTCATCTTTCTCTTCTTCTACCTACTTAATACAGCTGACTGCAGAGGTCTGCAATGATACTCACACATCTGAGACCTCCCACTCGAGCATCTGCCTGCTGCAGAACCCAGGCAATGTCCGACAGGTGGATTGAAACATTAAAAGCAAGCTTTTCTGTGCACTGAAAACCATGGAGAGGTTTTGCTAATGATTCCCATTTCTAGTCTGACTGTGGGTGAACAGAAGCAGAAGCAGTGAAGCCTGCAGCAAGCTCAAGGAAATCAGGCAGCCTTTCTCCCCTGCCTCTGAAACTTCAGGTGCTGACAGGTGAGCTCACACAGCAGCCCCACCCCGGTAAATCCCTACAAGTACTGTGAAGGAGCCATAGGATTTGAAGTCCTATCCGCCTGGTCAGCTTCAGCCACTGAACACAACTGCCAGAGATTAGAAAAAAAATAAATTAAACCTAAGGTAATCCTGGGAAGGTGTAATAAGTGAACTGTGATGGCAAATTTGAGAAGGCAAGACAATCAACCCTGCTAATGGACCCCGTTAATCAGCCTCCCCATCACGGGTCATCAAATAGAACTGACAGATGCATTATAACAGCTGAGACAACCAGCATTTTCCTGCATGAATTCAAGGATTTGTTCTCCAGGCCTGCCTTGCCTTGTCTTAAGTGACCACTTACCAAGTATTACCTGAGTTTTACATATTCCATCTCTGCCAGAAGAAAATACTCTTCACTGAAGGCACACTAGGAAATACCAGTTTGGTTTTAGCACTATCCCAGCCAAACCTCTTTGGTCAGTTGAGGGTACAGCAATGTTCTGGTTGTAAAACATGGGAGTTCTGGTTTTTTAAATATTGGGTAATTTGCACATTGGATACACAATTCCGCAATAAAGGCTTTTTTACATTCAGCTGATAGGTGCAGAGGAACTTGCCTGCAAGGCATTCAAAGCCAGAAAGTAAGGCAAGAAACATGGCCAGAAACTGACACCTACAGATTCTATTTCCCACGTCCTCCTTTTTCATTAAAAGAAATATCATACTATTATTTTGATTGTGTCCATAAAAGAGTGAATTAAGCTAGGGTGTCAGCCTCTTAAATAACTAACAATCAATTAGTGGTTTAAAAAAGTAGCCCAGATGTGCTCATTACTCAACATCAAGAAATCCACCTTAACTGACAGAATGAAATCACTGCTGTCCTCCCTCAGTGATGCCTATGGCTCTATGTAGTCCTTTAATACACAGTGAATACCCAGCTATTCCTCTGAAGGTTTGAGGAGCAAGACAATGCTAATCCATGTAGACTTAAATACATAAAGGTATCTATTTGTGATATGGTTGCCACAAAGAGACTGATTAATGTCAAAAGCATGCATGTAAAAGGTGGGCAACCATCCAAGCATCCCTTCAAATTCCCTGAGCTAGTGTCACATTAAGATATTCTATGATGCTCACATGAAAAGTTTTACAAATTTAGTACAAAAATCATTTTGTATTTCTCATAATAGGATGTATCCTGCTTTAAAGTATGTCTTCAGAAACCTTGAGGTGAAATGTATCAAGATATGCAATACTAATTGCAAACACAAGGCCCGAAGAAGAAAAGGGAACAAGAAAAGAGGTCATAAAGCAACACATCGCAACATGTCTCAGGTCTTAATGTCAAGAAAGGAGGAGGTGCTGTCTTGCAAGGCGTTATTGGGCAGGGCATTTGGCCATGACACCCTGCTTTACCATTCCTCAGGAAAAGGGGCATAGCTCATTTTGTATCCTCCCTTTCCCTTGAGGAGGCAGAAGGCACAATGTAAGGCTAGAAGGCAGCAACTTCCATAAGCAAAGCAAGAGACTCATTTCAAGTTAAAAGAGGAAGATTCCAATTAAACTGGAGTGAAGGAGAGGGGAAAATCTAGTTGAGGTGCTGGAAGACCCAAAGATCATCTCAACTCTTGGGTTTTCTTTTAACAGTGTGACTCCTTCCTGTGCAGCACACTACACCTTAAGCAAACACTACTTTATCCCGAAATCTTTCTTAGTGATAAATCAAATTCTAAACAGATACAACATACCACTGGTCAATTCAGGGGTGCAGCCTTTAAACCTGTGCTCCCGGGGCACACTAGCAAGCCCCCAGCTCCCCATCATATTGCTTCAAGGGACAAAGGACTGTGCCTCTGTAGGCATTGGCTTGAGAGCAGATATCTCTGGCATAACAGCAGGAGATCTTGTCTTCTGGTGACCAGGGATAACCAAGGAAGCTCTCCAGGGCAGTCATGAAGATACTCAATCTGCAGGCATCTCAAAGCTGCACGTGATACCATTGAGCCCAAGTAATTATCTCTTTCAATTTTAGCCTTTGCAGGGATTTGACTGACTTGTATTTTGTTGTCTGTATCCAAATTACTGGAGAGGGCAATTTTGGTTTTTTTTGTTGTTGTTGTTTTTTTTTTGTTGTTGTTTGTTTTTTTGTTTTTTTTTTACACTGTATCTTCTATAAGCCCCCAGAAAATGAAGTTGCCTGGTATTATCATCTGACCATCTTGCTGTGAAAATTGCCATCTAATGGCCTTGTCCTCTTACATCAGCTCATGAATACGGCATCACCATGAGAATGACTGCCAAAGCATGTCTGTCCTTGCATATTTACAATGGCCAAGTCCAAGAGCTTAATTAATGATGACAGCATTCAAAAGGCTAAGTGTAAGCAATGGACAATTTAATACCATTCTTACTAAAGAAATAATTTTTCAGCCCAAACTTATAACTGGTTTTGTTGCAGTTGTGCAAGTGAAATACTACATACTGATCAGAAGCCTTTCTACATACCATAGCACATTACAGCAAGTACATTACATGTCAGCATTCAGTAAATTCTCAGATTTTTTTTAACTGGGAAAACAACAGGACATGAGCCCAAGCGTACCTGACGAAATATCACTTTTCCACATCCAATTAAAAAAAAAAAACCCAAAACAAAAAACTATAACTTAACTGTCAATGCTTTTAGAGATATATCTATCTTCTCCCTCATTCTCCATAAGTTTTATCATTTGACCTCCTCCTGGGGGATTTGTGGCATTTGAACAATAAATCAATATCGTGTTATGAAACACTGGCTCACTGTGGAGATTCTCTGAAATGACACATTCAAGAAAAATTGGGTTTGCTGGAAAAACTCTCTATTTTCCCTTTCAGGATAGATAGCATCTGACATTCAGCATCACTTTCAGTTTAACCAGAGCACAGAAGCCACCTAAACTCTCAATGACAGCCACAGGAAAGCTGAATCTGAAAGGGAGGCTATGACAAAAACAGTGAAAATTTTAAGGAAATTAACTTGAACTTCAGAAATATGGAGTTTGGTCCCTGTTGTTGCTGCCTAAGACACCTTGCACCGAAGCCATTTACCCTTCCCATGTCTCGGCTCCCCTCCCCACAGAGGGACATATTCATTCTTCATCTTTCTTTTCTAAGACTGTAAAACTGGTGGATGAAAGGGTAAAGTCTCTTGACAGGCAAGTCTCTTTTTAAGGAGCATGCAGTGTTCTGCATGGGCCCTCAGGAATGTGATGCACTACAACCAGTACCGCTCAAAGCTGCTTCCCCTCTCCTGTCTTTGCAATTTAAAGCTCTGACTGGTGGAACCGTAACAGTATCCAGCTCACTCTTGGAAAAAAACATGAGAAGAGAATAATTTAGTAAATTGAGCCAAAAGAGAATTAGTGAATGTTTATTATTTATTCATATTTTGTCCTCACTGTAGCAGCTATGTTTTTCAAAGGGAAAACACCTATTAATGAGATTTTGACCTCTTCAGACTTAGAAGCATTTTTTGTATTAGCAGCAAAAGGTGTCAAATACAGGGTTGTTCATGAGAAAGTTAGAAATAGTCTTATCAGATGCTATCTACAGCAAAAGCTAAACAACCTTTTGTTATTACGCTTCTTTCTTGGAAATACCACATTTGTCATTCAAACAAAAAAGCTGATGGAAAGTTTCAGTCAACTTTCCACTTAAAAGCTGAAAACCTGTAGCTAACTACTACTGGTAGTGGTGATACATCCTATACAATATAAATTGTCAGCAGTAGAGCAGCCAAGAGCTCAGACAATTCTCATTAACAGATATGCTTGTTAAAAGACTTCTCAGAGAAGCTAAGTAAGGTACTTAAGTTTTAATAGTCCAAGGCAGCAGCTGGCCAGGTAGGAATATGCTGGAGGTGACCTGAGGGTGTAGAACTGTCAAAGGTGACTCCGCTTCACTTCAGTAAACAGACTGCCAGCAACTCGGCACCTTTCACGAGCAATCAAGAAAACAAAACCAAAAAAAAACCTGAAACACAAAACAACAGGAAAACCACACCAAAACAAAACAAAAAAATCATACACACACACACGCGAAGGAAAAAACCACAACAAAAACCAAAACACAGACAAAAAACCACACACACACACACAAACAAAAAAACCACACAAAAACCGAAGAACCAGGTTAACAATGCCACTGGAGAGCTCATTAGAGTGTCTTTGCTTTGTCTTTTATCATGGGGAAAAAAGAGGAACTACAATGAAAATTCTGGTTTCTGAATTGATAATTATTGTTTTGTGCAGCAAGATCTTGCTTCAAAAAATCAAAATCCCCTCCCCAGCCTGTTTCCTTCCCTGTTATTAGTAGCACCTCCGGTTCTTTTCTACCACATTTAAAATTTATTCAATCATTTGTCCTATAGATTTGCATTAGGAGTTCTCCCGACTTGATCTCACCATGTACATCTATGCACTTATGTTGCAGACTGGGTCTTGCCAGTACTGTCAAACTAAAGAAGAAGAAACATTTTCCAGTGCTTTGCTTGGGTAGAGCACAGTTGTCAATATCGCTTATATGCAATTTGCTGCTCCCGTGGCTCCTCTCACCAAACCTCTAAAATCTCAAGCTGCTGTTTCGTCAATGTCTTACATCATTGATGCTCCCTAACAAATGATTCACCCATTACTCATCACCCTTTCACTCCCATCCATGTCTTTTCTTACCTGGACCCTCATCTGTCTGTAATCCTCGCTCTTCTTCCATATGCCTAATTCATAATACTTCCCTCACGTTGTCAGTCCTGTTGCAGAGGCAGCTGCCACATCATCTCCACAACTGCTCTCAGCTGGAACTGTCAGTCCAGTTGTCAGGATCAGAGTGTCCTAAGCTCATCCCTATGGAATTAAAAAAAAAACAAAAGCCCACAAACACACACACACACACCCCTTTTGCAGGAATGCATAACCTGAACGGAAAAGAATGAACTTCAGTAAGATAAACTTAAACCAGCAGAGAATTTTAACTGTTTTTTATGGTGGCCCATTAATTTTGTTTTAAAGAACTCATTGCTTCCATTAGGCCTCCTCTCCCTACAAGAGATACTTGCATCAAAAACTCTCCAGTAAACTGTTCATCATTTTCCACACTTCTGCTCAGTGCTAAAGCAATGAAATAACAGTCCATTTGAGCAAATAAGCATTTACTCGCCATAACAACGTGCTACAATTTGCCGGGGGCTGTACTACCAGATGGCAAACCTATATCTCCACATGCCAACCCTCCGTTATCTATTCAGAGATTCCTCAAAAAAAATCAATTTGTTTCTTTGCACATTTGGAGGCTTTTACTAAGAGAAAATTCATAGGAGGTCCACAAAAATCCTACGTTCTTCTTGGAAGGGAGCTGCCAACATTGGCCTGAGCTAAATATGCGTTGCTGGCATAGCAGGAGAAGAAGCACAAGCCAAGAAAAGCCTGAGCCACCGAGAACATCCTGGCAGCCATTTCTGGCAGCTGTGAGCAGCTCATGCATCACTGCTGGATTTCCATTTCCATGTGCCTACCATCAGTACCACAGGCCCTGTGTTTTCTCTTCCACCCTCCTCAGCTTGGCACTGAGTGTTAAGTCAGACTTTAGAGCCTGGGCACTTTGCACCAGGTTGTAAGTACAAACAAGTTGTAAGGGAACACACAGCCTTAATAAGCATATTGCAGCACTGATACTGTTAAAAGCACAATAATATACTGGGACTTTCTCTTGTTACTGCATAGAGGTGTGCCATACTTCTGCACATTGCTAGAGACTCACCGATTTCTAAATGACATGAACCTGATCTTTCCCATATGTAAATAAAAACAAAGCCAATGACACACAAAAGGTGCTTTTGCCCTCTATCTACAGGCTCTGGTAGTTGGGGTTTTTTTGCTACTTTGGAGTTTAGTGGGGTTTTGTTTTTTTTCCCAAAACAATAAAACTAGAAAACTTATTAATAAAAGAGTAGGAAAATAATTACCATTTTTAAAAGGATGCATGAACTGATTTGGATTAGCAGTGTTGTAATCAGCATCAGTACGTTAGGCAGGCATCCAAATACATTCGTTCATATGCATTTCCAAACAAACAGAATAGCAATTAGAAAATATGACGTAAGGCATATGACGTAACACAAAAAAATTTTTTAAATATATGTCTATACATGTGCATACTTATATGGCCAGATATGTGTATATAACATCCAGTATGCAGGAATGGTCTATGATTGAGTGTTTTCATACACTTACAGTAGTCCAAACTTACACGACACCTTAACTCAGTGACCCATCAGTTATTTGCATAGATTTATAAAGCAAACAAGGATATGAAACAACCACACACAGCTTTAAGCAACTGAACTGAATCTGCTTGGAAATTCCTTTCAGCCAAGAGAGATGACTTCGTACCCTCAGTGTTTTCCAAATTCAATTAAAGAGTTATAGAATCACAGAATCATTAAGGTTGGAAAAAACCCTCTAAGATCATCAAATCCAACCACCAACACAACACCCCCAGGCCTCCTAAACCATGTCCTCAAGTGCCATGTCTACATGTCTTTTAAATGCCTCTGGGGATGGTGACTCCACCACCTCTCTGGGCAGCCTGTTCCAGTGCCTGAGCACTCTTGCAGTAAAGACATTGTTCCTAATATCCAATCTAAACCTCCCCTGACGCAGCTTGAGGCCATTTCCTCTTGTCCTATCGCTTGTTACTAGGGAGCAGAGACCAACCCCCCCTCACTCCAGCCCCTCTCAGGCAGCTGCAGAGAGCGAGAAGGGCTCCCCTCAGCCTCCCCTTCTCCAGGCTAAACCCCCCCAGCCCCCCCAGCCGCCCCCCAGCACACTTGTGCTCCAGACCCTGCCCCAGCCCCGCTGCCCTTCTCTGGACACGTTCCAGCCCCTCAAGGGCCTTCTTGTCCCGAGGGGCCCAAACCTGAGTCCAGCATTCGAGGTGGGGCCTCACCAGGGCCGAGCACAGGAGCCCCATCCCTGCCCGGCTCCTGCTGGCCACCCCAGTGCTGACACAAGCCCGGGGGCTGGTGGCCTCCTTGGCCACCTGGGCACTGCTGGCTCATGCCCAGCCGGCTGTCAGTCAGCACCCCCAGGGCCTTCTCCGCCGGGCACTTCCCGGCCCCTCTGCCCCAGGCCTGCAGCGTTGCCTGGGGTTGGTGTGTTGCAGGACCCGGCACTTGGCCTTGTTAAACTTCAACAAGTTGTCCCAGACACAGCGTGGCCTGAAAGCAATTCACAAGTATAAAACAGGGGCAAGGTTTGGAAGGAACAGACGCAGCCCCTGTTTGATGCAGGCCAGAAAACACTGCCCTGCAGGCACTGCCGCTCAGCAAGCTGCCACCAGCAACCCCACTGCACTGCAGACCCAAGTCACCCACGGCAGCTGCTCATCTCCGCTTGCAAAGGATGGGGTTGCTGTACGCCTGCTTCTCCCTCAGTGCAATTTCAGTTTGTACCCCCAGGACCTTGTGTACTGCTTTTAGTAGCGTTCATTGCACATTTACCTTTACCTCAGGTAGGCTTTTTCACCCCTGGGCTGAGAAGGCAATAACTCACTATGTCCAGCACAAATGACCCTTGTATTCATATAATATAATAAAGAAGCAGTGTCCTGAGATCATCCATATACATAGAAATGTGTTTCCAGGAATGTGCTTCCCATTGGCTTCTATGGCTTGTAAGAGTTGTGTGTAAAAATCCTCTTTCTGCACGCAGGAAAGCCTTGGTATGACAGCTCTCATCAGTGCTTATTTTTTAACTAAACCTCTTCTAAGGGAAGCTATACAGAAAACAGAGGCTTAGAGCCATTCAGGAATCCCAAAAGCTCCAAATATAGCATTTTCATGTCCAAAAAATACACACCATTTCCCAACTGTTTGATGGTCTAGAAGCACTCAGACCCACCATACTAATCAAGACATTGTCCCCACTCACTCTCTGCTAGATCCAAAAAGCTGCCTTGTTATGCGGCTCCTTTGATAGCAAGGACCAACAGGAAGAGGGGTCAAGGAGACTAAAATAAACATTCACCATGTGGATCTCAATTTTGCGTAAACTGTCAATTATTATAGAAAAAAATTATTGGCATGCTTTGAATCAAAGAAGAAAGAACATCAGTGGAAGTTTTCTGGTCTTCATTTCGGATATAAGCCATCAGAAAGTTTATCCTTTCTCTCTCCTATTTTCTTCCAATTCATGAGAAGGTTATCACTTTCATTACTGAAGATATCACATATACCTAACGCAGAACAGAAATATTTTCAAAGCTGACCAAATACCTCAGAAGCACATTCACCGATTCCTCCTCTAGATGCAGAAGTATAAACAGGTCACATTGTGGTTTAGCCCACAGCATTTCATAGGGAAACTATTAAAAAAAAAATCTGTACACTACAACCACACGCATGACACAGGTTGTAAATGCAAGATGTTGGTACTGTGATAACCTGCTGGAAGCTGCAATACTGCAAGTGAGAGACTCCCATGATAAGGACACCTCATTGGAGCACTAGGCCTCTGGAAATAAGCTGCCAAAGCCCATGCACTAAAGCGAGCTGCCTCTCCCTCGGTGTTTCAAATACACAGCTTACAACAGCAAGATTCAACAGCTGTAAAGCACTGGAATTGACAGCGGCTCTTTTGTCAAGCTCTCCCCACAAAGAGGACAGCGCTGATGCCAGCCAGATGGAGTTGGCACAGCCACAGCATCAGCATTTCCTAGAGAACATCTACTTCAGGAACTGTCTTCTCCTCACACAAAAAGCTCCAGGGATTGTCCAAAGGAGTCTACAACAGACAGGCAATTCCCAAACAAATACTGCAGCCGTTCCAAGACAGGGAATATAGTGTATACACACTAAGCATGCACAGTAAATCAAGGCTCAACACCTGTTCTGGGGAATTTTGCTCTAATTTAGGCAAGGCACATAAGTGATGTACCAATTTGCATATACCTTTTGCTTAACACGAAGGTGTGCGTGCTTGGCAAGTGCAGTATGAGCTGTGTCTGGGAACCACCATCAGCGCACAGAGATCCCGGGGCCAGGACAAGCTGCTCAACAGCAAAACCTACACCAGAGAGGAGGCAGGAGAAAAGCAAAAAGAACGGGGCAGGCCCACAGATTTGGTAGGAGAGCTGTGAGGTTTTATTTAGCACTCTGGGAATTTTGTGGAAGTTTGAACCTTGTCATGGTTTAGCCCCGGTCGGCAACCAAGCACCACACAGCCGCTCACTCACTCCCCGCTGCTGGGAGAGGGGAGAGATTCAGAAGAGTAAAAGTGAGGAAACTCATGGGTTGAGATAAAGCCAGATTAATAGGTACACACGCAAGCAAAGCAAAACAAGGAATCCATTCACTCCTTCCCATGGGCAGGCGGGTGTTCAGCCATCCCCAGGAAAGCAGGGCTCCATCAAGCATAACGGTTACTTGGAAAGACAAACGCCATCACTCTGAACATACCTCCCCTTCCTTCTTCTTCCCCCAGCTTTATGTACTGAGCATGACATCATATGGTATGGAATATCCCTTGGGTCAGTTGGGGTCGCCTGTCCCGGCTGTGTCCCCTCCCAGTTTCTTGTGTACCCGGCAGAGCACGGGGAGCTGAAAAAGCCCTTGACCAGTGTAAGTGCTACTTAGCAACAACTAAAACATCTTCACATTATCCCCATTTCCAAATCAACCCAAAACATAGCCCCATACTAGCTACTACAAAGAAAATAACAGCTGAAATCAGGACAACCCTTCACACCGAGCAGACCCTGCTGATGTACAGCACCCGCTCCCAATGCCAGCGGGATTAACCAAAATCTCCACTTCAATCTCAACTCTCTTTCACCCACCATTAATGTCCAATTTGCATTTAAGGCTGGGCATGTGTCTACACAACATATACATTATGCAAATGTACCATGCCTACCTGAATTTCAATTACAAGTACTGAATGCAACAAATTCAGTCGGTCTGGCAAATAAAATAAATAACATCAAGCCTGGTGCATGCTCTTGGCAAATGTCTCATGCTTTGGAAGATAACCCAGGCTGCTGGGCACATGAACCAAACACTTGTTCTTTGTGGGTTACCTGAAAATAGTTTTTGGACTGGACAGCAGTTTTAAGTTAACTATATAGCCCATGTCAATTGGTGTTGATTCCGGCAGAAAAGAACTTGCATAAACTCCAGGAGTAGAAAATAAATATTTGTACGCTATTTAACTCCTCCTGGCTCACTTATCTGCAAGATATAAAAATTAAAACCAGCTACAACAATAAATAGCTAGCGGCTATTTCTTGGCAAAACGAGGTTTGCATTCTCATTTGCAGCCAAGGAAGAAATTCAGGTGCACACCTAAAGACCAGCAGCATCCCTCATTCCCACTTCTGTAAGATGCAAGGAGAGTTTTCTAAGACATGAAATCTTTTGCAGAAAGTAACGAAGATCATGAGCCTTCACTCTGAAATGTGACCCCACTGATAGCACAGGCAGTTTTGAGATACAATCACAACCCCAAGAGGAAGACACATATCACAGAATCACAGATGGGACTGGAAGAGATCGAAAGAGCTCATCTAGTCCACCATACTGAACCAATCTAAATGTTAAATCGCTTACCGTTAGTCCGGGGGGATATCAGTCTCTTACACTAACACCAACTCCATGGGAAGGCAACTTAATATGCAAAGTTAACAAATAACGTTAACAAATATATTGTTAACAGATATTCTGCTGCCTCAATGAATAAAATGCTCTTATCTCTACAGTTTTAAAACAGAACCTTTGCAGCTATTTTTTCTGATCAATTATTCAAAACATAATTTTGCATAATAAGAATGACCAGGAGAGTTTATTTTTTAAATTATCTACACAACTTTTTGCTCACAGAGGACACATCTAATTAAGCATCTGCTTCTAGCCATGCTGCAATGTTACACCAGCCTGGCACTTTCACATCCTTTTTATATCATTCTAAGATAACACCTGGGTACACTTACTGGAGTTTGTAATACCATGCTACCGATTGCATACAGATCATCATTCTCTCCCTGAGCCAACAAAAGGATTACCCAGGAGGTTGAGATCATTTTGAAATTAGTGCATCCCGAGAGCCATCACTGCAAAGACAAGAGGAAAAAAATAGCGTGGCAGGATCCTGACTTGTTCCAGGCTTTGAGATGGATTTCCCTAAAGTGTCTCCTTACAGTGAGATCCCTACTGTGATTTATTTTGAATGAAAAACAGAGTAGCTTTTTTAACAGGGAAAACTCAAAGCAATAGCAAAGACAAAAGAGAAACAAAGTGTATATGCAGCCCTTGACCACTGCATCCCTGTAGGTGGGTCTGTGCTTCCATCCTTGGGTTCCATTAGCTAAGTGACCTGCAGAGCAGCACAACATCTGCTCAGTCCTTGCAGGCTCCTCTTACCAGCCTGGAGGCCAGGCTGGCTGCTCCCAGCTTGTGGCTGCAGTCTCCTGTTCATCACATCCTGTTGCCTCTCAAACTTCCTCAAACACACAGGAATGGGACTGTTACAAATACAAAGGAGGAAAATGGGAGGAAAAACAAATGCTGTCTGCCACTAGGAGCATCAATGTTCCAGAACAATTGAAAGCTCTTTGCTAACATGCACCAGAGCTTGGAAATAAAGCATAAAAGTTCATGTGCTCATCTGCTTGGTTCCCCCTGGGTGCTGTTTGCAGTTTTACATGAGGTTCTGTTTGTACACTGAAAGCATGACATTTGTGGATACTCATGACTCCTCACACAAGTAGAAAACACTCACAGAAATAACTGTGAGCAAGACTGTGTGTCACAGCTCAGAAGAAAAAGCAGATGCCACTTTGATAGAAATGTCTGTGGCACACTCCCTTATTGTTCACTAACAGGCATGTTCATCATGGCCATGCACGGCCCAAAAAGAACAGACACCACGGTGCTAAGTATCAGACAGCTGCTGCCCGTAAGCACTGGGCAGAGAGCCGGACCCAACAGGCAGGCAGGGGAAACACTGGTACAGAACAAAACCCCCAGCTGTATAGATGTTGCTCTATTAAAATCAGTAGCACAAGAGGGCCAGGACTGGGGTGTCACATGCCTGGCTTTGACAACCCCTGAACCCTCAGATAGCTAGCAGGGACTCAGCGTGCCTCTCTGAGACACCATTTCCTGAGTTTTCCAATGTTCCCTTGGCACTGTGAACCTCTAGTTTTCAACACTGGCACGCAGCATTGGAAAGCTTGTTTGCGTAGGCAGAGATGAGCCTTATCCTTTCCCAACACGCACCTTGTCCTTCTTCACAGCTAATACAGGGAGTGGCACCACAGCAAGAACAGAGGTTAATTTCTCTTTTACAGCCCAATCATGGAATGACTCTTTTTTGGCAGTGTTTACAGGAAGCTTCAGTCTGCTCCAGAGGTATTAGCCCCATACCCAAAGCAAATGAATACAACTACAAGTGTTCAGTCTCCTTGCATGCACTCCTCTCCTAAAGCCATCCCCAGAAGCTAACTCACCCTCCTTGCATCTTCTACTGCTGCAGCAGTTCTACAGAAATCACTGTGCAGGCTATGGTTAAGTCTCAGTACCCCGTCTGTGGGGATTGGGCTCATACAACATTTACTAACCTTTCACTAAGAACTGTATATTTCATCCAAAATCTGAATTGCATGTTATGGATTTTAATGGAACAACTCAAATTACAGATTTCTTAAATCATGTGAAATCTCCTACCTACTCTGGAAATATCTGGACTATCCATATTAGCTGTATCCCAAGATACTCTGGAGTGCAGTCCTCTGGTGACTCCCTAGCTAAAGCAGTAACTGTTTGGATTTATAAATTACATCACTTGATCTCTCTTGGAAAAGGGCAGATGAAGGAGACTGACCTGACAAGACAGTGCAGGGAGCAGGCTGTAGCAAGGCAGCTTGAGTTAATTCAGTCTGGACTTACCTTCTTTTCAAATCTATGAAGATATACAGATTTGTAATTGTGTTCAGTGTCTTAAAATATCAGCAAAACAAAGCCAAAAACGAGGCTGCAAGTTTGGCAAACTGTAAAACTTCTATGAGTTTTAGAGTTTTCTTCTCATAAAATATTGTCTTGTCAAGTGGAATTATTTTGAGAAAACAGCCTGGGAGATGGTTTTTTTTCTTGAACGTAAATAATAAAAATGAGGCATCTAGGTATGTCAAAACGGAGCCAGACACTTACCCTTAACCCCAGCTCTACCTCACTGGAGAAGTCCCACTGCCCTCTGTCAGTGCAGAGCATCTCTGTATATCCTGGCTTTAACATGTAATTTTATTGATAAGGAGTCTAGGCCAAAACAGAAGCTGTTTGAGTCTGTTTGATCATTTTACTTCCTTCATTTATGTAAAATAAAATAAATAAACAACAAGCTATCCACTACCTTTTCCTCTCCATGACACTCAGACCAAACAGCTTCAGGAGACAAAACCCCCACTGATCCAAGCCCTGTTCTGTCTCCTCCAGCAACACCAGTGCTACCCATCACTGCTCAGCTGCAGACCAGTGTCTTTCCTCATTTATATCAGAGAAACCCCATTAAAGACGACAGATTTGTCAAGCTGCAAGGAAGAAAACGCTCCTGCTTGCAAAATCCTCATTACTATGATGAGTCAATTTAAAAGTTTCTTTCAAGAGGGTAAATAAAACAGAACAAAATACAGCAGAGAAATTACTGTAGCACCAAACAAACTCTCCCTGGTGTCTTCTCTTCGGGAGGAACAACATTTCTGAACAAAACTGCTTCTCTGTCTGATTATAAAACGTATTTCCAAGTATGACTCATATTCAGAGAGGAAAACTTGTTCTCAAAATCTAGTGCATTATGATCTGCAGCCCAAGGTTCCCTCAGGGATTAAGGCAGTAATTAATGCCAAAAGATACCTCCGAGGACAGGCTCTGTTAATGTCACGGCAGAGTGTGAGGAAGAGCTCCTGCTGGCTGGCCCTAAAGTGCTGCTGCTTCCATTTTTTAGTGTAGTTTGGAATTCCTCCTTCCAAAGAGTCAGTGCAGAAAAGACAGCTTAAACCCTCTACCCCCAGTGCAGAAACCTCTTGGAAACACAGGAATTGTGAAGAGCAGCAAGACAGAGCACTTGCAGCTCTTTCTGAGAGCAAGATGGGCCTGAGCAGCGAGATGGGCACACTTTCCCAGTGACACCAGCGGTTCCAGGAGGAGCCATCATAGACACACACTTGATACACCCAACATAGGGTACAAATTACCCTTGAATTAGACAATTTCTTTACCAGTGAAAGCTACTGAAAAAAACCCAGACTTCAGAGCAAATCTATTATCCTTACATTCTTATTATACAAAATAATGCCATGGCACTTCAGACATCATGTAAATTACTCCAGAAAAGACAATTACTTATTCAACTTGAGAAACAGCAACAAACAGGATTTTCACTAGCCTCTCTGGGTTAAGGCAACAATATAAATTTTGTCAGCTCCAGCAAAATCAGGGCAAGGCAAATGCTGAGAGCACTTGGCAGCCCAGCACGCACGCTATATGCTCACACTATTACGGCACTTTCACAGCCCTACTATTAACATTCCTCCTCACACATGCACAGAGAACTGTGCTACGGCACACTCTCATCAATGCTTTCTCAGTTTAAACACTTGCTACCGTTTGAGTTCACTAAAATATAAGATAGCCAGTATTTTTAATCAAACTCTTCTGCCCCAACAAAGTTTGAGAGGCCTAAACTTATACCTCCATGCAAATGTGTTGGGATCTAGAAATTACTACCTGCTTACTGTGCTGTTTCAAAGAAATTGCAATTGTCTGCGCAGAGCCTAGAACCCAGCTTTAGCCTTAAATCAGCAAAACACTGCATTCAATACAATCATTTATACAACTATAACAATAACGTACATTATAAATGATGTAAATGTGTATGCCATGCTTTGAGTTTTGAGAATGCTCTGTAGTTTCGTAGGGCAGCACAGGGAGAACAGTAATGGGAAAGATACAGCTTTAAAACCCTTTTAAGTTTTGTTTGGTTGCAATCAGGAAAACATAAAACAACACATTAAGGTTTGGCCCAGAAAGAATATCAATTCAGACACAATAGCTGTTTGTACTGCTGAAAAGTTGCAATTCTTTTCAATGAAGTGTAACAGCAGTAATTGTGTTTCTCTGAGCGAGCTAAGAGGCAAATGGCGCATGAATCAATAATGATGTGGCTTGTACACCATTTATCTCTTTGCATGATCCACAGGAAATCCAATTGCATAATTTCATTATTCACAGCCCTTCAAGAGCACAGAATAACTGGATCTTGTTAGCATGTGCAGTTACCCCTATCTGCAAAGGCCAAATACCCACAGAGGGGCATCTGGCGGACCATCAGCCAAAGCTTCCACTAATAATGGGGTCCTACCCTCTGAAATGACCAGTGCTGCAAAAGGGGACTTGATTTCAGCTATCAGTGAACCAATTTCTAGAAATATCTTCAACATCTAGAAATTTTTTGAAACCTTCAAAGTCTTTAGCTGCTATAAAGCTGTTACAGTGAGTGCTACCAATGTATCTGCTGACATCAGAAATCAGATTTCTAGGAATGAATTAGGACACTTGGACACAGGTACTTTAACACAATTATAAATTCCCCATTTATACACCTGAGGAAGCTGCAGGTATAGAAAAAAGTTTGCAAACCTAAGTGTTAAAGTAGCATTAAACACTGCTCACAAGAATAGCCTCTAATGGATGAAATCTAATGCTGGTGCTCAAGAAGTGCATAGTTTCAATGGTTTACCTTTCATCATCACTGAAGAACACATTTGCAGTTCACCGATTTCTTCTGCATCATTTCTGAATTCCCATTTAGGCCAGTCTGGGAATGGGGCAGCAGTGCCACAGCCTGCGACAAGCCCAGGATGGCAGCCTCCTAGACAGACAGAAGCCCAGGAAAGATTGCTGGTCTTGACCAAGCACACAGCCCCTTCCTCTGCTAGCTGGCCAGACAACCTCCCCCCTCCAATCTCTGCTGTAAAATATTCATCTCCTCCCAGTGTAAATTATCTTACTCTGCAAAATTCTCATATGAAACCACAAGGACCAATCCTGCTGACTCAATTTAATAAACTGCAAGTTTCTACGTATCTCTTACTGATTTAGAAAACACTAAACCCTAGCAGACTTGTGGCTGAGGCACAAGGCATTTGCAGCTGCAATATAAGAGTTGATCTTTTAAGCTCCAAAGGAAGTCTCTATTTTGGCTGGCTGCTTTTCAAAAGAAAAAAAAAAAAAAAAAAAACAAAAACAGAAAACCATTGAGAGAAAGAGATTACACACCTTAATATAAATTATTTAGGAATAAAAAAATTACTCCACACTGCAGTTTTATTATTTGTTTTCTGTACAAATGGGCCACTTCTTTACAATCCAACCTAAATGGAGCAGTTGTATCTAAAACTCCAAAAGAGTTTCTTAGCCGGAAGGGATGCCGAGCGCTCTGCCAGGCTACCCTCCCTCTCCCCCAAAGAAGTTTTCCAATCCTGCAGTCAGATTTTCAGAGGGCATCTGCAGTTCAAGCCTTTTTGCTGCACTGTGCTGCCTGCTGTTCCCTCGCTATGTTAGAATCAAATAAAAAGTAAGCTTGAAAAATTCATCGCAGATTATTTCCTTTATTCGTCATAGAATAAGAGAATCCCCAAAGAAGCTGCTGTACCACAGACGAGTAAATGCCTCCTCGAGGCACAAACAGATGGGTTACAGGTCTCCATGTTTATGAAACAGGGAGAAATTTATTGCCTCATACATCCTCTTCTGCCACAGGATTATCACTTCAGTAGTTGACCTGCTTAAAAGCGATACTGCAGTTTGCTGTGGCTAAAGGTAGTTACTTTTATCAATAGGATGGATTAGAGTTACATGATATGAAACCAGGATAAGAAACAAACCTTATACTGTGACATTAACTTGGGTTTATTACTAGCCCTGAAGGAAAAATAGGAAATGGAAAAATTCAAATAAACAGTAAAAAAACCACCCAATAAGTGTTAATGGACAGATGAAGACTTGAAAAAATTTAAAAGCTTAAGACAGCAAATACTTTCTAAAGGTATCATATTAATTTATATGTATTTTTAATGAATTCCTAGCTTTACAACAATTATCACTTGCAAGAGAGGAGTTGAACTGCTTTACTATTCTGCATATTGTAAATCAAAATGGACCCAAGATTTTGGCATCACAAGCCTGCATATGAAATGATGGAAGGAACCAGAAATTTTGTTTTGAGGCCGTAACAAGAATCAAATCCAAAAAAATCATTTCCCACACAAGGACCCATTTCAAGACAAACTATTCTTTAAAACAATACTAATTCAGTGAGCATTTATCTATTGATAATGATGTTAAGACACTGCTACTCTAGGGTCTCAGGATACAACCTGAAATAACCTCTATTAAAAGGATGCACGTATAAGATAAATGTTTCTTTTTTTGATAGCTAATGGTAGCGACATTAAGAGGAGGCGAGGAATACATAGCAGGCAACATTTCTCATTACAGTCCATTGAGGTTACAATATAAAGTAGGAGACAAAAATATCAAATACGCATATTCTACACCACTCATAGTAAAACACTTTTTTTAAAATAACCCAGTAGCCTTTTTGCCACAGACTCCGCTACCAAGTCCTTTATGCAGCTTTCTTCTTAAAACAATAGATTCCACCTTCATTACTAATGTACTACAATATTCAAAGTGAATCGGATGAAGTAGTCCAAAAGTTGATATAGGAGGTCAAAATCTGACTAAATTCTCTATAAAGAGTAGTTTACAGAATTATTCAGATTTTATATGTAAAAGTACACACAAGCTGTATCCCAGTGCATGGGAACACAGACTCCAGCATAAGAAAGTCTGCAAAAAGGAACATTATGAGCTGCAAAGGAAGAGAGAAATACTACATAATAACTGTCTGCAAACATGTTCATCCTTCCCAGAATAATTTGAAATGCTGTCTTCTCCAAAGCATTCAACTGTAGTGAAACTGAACAATTCCTCTCAGCAGGCTTACTCTGGGGCCAGACATTTTGATCAACTTTACAAAATTTCAACCCCCAAAGAACACTGGGCCCTCCCACATTCACTGAAGGTGAGACGGTACACAGGGCTCCTGCATTCCCCAAGCATCAGGCGAAAACCATTGTCCCAGAGTCAGGCCTTTTATTATAAAAGCAACAAAAAATCCTGGAGAAATGGATACCAAGCCAGAATTGTCACTTTAGAGGAAGAAGACCAGAAAAACTGCAGTCTACTGGGGAAGATGAGTGAAAGTACATTGCTGTGTTGGTAAATTCTGGCTGAGATATGTTGGTAATACACTATCTTTTACCATAACAAGGACAATCATGATAGTTCTTGTTACACTTGCCATGCCGCTCTGGGTTGCAATAGTATTTAAAATAATATTTTGACAGATGGCCATTACAAAAGCTCTAATTCAATCACAGACTTCTAAAACACTTCAAGAGCAAAAGTTTGCTAGATTTCTTCGTGCCATCACAGCTCCATTCAGCCACAGACTCAACTTTGGCCCAACCGTACTTATTTATAGTGCCCACAACACTCAGAGAAGTTAAAAATTTAAAACAAGATGAATCTACATGGTTAGAGAGCTTACCCACGTATCAGATGTGTATAATACTCAACGGTAACATGTCTTCCTGGCACAAAGCCATCTGAAATCATGTAAATGACAGTCTCCTCAAACTGTGAATATAAATAGGCTGTTATGCTGCTCGCTCTGTAGAATGAAATATTCAATGGGTGCAGAGCGCTATCAGTGTGAAAGCGCTGGAGGACTGCTCCTCAAGGAAGTAACCCAGCACTAACACCAACCTCCTACATAACAGATGGATGAGGGGGGCCTGCCTGCCATCAAAGTATGGTTTGTGACAAGGGTCATCCTGCCGAGAAAGGTGTGGAGTTGGAGCAGGGGGTTCCTTGGGAACGAGGGGGCACACTCTTTATTTTGGTCCCATGGGGTATAGGAGATTGCATCATAGGTTTTACTCCTACTTATATCCAGTATAGCTTATTTCTTTTAACAATTTTAAGTACAAGACCTCTGGCTGTGGTACAGAGCAAGTTGTATATGCAAAGACGAGATTCATGGGATTAAAGGAAGTACTCTCATGAGAAAGCTGAAATGGATTTTGTATGGAAGAGCAACCCTCTGCTCTCTTAATTTTCTATACTTCTCAATCCCTTTATAAAGCCAAAAATAAATACATGGAATAACTCAGTCCTTTCAAAAGCAAAAGATTCTCCTTGCACCAAAGGAAGAAGCACCTGGCCAGCAGAAACTCAACAGTTCCCATAATCCTGAAAGTCCACAAGCTCCCAGTTGTTCCTGGCCACCATTGGAGGCAGGACATGAGGTTAGACAGACTTTTGGTGTGAGCCAGCAGAGCCATTCTTAAGTTATTTTTGCATTCCAAGCAGTGGACATTGACATATGTAGGACTTGACTGCTAGTACACAAAAGACAGCATCGCTTAAGGCAGAAACTAATGTCAATATAACTCACTCAAGTGCGTACACGTGTTGCAAATTCTGCGCTGCGCCAATCCCCTTGTGCCGTGAATTGTTACAGCCCGTGGCTACAGAGCGCAGGCTCTGCAATGCAAGCTCTAGCAGCATGTCATTTTTCAGGTTACTGAAAACCCAGCTCAGCTAAAAGGACATTTATACGTGGGTCTTAACACGATGAGGCTCAGTCGGTCAGGGCTAGAGATCTGTGAGAAAGACAATATTTTAAATTATTTAAATCAATGTGGAGGAAGGCTTAGAAGAGCCTGACTGAAAAAGTTACAAACAGCAGATGTCTAACTTAATTTCAGACATGGTAAGTAAGACTAATACAAAATAGAACAAATAGGAATCAGCAGAAGTGAAAGCTGCAAACGTGAGTAGTTCCAGACAGAGACACACAAACGAGGACTTTTCTAGCAGAGGTTAGCAAAAACAAGACGTACTCGTCCAAAATAGACGTAAGACTAAAATGTTCTGACACGGGACTCCCCTTACACTGACTTGATTTTCACATTGAAGTTCCCACCTACAGATCACCCAAGACCTCCTTTGAAGTAAGGATCCAAATCTCAACGAGGGACAGATCAAATCTCTTCCTTACACACTACTCTTTGCTCACCCATACCTCATTGCTCTTCATCTGCTCATTGCACCATGCCTAAGTTTTTAAATAAAGTTGTTTCTAAGCCCCAAGTGTGAAAGTCTGGTATCTCAGGGACAGATAGTTACCTAAGTGTCTGGGGTCCCAGCTCATGTTTTCTTTAACAGAAGCAGCATGCAGCCTATGGATTAGTGTGTTTGAAGTGCCCTTCCTTATCATCAAACTATATAACATCACAGAGATTCAGCTGAAACTTTAAGTCCTTTTATTCTAAAATCTTCTATAATTTGCAGTTCAATTTTCTTGGGTATTAGCCAAGCAGCAATCAGTACATAAAAAGGGGAGAGAAGGAAGGACTTTTCCTCAGTGAAAAACAGCAGAAATTCCCTCAAACATCCTCATATTAAATTTTTTTATTTCATCAGGGAATTCCACAGCACAATTCCTCTCATTGCTGGTAACCTTGGCTCACCTACACTAGGATAAATGATACTGCAAGCCACCTGGGATATTAGCAGCTGCTCTTTAAAACAGCTTATTTAAACCCACATGGACAGCTTGCAATCCACCGAGATCAGACTCTTGCCTATGCCTGCACTCACAGAACGAAGTATTGCTGGGGTGATTCTGGTTTCTGCAAAATTTCTCTAGCTGGAGATAAAAACTGAGAAAAATCGATTCCATTTGTAGTTATGTTGAATGAACTTTAGAAAGCAAAATTGCACTTTGTACATCCAATGCTCAGTTACTGAAGTACAAAGTTGGTTAATCAGACAAGGAAAAAATATCCTGGTAAAAAAGAAAATAGAGGAAGGAGAAAATAAATATGGCAACTTGCCTTTTTCAACCCCATGCACACATTTTCATCTTTTATGAGTTTAACCACAAGTTTTCCATATGAAATCGGTGCTCATCACCTGACCTGGACTATCCCACACCATGTGGTAAAACGCAAGGGCTGGTTGCGTCATACACAGCCACTTGGGATGACAACCTAGCCCACAGAAGACCTCCTGATTAATCACATCAGCGTAACGGATAGAAAACAAAGTGACAGACCCTGAAGTCAATTGCTTAACAGAATGTAGCAAAGCTACAAAAACACTTTCCAGTGGAAACAGAAAAAACAAAAATCCCAATGTTACACCACGTAATAACACTTTGTGCTGAAGATGGTATTGCATTCTGTTTTCATTATGGGAACATCTGATAGGTATTTAAAGGATTTGAAAAACTCAGAACACCTCCTTCAAAAATAGGATGATATTTTCATCCTCAGTGTTATAATCAAAGGCTGAAATTCAAGCAACAACAACAAAAAAGCATATTCTGTCAGAGGTATCAGATCAAACTGTTAATCTGACCATCTGTATTGTAACAAAGCAGGAAATAAGTTATCTTTCATCTGCTTAAGCTGTACCAAAGTGAGGAAGGAGGTGTGTTTATTTCTGTTTTATAAATATCTGAGCAGCTAATGCTAAAAGGAAGTCCTTTTAAACACCAGAGGACCATTTGCCCAAAATACAATGAAAAGCCCAAGGCAGAGTAGAGATATATCTATTTGGAAGAGATATTCAGTGCTTTGTGCATTTTAATTCTCTTCATCACTACATCTCCTTTTTGCATTTGTTCCCCATGCAGCAAATTTGTATGCTGAGCACAGTTGTTCCAGCAGCACAGACACAGGTATTATGGTGCCAGGAAAAAAAAAAGTACAAATCTACATTTATAACAAAACTACCTCTACACTTTTTTTAAGCACGTGTTTGCACGCTAGTTGGCAGTAATCTCAAGCTACCAAAGCCCTCTCAAACTTGCCTTCGGCATACCCACGTTTGGGTTCAGTGTCTGTCCATCCCCCTGACATAGGTATGAGTTGAACTCCTGCCTCCACACAGAGCCCAAAGGCCCTGCCTCACCAACAGCAGCTCTTGCAATAGGCGCTCACTGCAAATCCTCCACTGCTGATCCATGTTGCTATTTCTGCAGCGAGGACGACGACACAGCTCACAAAGCAGCCCGTGAGCTCCTGCAGTTTTCAGCCCAGCATGTTAAGCTAAAGATATGATTTCAGTTCACCGTAACACACCAAGCATAGCGGGGTGGCAATTTCCATGATGGAGGCAGATGGGCCATGGGCTTGGTTGAGGAAAAGGCACCTTCAAGTCATCCAAGAGCTCTCACCCCAAACACTGGCAGCATTCACATCTTGTACAGATGATTTAGGACTAACTTTGTGCTGCAATATGTGGGTATTACACTGAATTTGTTACAGTGGCTTTTCTACAAGCCCATGAAAACCTTAGGAATTCTGAATTATTTTGCAGTAATTTTATTGGTTATATGTACCGATATGTATATCAGTATGGTCATCTGTACTGATTTTAATTGCATACCTTTTGTGTCCAATCGTGGTTACTACTTACAGTAGCTATGTTAAAAAAAAACAACCCAAGTGGACTGCAGAAGCATCTTTGCATCACTATTTTTATCCCCATTTTATCCTCTTAAGGCCAAATCGTATTTGAGCTTAGAGGACTGAATTAATTTTCCTTATGACTATGTAAGAGAGGTTGTGACATAATGCTATTCTACTTTTAGCAAATTATCTTCCAGAAATCCACTTAACTGTCATGCTTCTTTAGCTTCCCTTACTAGGAGCATCATTTGCTCTAGGATTCAAGACGAAGCAGCCAAGATCTGTAGAAGAGAAGTCCATGAGGGTTACAAAACACAGAGAAACTTCTTCAGACTTGGAAGAACTTTACTCAAGAGTCAGAAAGCCAAAAATTGTTGGACATGCGGGGAAGGTGAGGGGACAGGGAAGACAAGGAGAGGAAGGAAAGCATTTTCTTTGGCCTTTTTCTTACCCTCTTCCTGAAGTATCCACTTTTGATCACTGTTAGAGAAAGGACTGGACTTGGTCTGGTCCTGCTCAGATGCCCCACATTGTGTTATCTATCATGGAGGCACTGTGTGTTTGTGAGAGTGAGGTAGATAGAATCCATTTCCCATAACGATACAACAATTGTTAATTAAGACCCGGCTGCAGCAGTTACTTGGGATTGTACACAGGAGAGAAAAAAGCCATGAACTAGGAAATAAGTTGAACCACATTTTCAGAGAACTAAATAGATTTACCTCACTTAACTGAAGGAGTGACTTGGTTACACTCTTGCTACCTTTGCAACACTGCATACTGTAAATCCCTGGTTCAAATACTTCAACCGAAATTCATTCTCTTGAAATTCCTCTGCCAAGAATAACTTGCAAAGGCTGTGTTGATGCACATACTATATACAGATGGTACTGGAACAATAAGTGCAAGCAGCATCGTCACTCAGATGTAAAAGGCTGTATTATTGCACGGTTGTCCACCACAGCCTTTCAAAGAGACCACTGCTACCAAATCAGAGGTTAAACATTCAGCTATTACATTAAAAAGCACTTTGTGAGCTTGGGCACCATTAGATCCATTAGCAGGTGATACTAGTAACCCCTGGAAGATCTGCGTGGGTTACATGTGCAAGTCTCACTACTGAAAAGCGGCTAGGCAGCTTCACAAAAAGGACCTATTCAATCTACACAACACTGAGGCAAAGGCAAACACACTGCCACACCAGACCACCCTTATTTGACCGACTCATGTATTTAACATTAATTTTTTAATCTTTCCCTCCTGACTGCTTGTGAAAGAACACATTATATATATTCGCAAAGAGAGGTATGAGATTTCTCCTTTGGTTCTGAAGACTCTTGAAAAGTAAATGTCTCTGAAATCCCTGTGCATCAGCCTTGCCACAACCCCACTAATGAAACTGAAGGCTAAAACAAATTGGATACCTTCGCTCAGGAAGTACTTGCCGTGCCTACTGCAGGCATTCACTGTGTGGGATTTACAAGATAGCAGCGGGGAGCCCAAACACCCCTCACACTTTGGAAGAGGCAAAGGACAAAGATTCAGCACACTTTAAAATTTAAGAAAGTAGCTGAAAGCTACTGAAACCTTTGCTGAGATGGGGCTCTCTCACATCAAGAAACTGACAGTTTAAGATGTTTAAAAAATACTGATATAAAAAGAAACAAACCACCAATGTTTACAAATATTAGTACTACAGTAAGATCAACAGCCACATTACTTCCAACCTGGGCCTTAAGACATACTCCCAGAGAAAACAGCTAGAAATCTGATAGTCAACACCAGCGGTCAGCACCAAACCCAGACACATTAGGGTGGGCATTAGTGCCTGCCAAAACCACATCCATAATCCTGTGAATTACAGAGCATGCAGGGGTACAAGAGGAAGGCAACAGCAAAGATGTACATATATCTCAGTGTATAAACCTCAGTCCTAGACAGACCCTTGCAGAAATGAGGGTTAGCCCCTCTTAGGCTCAGGCAGATACTTGTCTGCCTCAAATAACCCACATTACTCCTCAAAAAAATCACCTCCCCTCTGAATCTTGCAACTGCTGGTCTGTTTTGTTTGGTTTTATTAATGAGGTAGAAGCACTTGCCCAGGAGCTGCTTACAACTTGTTCACTCTTTTCCTTTCCTTCAAGTGTATCAATGCAAAAGATAAATACAATCTTCAGGCAGTATTTGGGAAAGAGCACATTAGGAGGGTAAAATATCAGTAAAATATCAGCACTGTGGACCTTCCACAGTGCCAAGTCTTTGCCACACTGCCTAATTCAACAATGGGAAACAGAAAATTGCTGATAATGTTGCACATAGCTTCAGACCTCTGAAGAGTAATCATCACAAATAAACAAGCTAGAAGAAAAGTTAGCCTCTGAAATTAAAAAAAATAAACCACAGACTATTCATCGGGGAGAAAAGGAAGGAGGAGTGTGAGAGACAGGATAATCACAAAATGCACACTTACAAGCAGGAAGAATGGAGGGCAAGTAATCTTTCCCAAATTCCTACCTAACACTTCAAAAAGCATGTAAACTGAGAATTAACACACACAAAAAAAAAATTATTCCAGTGTTTATTATTTGTTTCTAAATTATTGTGTGGATCTGTTAAGAAAACACTTACTTCCCAGCAAAATCCCATTAAGGTTATTCCATCTTCCCCATTTATTTCCTGGATAAATCAAGTGACATCAGTGATAGATTTTGAGTGGAAGAGGTTGATACTCTGCATTATCAAGGATATGCAGATTTGTTCAGGTTTAAAAATGCTGACCGAAATACAGAAAAAAAAACCCTTCATATTTGTGTGCCTGGCAGGCACTGAACTGATAGTAGGTGGGTATTGGGTACATATAGATATACAAGGTATTCTTAAGTGACAACAGTTTGTTCCGCCTTGCTCTAGCCCAGCTATGCAGAACAGCTGGGAAATGGTGGAAAGCCACAGGCACTTCCAGGGCTTGTTTTTTTGTGATCCATCCAGTCACATTAAAATAATGACTAAGCTCAAAAGCTCATTTTTACACAGGCCTCCAAGCAGCCATCAGATAGTAATGACACGCATTCAAACACTAATGACCTCAGTTCATAAAATTCCAATTGTAATCCCAACAAGCAAGTTACTGCAGTCAGAAATACAAGTTTTTGTAAATGTCTACAAGCTGCTCATTCCCTGGTTTTGTAAACTTGACAACGAACATATTAAGTCATTCCATCAAGAAAGGCTATTCAGAGCAAGGGGGAAAAAAAAAAAAAAAAACAAAACAAAAAACACATCACACCACAAACCACCAAACACCAACACCTAAGAAGAGCAAGAGTTTTCACTGAGAAATACATTTTGCTGAAACTTCTTTCTAAAGTTTAAACTGCCACAGAAGGGAATGTAGGTTATTTTAGAAGTTAAGATCTGAAATTTCAAATGCTTCTAAACCCAGAGGCTGGCTACATATTTATTTTCAGAAACTTCTTAAGAAATATATATTTCATATACTCCCAAAGACAATATATGTTAGGCAAAATCCAGGTCAGTTTTCACACACAGACACTTTACACTATCAAATTTACTTTTACCTAATATTTCATTTTCTCCTACCTGTAGTAAATGGAAGTAAATTAATCTCCATTTCCTATGATCAAGTATTTATGCATGAAGAAGAACAGAAGACCGCAATTACCATTAACTAATTCTGTATGTTCATACCCGACCTGCTGCTGTATGTAGGGTTATTACAGATTCTGTGACCTTTCAGCTCATGTCCCAACGGCTCCAGAACAAATGAGATTTGACGAATGCAATAAAATCTTTCACCTTCCACATACAGCTAAAACTATTTTAGGGAGTGCTATAGCAGGAGGGCAGCTGAGCTCCAGGACTGACAGACAAGTGCATAACGCACTCAAAACTAAACCCAATGACAATTCCCAACGTCTCTAAAGGCTGTTGGAAGAGAGAAGACCTAGAAGTTGGACCAAAGAATATTGTTTAGCAGCAATATATACTCTGCAGGGCTGCTCATTGAATATAATTGTCCTGCCTCTGAAAACAGGAAAATAATGGTCTGCATTGTTTGTTTGCAGTATGCAGAGAATAATTAAGTTTTCAAAGTGCTGAAAGGACACACCACTTCCCTCAGATCTGTACCTTGACATTTGCCAAGACTTATATAACAATTCAGCTCAAATAACCAAAGACTGACAGTTGAGTAAACTGCAAACAGAATACTTCAGAAGAATCTGAAAAATGACACCATTCCCAAAATGCAAGCTGGTGACTCCAGAAAATTTTGAGAATAAAGATCAGTAAGACTATTTGTAAGCTGGCAGAAAAATAAAACCACAGACTCTTAGAATAAAATCAGTCAGTTATATTGCATGTCAGACTTCAAGGGCTCTTTCTGAAAGAATTATATGCATGTTCCTATAATGACAGGGACTGCATATTCTGAACTGAAACTAGGAAGCCCCTAGACCTCTGTTATTTGTCATATCACTATTTTTTTCAGACACAAGCTTCCTGGTAAGTGGTAACATTGTCATGTATTAGGTGTCAGAGTCTTCAAAGCAAGCTAATTTTTCCGGGATCCTCTGTCTCTATGAGCTGTTATCAGAGGCAATGATTACAAACTCAAAACATGAACTGATATTCATCCTATGACTACACGCTTTTTCTTCTTTCATCAGATTTCAAGGTGAATAAAGAATAACAGGATTTAACAACACAAGGTGTTTCATGAACGGCTTCTCCAAGGAGAACACAGATGTTTTCTTCAGTGCAGGAAGTCAGCAATAAACTTCAACGCTGTGACAACTTAACCTCCATTTTATGTAGTTTATGCCAGGTCATCATACAAAAAACATATCATACAAAACCAGAAGCAATTGGGCTAAACAAAATAAAATTACACAACTTAAAAGGCTTAATATTCTTTGTCAGAGAGCTTCTAAGAAGCCGTGGGCTTTAGAGGAGTTCCTTTGGTGTTATTGGCATATTACTTGTAAAAAGGCAGGGCTGGTTCTGAGAGACTTGTCTGTAAGAATCACTTGAAGAACCACTTGTTCCAGATTAGACTCAAAAGGGATTTTTAATAAGCAACTTGACTCTTTAATAACCACAAAAACAAAGAATGATATTCAAACCTACCATTGTCTGTTTACTTTGTGTTCCCTTGATTTCTCAGTGGCATTTGGTCACCATGACAAGAAGAAAAGAAAATGAATTAAGCAAGCTTTAAATCTTAGGCTACTGCCTGCTTCTGCACTGGTCAAAATCCACAGCAGCCCTAGCAAGATCAGCAACACGCACATAAACAAGATTAACACTGGATGCTTTCAGACTGATTTAATACTGTTGTTGGTGGGCAGAGGGTTTCATTTGCATAATATTTTCTTCTTTAGCCTTGGAGCAATGAATGCAACCACAAACAAGGTGGTGATTGGGATGAAAATGCATTGGAACCTTTTTCTGGGTAATCAAAGATAATAAAGGCCTAATTACAATTTAACAAAGTTTGTGACAATCAAAATGTGTCACATTCTAGCTACAGTACTTGCAGAGAAAACAGTCACTAAAATGCGCTAGAAGTCACACCCAACTTCCTTCCATTTAGGAATCTGAAAACAACGAATTAGGGATGCCATAATGAGGAAAAAAATTATGGTCTTTTTAGTAAATCTAAGAGTAATTTGAAATTATATTAGGTCTCAGTATATGTACGCAATTCTATTATTTAATCACAAGTGCTTGGTGGTTTCTGAAAGACCTAATCAGATTTCAGATTTCTGGGGTGACTTTTTTATTCATTTATTTATTTTTAAAACTTGTACCTGTTGCCTTAATGGTAGGAGTCTGAGGAGTGGCTGGGGGAGACCCTATTGTTAAGTCATGAGGTTCAGGCAGGACCCCCTTGCTTTCTAAACTCCTTCTCCGAGAGGAGTCTAGGTGCGGCTAAGTCCAGTCTTAGTCTCAGACTTGGTCAACAGTTTATTTTCTAAGGATTGTAGATGTAACCACCCATCAGAGTATTTGTTGTTAGTAACTAATTTGGCAGCTGCCCAGGCCAGTTGCATTCAATGAGAACGATCATGGCTAGATTAATGTATAGTATGATTTATTAAAGCAACAGATACACAGGTTCTTTGGATTACTGGCAATAGAATTGCTGGTTACAAGACACACACAAATACTAGGAAAATTAGTAACACTGCTAGGCTACATGTGCGTTAAGCAAATATGAAGCAACTCTAATGCATTGGAGATTTAAAGTGAAGCTATAGAGAGGTTTCTAAGTTTTCCCAGGGAAACACTTGGCATAGCCAAGTGCTCAAATCTTACCCAAAGCCATCCCAATGGGGTGGGGGAGAGAGGCTCAGTCCATTGACTGGTCCCAGGAGTCAGAGTGATATGCAATAGGATCTTCCCCAACACCCCTTTTCTCTTAACCTCTTTTATACTATTTTTTTACCTTTCAGGTGGAGCTTGAGTGACTCTAGTCATACATACCTTCATAATGATTGGTGTAAAATTCCCTTGCTTTGCCCAGTGAGGGGTGGTTGCACCTTAGGGGCAGGTACCTTTCAGGATGGAGGTATGTTATAGTATTATAATGATAAAAAGGACAGCATTTTGTCAAAAGCATGACAGAGTGTTGGCGCAGGGTAGCAAATGTGCAGCGTACCAGCTCCATGGTACCGCAAGTTCCCACTTATCACAGAGCCTGGCCAGGTGTGCAGTGTACCAGCTCCATGGTCACAGAGCCTGGCCACGGTGCCTCCACACCATTCCACCCTCCGGAAATTTCCTCTTACAGTCAGTACGCCAAGTTCTCCTGGCATTGCTGACATCTAAGTTTACAAGCCTCGGGAACTTCCATGGAATGGATTTCTCACCTGTCAGCCACACCCTACCCTGCAAGCTTCTTCCATGCTGTACCTTTTCTAAAACCGTAAGTTTAATTTCCAATTTACCCCCAGCGATTATTCCACAGTAACTTATTTAACAAGTTTGACCAGTTAACAGGCTTCCCAGTTGAACTGAAGATTTATTGTTGATTTACCAATCTCTGCCCTCAGCAGATTCAGAGACATGCATCTGCACTCAAGGTCACCCACTTCAGAGCAGTTACATGCTGTAGCTAATATTACGCTTAAATGCATTTTTTGACCCACTGAAGTTAATGAAAGCAGGTCACACTCTTTTTGTTGATTTCATTCAAGTTTCAAGTTGATTCTAGTAGCTTTTATGGTGGCAAAGAATATTACATAGAAAAAGCAAAAAACAGAGAAGCCAGTCAGAACAGCCAGATACCAGAATATCCATTCCCCAAAGTACGCTTGGTGCTGGCTGTGTAAGTCCCTACACTGAGTGACAAGTCCTGTGCTGTCAAACAATCACCGAAGTCACTTTTTAAATACCTATAGAGCACACACCTTCCCACAAGCTTCCAGAGGGCTCTTGTTAGTAAATCATAGGATTTTCATCTCTATAAATGCAAGTCTGCAGTGGATGCCTGCAACCATATACAGCTACTTCGCCAGACAGACCTGCCATCCAATACAGCATTCGCAACACAAAACCCAGAGAGCTTGGGAGGAGATACTCATTCAGTACACAAGGCATTAAGCAAGGCATGCAGACTACACAGATTAAGGTGACATGTTTTGCTTCAGCAAACCTTCTCGTTTATTCTATATCCATGTGAAATAAATAATCCAGCCTGATGTTCTTTACATAGCCCAGAACTTATTTCTTCCTACGTAGTGCATATGGTTATTAATCTGCACACTGTGTGAACTCCTACTTATGCTGGGAGGAAGTAACAGCATCCAAGCACTACAAGTTATTTTAGCTAATAGTTTAATTATTTTGTACATTGCATTAATAATTTAGCAAATTATTTAGTAAAATCTGTGGCTGCCACACCCACAGAAGAGTATGTTAGTTTACTTGGCATCAGCATGAGTTTAAGACAAAAGCTGCTGATTTCCTAGAAGTAGAATAATGAAGGAAAGTGAAGCACATTAAGCTTATACCTTATTAGTTATCTCCTTAACCTTCTTGCTTCTGTTAAAGGGGCCCTACCTTCTCCACCTCCTTTCCAAGAAGCTAAAGGGAAAGTCAGGAACACAAGAAGCTACATGTCCTCCTGCTCCTCCTGTTTGAAAGTCCTTGCCTTGCTTGGCCACCTCTTCCAACGCCATTAACTCTCTTCTCCTCAATAACCACTGGCCATGGACAGAATCTCTGTCCCCCTTGTCACCTCCAACTAACCACTCTTGCACTGCAACTATCAGGCTCGAGGTGCCTCTATCTCCCACTAACTTTCCAGAACCAGCATACAAAGCATTACTGGGGAACTAAAGGTACAGCCATCCCAGAAACATCACAGGGATACACCACCGCAGGCAGTGGTGTGGAAGGAGCAACCTTTCCCCTGGCTGCAGGAAGCTGCTGGTTTTACAAGGGTGTTTTGGCAGAACCCTCACCAAGCACCCCATTTAGGTGGTTCAAAGGTTCACCAGCACAGTCACCAAACTATCCAACCCTGCCTTCCCTACATCCCCCCACAAAACAGACTGGCAACAAGGTCCATGCCTCCTAGCTTGCCACACATGCAACAGCAGCAGCTGGCGTGGTGAGCCTGGGGTGCTTCTACCCTAGCAGCTCGTTATCTCCACCTCATCCATTGCAGCTCTCCTATGTTGCACAATTTCATACCTTGTCGGGACGAGACCAATTCAAAAGCCCCATCATTAGGTGCTTGTCTAGAACAGGGCAACCACCGATTCCAGCTTCCATTCCAGCAGCTACTGTAGTTTCTTTTACAAAGAGCAGCTACAGAAGGAGAGACTGAGAAGCTTATAACCTGAAAGAGCAATAGGTTACCAACAGGGACAACACGGCCATGGTCTGCATCCCTTTTTTGAATAACTAAGCTGGCACAGACCAAGTAAAAATGCTACAATTTCTCGAAATGTGCTGCCTGTATAGTCTTCCTCACGTGACACAGCACCTAATGACCACTTGTTTACAGGGGTGTTTTGGGTGTGGTTTTTCTTTTTGTTTGTTTCAGTTGTCTTTCCGCTTAAAGAGCAGTTTATTTAGACAAAAGCTTAGTAGGGTCCTTTCAGTAACTTATTTGTGTGCCTCCAGTCAGGCTACTGCTAGAGCAGGTGAGCTGCATCATCTCCATGCCACCACGATTTCCCTGCAGTCACAGTAGTGATCTAGCCTGCATCCTGTAAGCACAGGGAACAGGTAGTTTCATATTAATGAAAGCCAAAATACAATTAAAATAAAACAGGCACAGGACTTCAGTGTTGCAAGCATTTTGGGAATATACACATTTCATCATCAGTCCGAGATTAAAGTCTTCCACAGATGAAATACCACTTACTCATATTGCAACAATTTAATATCAAGCATTCCTGTCTCCTAACATCCTAAATAAAACTGTTTCAACATTACACAGTGGAAAGCTCAGGGGAAAAAATTACGTATTTTCATCTTCCAAAAATCAGTAAACTCTTTATCAACACATCTGTTCACTGATGTTAAAACAAGTTCAATCACTAATAGGCACAAATTTGAACCTCAGATTAATCCTTTCAGTTATATTCATTAACTCAGACTCTTGATTCTGTCTTCTTGCTAGCTTAGGAAGAATGTCAACTTCCAGACTTAAAGTCCCAATGCATCTAATTTTGACAATGCATACCATTGTTTCAGCTTTAATTTTTGTTCACTTATAACCTTACAATTGCCAGATTTACAACATTTCTGAAGTTCTGCCTGTTGCAGCTGGACTCATACAAGTAGGGCTTTGAGGTTTGGTCTGCCACCTCCCAGCACCTGTACCCCACAGACCCTTTTGGGCTTCCTCTTATCTCAGATTACTTCTCAGTCCTGCCTGCCCAGCTAGCATCTGCCCTTGTGGGCTCCTAAACTGCATGTGATTTTTCAGCAAGTAATTCAAGTCTCCCAGAAAAGTGATGTTAAATTGGCTTTTTTTCCTACAGAAGAAGCCAGTAGCCAGGAAAATAGTCAGCGCTGCAACCTATGCTTAAAAATGCTTCTTTGCATCATTAGAACAATCTGACGGCTGTAAAACCCTGGTTATGCAGAAGAATTTTAAGTTTTGAAATGTCATGGCTACAACAAAAAAAAAGTCCTGTAAACAGTTCTTGCAGCTTCATCTATCTTAACGCTGAGCTTAAGGAATCATCAGCAGTTTCCGCTCAATATGTGATCCAGAATGCCACTCCTGTTCTCCCTCTTCCAGAGGCTGGAAACAATGATCCCATTCTGATTAGACATAAGGTAAAAAATAGCTGAAAGAGAACAGGATTTTCTGACGTGCTGGAAGTGTTTAAAGATATAAGGAAGAAGTTTTCAAACGCACCACCCAAATCAGCTGAGCACCATGCCCAGTACGGCCTGAAGCCTCTCTACAAGGAACAAGGGAAGTACTGGGGGACCTGCCTGAATTGGGCCTGGAGCTGGGAAGAGGGTGGAAGCAAGACTCCTCCTGCAATCACTCATGTTTCCATTGTGAGAACAGCAAAATTGCAAGCTCAAAACTGACACTGCCATACTTGCATCACTGCAAAGATCCAGAAATCTCAGTAACTTTACCATTATCAGGAGGCCAATGAAATGGAAAAGGAGCTCATGGCTTAAATGGAAGGAGAACATTCACAAGATACAGCAAAGGTCAAGCCTGCTGAAGAGGTGAAGTGTATTTACTTCTTCAGCAGGCCAAGCAAAACTTACAGGAGATGACCAAGTAAGAGGTTCCTGAAAAAAAAAATATGTTTGAACAAACCAATTTGAAGGCAGAAGTTTAGCAAGAACGAACAACCTTGGAACTGCAGCTTAAGATGCCATGCTGCTATGGCCAAGCTTTACTTCAGGCTCTAGAAGATATTTAATTAGAATAGACTTAGGAGTGAAATCTGGCTTGATGGCCAAGTGCTGGAGAGAAGAATGCTTGCTTAGCACTCACCCTCCCACCTCCATCTCAGTAGAGCCAGGACTACCACGGCAGGCCATATCCCCCAGTGGAGGAGCTCACAGCTAAAGCAGCTTGGAAAGACTGAGACATGTTGCTTGTAAATATCTAAAAGCAGAGAGACACAGGAAGAAAAAAGTGCAATAGGCTAGAAAGAAAAGGACCAAAACAGCTGCTTTTGCAGGTACAATCCACCCCTGGAGTTCCCCAACGCTTTGGGGGACCCAGAGGTAACCTGCAACCTGCGGCAGATGGCCTGCCAGGAGAGGTGGGAGCACACCAGTATAAACACCACATGGATTACATATATGAAAATGTGAGAATTATGTCTTGAAAATCACTAAGGACTGATTTCTGCTCATATTCTGGATTCTCCATGTGCAAATGCCAAGACTAAGAAACTTGAGAAGTTAGTAACAAAAGCACATTCTATAAAATTATTTTACCCCAAGAAAAAAAAACACAAAAACCAAAACCAACCACCACCAAACCCAATGGAACTAGGTACCTGGAAAACATACACATATTTAAATAGAAGAAAAAAAAAAACAAAGCAACACCTGCAAACTTCTGCAAAGTAATCGAGTCAACAAGAAGCAGCATAGACTCATAAATCCTGACAGGTAATATTTTAGAGTTATAAAACTAAAGGCTATGGGGAAAGAAGTAACTATCTCATTTAGCTACACTGGGAAGCGTCAAGAAGTCATGCTTGAAAATTAATTCAAGTTGATGGGAGTGAAACACAGGCATTATAATCTAAAAGCTACATGGAAAACTACAAATAAAGTGTTATAATACATGAAAAGTGCAGGAAAAGGAAAATGTTAAAGCTAGGGTTTTTTACAATCCTAATTAATCACCCAAAAAATAAAGTAATGGAACTTGATGCTAAATTAGAAGGCAAGTTAGTCAAAGATGGGAGAGAGAGACTTAGCAATAGAAACATTGCCTGAAATAAAATAAAGCCATCATTGGAAAGATACACAAATACTATTTCTCTGAAAGCAGCATGCATTTTGCCAGAATCAAGACTATGTCAGTACAGGGTAGACAATAATTCATTGTGACTTTGCAGCGTTGTTTACTGTAGAATTGAAAATAAGCTAATCAAACTCAGGCTGCATCTGTACAGGCATTGAAGAACACTAAAAAGAGATAACAGCCTGTCACTCTGCCCCGGTACAGCAGAACCAAGACCGTCTTGTAATTCTCAGCACTGTTTCCAGGATCACAACAGCAGCAGACAAAGAGTTGTGACATAAGCAACACAGCAGAGCTTATTATGGGAAACATTTCAGAGAGCTCACTTCAGTTTGACGCTGCTCTCCAAGGCAACAATCACGCAGCAGAGACCATAGCATCCACTAACGCTTGAAAGATTTTGTTGCTTCCTGGTGAACTAATATCATTTTAGGGGCCATCAAATGAAGACAACACAGGAAATGTTTGGGACTCCAGGGAAAGCTTCATGATTATATCATCTATCAGGCAGCATGAAAGTCTCATGAGAAAAAGCTGTTGAAGTCTCATTTTCTGTCCCAATCGTTTCAAACGCTGCAAGAAAGGACGCAATATTTTCATTTTTCTTAGAGGCTTGTTGGCCTAAGTACACTCTGGTGTCCTTCTACATCTTTAATTTGCACAGTTATTCAAGAAAAGGCAGAGTGAGAGACAGAGAGAAGACAGCTGGGAAACACCACCGGAAGGAAGGGCATGGGGAAACAAAAATAGGAAAGAAGTAACTAAATTCAAGAGATATAAAAAAGAAAACTGAAAGACTTGTTTGAAGTCAGATCTCCATCTACCCTACACCACTGCACTGCCATTCACAGCACAACTGAATTACGCATCGGTTGGTGCTTAAAATTTACAGACCTTTTCTGCACAAACAACTATGTTTTTGAACCATTTTTGAGAGTTGCCTTGAAAATTTATGATGCACTCAGCAGTTTGTCTGAATCTGCGAGATGAAAGCTGAGGGGACAGAAAGGGGACTTAACTAAACTCAATGTCACAAGGCAGATCTGCTTTTCTGGGGGATAAATAGAGTTTCTAATTTATAGTACTATGTTCAGTCTTGCAGATAAGACCTTAGAGAAACAGAGAAAGCCTGGACTGCTGCATTTATCACGACTGCAGTGATGCCAAGTGCAATTACTTTTCTCCCTGCCTTGAGCACCTCGGAATAAAGGAGCTTACATAGAAACATAAAGGCAAATTTCACAGGAATTTATAAAACCTAACTAATTTTAAGAGAAAGACATGCTGCCTAAAAGTAGAAAGATAATTAAGTGTTCTTTACCATTAATTGTTTCATTGCTAAAGTCCCCTTGAAGTCTGTACAACTGGAAACCCACTCAGCTCATACAGAAAAATCTGCAGGACAGCATCCATCTCTAGATTTTTGCGTGGGAGAATGCACTGATGAGCCAAATAAAGAATGCACCCTACCATCCATTTATGCCTCCCCCAAGGCAAAGTTTTGAGCTCCTATCAAACTTAAAATACACTTCTTGGCTGAGACACCTACCCAAATGAGCTTCCCAGTCTAATAAATACCTTCAAGATATGAAGCTGAAAGGAAACAGCATGATCTTTCCATCTGACACGCTGCACATTGGATTTCCCAGAGTTAAATCCTGTTCACATTAGAATAATATCTTGTAGAAAAACAGGGTAATTAGTTTCTAGAATAACCAGTGTCAGAAAATCCTCTACAGTGTAGAGTTGTCCCAAATCTTAATTATTCACCCAGTAGGAAAAAAAAAGCCATGTCTTATCCACTTAACCATCAAGTATCTGTTCACTTAGAGTTACAGACTATCATCGACTCATCCTTCAAATTCTTCTTTATCAAACCAAGACTGAGCTGCTAGAGCCTTTTAAGGCAATCCTTGCCAGTTCTCCAGGCAACCCTCCTGACTGTGCTCAGAGCTCTCTCCAGTTTCCAGCTTCCCCACAAATCAGCAGGGCAGGCTCACACGCGCTGTGCTCGGTGACACGCAGGGCAGCAAAGCCTTCCCCTTCCCATCCCACATGCTGTACACCCAGCGACGGATCACATCAGCTTATCTTTTCTTCATTTCACATTTAGTCCTATTACAAGGTATATCATACTCAATTTACCAACCAACCCAGGCTACACTGAACCAATGATCTCATCTTCGGTTATTTATCACTGCAACTTCCCCCCAGATTAGAAGTTTACAGATAGTGATTATTTGTGCCATCTGAGAATTTCTATTACTAGTGATCCTACCAGGATTTTCTTCCTCCTCAAATCACTGATTTAACAACAAAACAGCATGGAGACAAGGCACAAATTGTGTGAAACCCTGCCAGGAAATCCACCCCAAACCTACAGGTGGATGATGACTGTATTTAATCACAACCTCTCCAGTCTCACCAGTTTGTGGGTTTTTAATACATTTGGTATTGGACGGTTAGTTTCTTAATCAAAATACCATGACAACTGAGCTTACATCCCACAGAAAAGTATACTATATCAACATTATTAGTTTTATCATCTGTGAAATCATCAGTTTTCCAAGATGTATTTTCTACACCTTTGTTTTGTATGAGATCAACTACTTTCTGATCTTGTATTTGTCATTCAAAACCTGTATTAGTATTTCACAAGCAAAACCAAGATCAGGGTAAATCACACCTACAGCAACTTAAATCACATTCTCTGTCTGTTCTGCTATATTCATAACATTAACATTCAGCCTTTTGTATTTCCCCCACATTTCAACATACACTAAACAAACAAAATTCAAGTCAATTCAAGCCAGAAGCATCTTCACCCACTCTCATATAATGCAAGTCATCAGCTTACAAACAACTACCTGTTACTTAGCATCCTTCTGGTACCTGGCTATACAATGAGTGACAGAGGTAAACTACAGTGTGAGGTTTAAGTAATTGGCTAACCTGCATTAAGTGCTCAAATACCTCAACTCCTCCTCATGTAAGTGAGGTGATCTAACCCTTAACCAAAAACCAGTCAAATGCAGAAAATCACCACTGAGCAGCTCATACCATCAACACTCACCCAAGGTGAGGTCAGCTCACATTAACTCATCCATGGGACCTTATTATGGGTACAGCTAGACAGGACAGGAGTTAATCACCACTTTCATTTGCCATGACCACATCACCTGGCTGTTTCCCAGATACAGCTGAGAAGCATTAAGCACATGCTTCTGCATATAACTGCCAAAAACTATTGTTACTATCTAATAATATAACAAGTAGTTTTGCTAGTGGCAGTTTTCTCTAAACTTAAACAATTCTTTATTACATCTAGCACTGACAACTATAGTTACTTCCTATATCCTGTTTCTTTCTTGACCAGCTGCTGCTCCTATTATCTGTAAAACACCTCTTACTATCCATTTCTGTCCTTGCAGTTTCAGGTATTTGGGGATTTTATTGTCACAGTGTGCTTTATAATAGATGCAGACGTAGTAATGCATTTCTTTTATGAGTAGTTCCTTTTCCTCTTGACTGTGGGCTTCAGGGTATATGGTGAGACACTCCTGGCAGTTCCAAAAGATCTTTTTTTTTTTTTCCCATTTAGACATCATCTTCCTACCTGCTTGGCTAATAAACTTTGCAGCTTTTAGAATGGGCCTTTTAAAGCACTAAAAAATGTAATTGGTTAGATTTTATTCTCTGCACATCACACATACAAGCGAGTTATGATCATTGTATCCAACCTAGCCTCAATTTTCAACTCCACGTTTCATTTTTAACCTGCTAGGACAAGGTCTAATGCAGGGTTTGCCCTTGTAAGGCAGAGAAGGAAATTTTGCAGCTCAGAAGACACCGTAAGTTTTTTGTTTTAAGACTGCTCCTGCCTTGCACAAAGAAAGCCATCACCAGGGGCTTTGGGAGAACTGGGCACTGCAGCCCCGGCCCTCCCACCCAGGGACTGGTTCTCCCAAAGCAGCTCAGCCTCTTCCTCGAGGAAGAGTCACGTGGCTTCTTCTGGGGTCCTGCCACAAAGGGAAAGACAAAGACAGTCTTAAACCCACTACTGAACGGGTGCTGGCCACTCTGTAGTTATTCAAGCCAATAACTCACTTCTGATCAGAGCCTCAGAAGTGGCAATGCCTTTCCTGACAGTGGCACTCACATTCCCCTCTCTCACTGAAACTTTCCAAAAGAGGTCAGCCCCCCGGGTTTTAATGTTCTAACCACGCAAATTTTGCCATCAGGTTTCAGCAGTGCAGCACAGTCATAGCTATGCTCAGAAGTGAGCTATTCCAGGCCCTTCCACCTATTTTTCCAGGTTCCTAGGGGATAAATACAAATTTTCTTCTCTCCACACCTTTTTGTGCCTCAACTACTTTTGTTCATAACATCTTAATTTTGCACTAAACAAACACTCATTTGTCTTAATTTTGCACTAAACAAACACTCATTTGTTCCGTTTCACCCCTTCTTTCTGTTCAAATTCACACTCTCCTGTCTATTTCCTTCCTCAGCTGCAAAAATTTGCTTTCTGACATGAGCCAGGGGCCAAACTCACCATCCTCTTCCCTGGCGTAACTTGTCACCACAGCATAAAACTCCCTCTGAAGACTAACATGCTCATTGTCATGAGGAATTTACAGATGTTTCTTACCTAAAATTGCTAATACATTTCAGTCATTTAGAGGTCTTCCACAACATCCTGAGCAGATCCTCAGTAGCTGTCCTCAAGAACAAAAGGGAAATCACGAGCTTCATTACTTTATGTAGCTTTTGAGATGCATAAAGGACTTTTCACATATTTATACCCACACGGGCCCAGACATAACTTTGCCAGGATTAAACTCAACATTTCATTTTTATTCAGGGTTAACTAAGGAGAAATGGAGTGTTCACCCAGAGCCATCTTCCCTTAGACAGACCCTTTCCGACTCCATGAAAGTAACCCCTATACTGAACACCCCAATTCATCATCTATTTGAGACCAGATGATTTTCTTTTGAAGTTATGACTGATGATTCATAAAAGTAAGATTTGTGTGAAATGTCAACCAAGTTTCAAAACAGATCTGACCTTTTCCAAACATAGAAAATTTTTAGATCTAGAAAACTGAAAACTCTTCTGTACATAATTTGCCACAAAGGAATCCAAAATAGTTGAGGAGTTCTGTATGAAGCTGCATCCTGATTAGCATTTACTTTCAGATCTTCACCATTAAGCCACAATACAGCTGGGGAAAAGGTCATGGAAGTGTTTCTGCAAAACACACTTTCAAAGTGGTTTTATGTAGATGAGTCTCATTCTTGACCTATGTTGCTTAGAAAAGCAAAACTTTCACACTGATAATACATGTTGAATTAGAAGACAAAACCCATAAGGGTGGCCAGCATTCTGCCGCAGGATCTGCCCCAAGCTGAGACATGGGGCAGACTGGGGTACTGAGCTGTTATGCATGCACTAACTGCGCTGAGAGCAAAGCAAAGCAATGAACCTCATGAGCCTATCTGGGGGCTCCAATTTCACGTGCCTCATCAAATGGTGGGGAAATTGAACAAGAAAAATGCAGAATTTGATCTCAACAAGTGATGGACGAGTGTCTCAAGGTGCCCTGGGGTAACCTGGCAGCTTTCACCAACCCCAGATGGAGAATAGGGATCCCCAGCCACCTCTCTGCCCTCATTTCAGACAAGGGCTATATAAATCCCCCATGCTGCTAGAAGCTTTCCAGCTGTTCAAAGAGATTTATTGTCCAACAGGGCCCTGTGCAAACTGAAAAACTGGAAAATGCTGACTTCTTCCTTGCAGTTTGATTTAACTCACTTCCAGGAGGAGACGTGTCCAAGGCATTCACATCTTAACACAGAAATAAAGGGTAGCACCAGTATCACAGTGGCAGGAAAAATAACACACTGCTAACATCCTGGCTAAGTATTTACAGTAAAATCTGACAGTGAACCTTCGATGTCTAAACCTACCCGCATTCACATTCCGCTCTTATACACAAACTAAAAATTTACTAGTGTGTTCAGGTGACCTTGTCTCTTTTCAACATATAGATTTGGGAGAACAAAAAGCTAATGAAGCCTAGAAAGAGAGATAAACCATAAGCAGTAACAATGTGGAAATGCAACAGCAATCTTGGCTCAGAACTGAACATATATAGGCTGAAAATAAGTTAAAGGGCTCTGGTAAAAGTGGCAGTCTATAGCTGAGAAAGGAAAAGAGAGATGGAAAGAAAGAAAAAAGGATTTACAGCATATAAAGAATTTTATACTGTTATTTCTTTACTACAATATACCAGGGGACCAAAGGAGGAAGATGAACTACATATGAAGTGACACAGGCACATTTCTGATGTCATTGAGACTGTAATAAAAGATGAACAGTTTCAGCAAAGATGACAGAAATAGCAAAGAAAAAATGTCAGAAATTAGTAACATATGCAGGTTTGGTTTGTTTGGTTTTTTCCTTTAAATAAAAAGCTGTCTTTAGGCACTGATAGCAGATGCCACTGCATAAAATGTATAGGGACATGCAGATGAAAAAATTAACCCAACTGCTGAAGTTGAGTTCCTTGCCTTCCGTACTCCAACAGGCTCTGAGCCACCAGAGACAGGCAGACTCCCGTCTGGGGGAATTAAAGGCAGATTTGATGAAAAGCCCGAGCATTGTTAGTAGCTGCCACTGAGAGTGACAGATTACTTCTTGGGTTGCTGAACTTAAAACAGGAGCAGCTGGAGATGCTGGGCTTGCTGCGCTGCCTCTCACAAGCTGCTGTGTTATAGGCAGAGCAGGAGGACAGAGCCAGTCTTGCTCACTGAGGTATCCCACTATGCTAATTAGAAAGCACCATAAAAATCAAATTGCTTGTACATTACACCACTATGTGAGTGTAGGAGGAAGAGGTCTTTCATTTAAGAAAAGGAGGAGGGAAGAGGGAAAATTAAGTTATTTTTTCTTTAACTTATTTGTGTTAAAACATTCTACCAGTATGAATTAATAATGCATATGTAAATCAGGCTTCATGATTTCTTATTGCATTAAGCTGCCAGTGTGCTGCTAGTAATAGATTCAGAGCACTCATTTATTTTGCACTGAACTTCATTATTGGCATTGTAAGAGAATATCCATTTTTATCAGGAAGAAAGATAGCATATTGTTCAGCAGAGGAGTAAAATTTATTTTAGTCTCTTTGCATGAGCCATATCGGAACAGACTCAATTTGTTTCCTTGGAGTACATCAAAATCCTGTATGGATTTCAGATCCTCTTTACAGCAGTACAGACTTAGGGTCCAATCCCTGCAAAGCTTTCCTCCACATGGACTGACCTGCTTCTGAATTTCAACTGCAAGATGTAAACAGTGTAACACCCACACACTTTTGACAGCACAAAATACTTCTGGGAAAATAAATTTTTTTTAAAAGTAGCTTTTAGCTTTTAAAAAAAAATTAGCAGTAATATTTCAGGTAACCATTAACCCCTACTACTTTTATTATGTAGAACAACATTTTGTGAACTTTTTAAGCCTAAGAGCCGTCTAATGTTTTTGACAAAGGTATTAAAATACTTTTCTGATGTTTCATGGTTTGCCCTCTGCTGTTGCTGGTGCATGACTCATCAGGCTGAAGAACAATTTAGATCACTGCATTAAGCTGGGCATCCCTTCATAATTTCAATTAATTAGGATTTACTGAGCTGACCCCTTCACTTTTGCTGAGCACAGCTTTCAAAAGTTTATATTACCCTAGAGATGACAGATAGAAATTTCAAACCTTTTTCCAGCCTAAACTTGAAGAAAAGTTTTGGTTTCTTAAAAAAAAATATTAAAAAAAATATATCCGTGAGAGAGAAAACATAGGGTAGATGAAAAAACTTTTAAGGCACTCCCAATTCTCCCAGGGAAACCCAAGCAGGCAAAAGCCAAATACCAGAAACATCCCAAAACCCTACAAAAGGGCTATTCAGGACAATTCCCTACTCACAGTGGCTGAATGAAGTGCAGCTCACATTACCATTTATACGATTTCTGGACAGATAACTGTTCAAACAAGGCCCCAAAGTGCCACAAACCTACAGATGTGCTCAACTTTATTGCCATGGGTAAAACGTGAAATTAATGGAACATTTTTTAGAAATAAAGTTAAGTACTCACTTCAAGATCAAGGGTCTTAACTGAAGTCAGCCCAAAGATAGAATGTGGGTCCTACCTACCCCCAGGTGATGACTGCTGATTTCCTTAGCCTTTCTTGATGTATAAAGAGGATGCACTACTCAAATTTCTGAAGCCTGCTTTAGACACTCATTAATTTGCTACCATAACATACAGCAATAACTTTTCTGCATTTCTGTGTGCTATTTCATACACCGGGCTTTTTTTCTTAGAATAAATGAAAAAAGGGTGTTATACTAAATTAATTATTTTTGAAGTCTTTTTTGCATTCTTAAACTGGCTATCGGCTAGTCGTTCATGCTGGATACCAGCTTCTTTCACAGCTGGCAGGAGGCAACACTCCCACTCCTTTCCCCACCACAGCATTTGCCCAGCGCACCCCTGTGCACTAGAGGAAAGGGCACGGTCTGAAACGAGCTGAACCATCTCTCAGTAACAGGAGACATCCATCTTGACCTGCCTTGCCTGTAGAACAAGCGGAGCAGATTTAGAGTATAACTTAACTTGTGGAAAACTTTTTATCAGTTTCACAGCAATTAAAACTGATAATTGCACTCAGCTCCTCCTTTCCCACTTCATTTAACACACTGCTGCCTGAGGTGACCTACCTGCGTACCCCAATTAATACCTGAGGAAGTCCATCACAACAAACCTCTTCAAAGCATTTACGCTGTTACATCTTTATTGCACAAGACCAGATTATTGTTTGGTTGAGGTTTTGGGATGTTTTCGTTTGTTTGTGTTTTTGTTTTACACCACTGTTCTTCTCTACACCTTGCTTGGAAATAAATGAAAGATTTGGCTAAAGAAGCAGAGGAGCCAATACGGCAGCAGCAGAATAGAATGTGAGAGGCAAGTTCTTGAAGTCAAAGGAATAAGATACTCCTGCCTTTCTTTTTTTGGTTGATTGCTGACTTGATTGCAGTGTTTAAGTTAGCAGGAGGGTCTTTCAGGGTCCAAGCATTCAGAAGAGGCAGAGGCTTTTCAGCTGACTGTGTGACAGAAGTTTTTCTTTCAATCACTGCCAGATGACAGCGAACTGCCAAGCCTCATCACAAGCCCAACCTCAGCTAAAAGCCTGAGGAGCTTTACAGACAGTGAGATGGATAGACTGTGCTGGAGCCTTTAAATGGTTGTTTTGGGGATTTACTGTGGGCGCTGGGACAAAACAGGAGATGGGCTTTAAAGACTCAATGGAGGTGGCTTAAAGAGGGGTAGAGGTAAGAAACAGCAATTCATGTTTTCCACAGAAGTCATAAATGTGTATCACTTTCCAATGAATACTTCATATTAATACCTAAAGAGCAGGGAATGAGAACAAGCGAAGCAGCAGACAGAGAGGGTGCCCTGAGGTACCTGGAAAGTCAGGAGAGTGATGCAATTTCTAAACTTATTAAATGCACAAGACAATAAAATCAGATAAAGATGAGAATGGACAAAGTGCAGGAGGGTAAGACTGTAAGGAAAGGAACTGTTAGTGATAAGAGTGCTCATGGGTTGGCAGTGCCATCAGTGGGCAGACTCTGCTTAACTCTGTGGAGCCCCAGGTTGGCACACAGGAGAGCAAGGGCTGCCGTCCTCATTACAGCTTCTCCACAGCCTCCAAGGTGTAACACAAGTTTGTCATCAGTGTCCACCACAGGACAGCTGGGCAAGCAGCACTGCTTGGCTGGCCACACGCAAAGAGATGCATACCTAATGCCTATGTAGAAAGAAGTGCTCAAAGAATAAGGCTGTAAAGGCGTAGAGACCACATTAGTAAGTGTGCTGCAAAGCTTGAGAAGACAAAGCAGCAACGACATAAAGAAAACAGAACTGGTCCATTCAAAAGCACTTTGAGAAGAGCTGGTGGAAGACGTGGTGCAGTGCCGAGGGTTGGTGTGGGCCACCAGCACCGAGCCAAATGAGGACTGAGACTGTGGTGCACATCCATCCCAAAGACAGCCAAGGGAACCCTGCCTGGTTACTTCCAGAGAAAAACTGGGGTGTTGAAGTAGAGTGAGGAAATTTTCTCAGAAGGTCCCTAATCCATGTCTAAACCTACCGCTTCAAAACAAAGCTGACAGTTTGGCACTTCACAGGAATGGGCAAAATCTATTACCTTAAAGATTCACCCACAAAGGCGTCCACTTAACAAGCCCCATACAAAGCAAAAGATAGACATAGCAAAAGATATTTGTAACAGGTACAGCTAAACAGCAGAATGCAAATCCATATACACCAATATACCAGTTTGAAACTTGTACTGCCAAGGTTTCTTTTGGCAATTGAATGACGTATGTTAAAGTTGGCATTAAAATGCACAATATTTTTCTAAATAAACTATAAGAGCCTTGTCCCCTATTGCACATTTTTTGTAAGTATTAAGCCAGTCTTCTGATCACACAATATAAAAATCAGGTTTTTCAAGCCTGCATATGGGGAAGAAAACCAAAGTCCTACATTCTTTACAGCTATTTCCAGGCACCTGCCAAACCTCCACCAGCAATTTCGATACATGCAAGTTTGCCTATTGCTTTTCTCATCTCAGGGCATCAATTACAGGGCTTACATTTTTTAGACTAGCAAAGATCTCTATTCCACAGCTCCGCTTTCAGCAAAGCATGCACGTTCTGTTTGCTACAACAAATCATTTTGCATAGCAAGATCAACGACTGACAATATACAAGTAACACTGCTCTGACATGACTTCAAATGCCGGCTAGAACCTATGTTTCACTGTTTGACACCATATATAATACTTGGGGAAAATTAATACTTCCAACCAACACTTAGCAACCATGAGGCAAAGTAGAAATGCAAAATAAATACAAGCATCATTCAAAAATTGCAACTACTAGTTTTTTTAGAAGACTGCTTGATATTTGGTAGTGGTTTTTTTCCTCACCTTTTTAAAAAGTAGTATTTGCAGAGTTTCATGTACCGTGGGTCAAATTACTGCCTACAATTTCATTGAAACTTGGACACCATCATTAAAACACACAATAAAAGGGTAAAATATTTTCACTCAAGAATTTAATTTCAGGTTGAAATTTCCAGCCACTGAAGATATGAGGAGTCTGGGTCTCTGCAATGCAATGCTTGGGCGAGTGCCCAGACCACTTTACCTTGGACACACAGGGCTGGGAGCTGATCTGAGTTATCTACTGGGAAAGCTTCACAAACCAGAGGATGACACCAGATTTTCCCAAAGATAATAAGGGTCACAAGGACAACCACATTGATATAGACAGCAAGTATTTGTATACTCAGATATTTATTCAGAATATGCATGCCCTCACAGAGCTGTCTGTGGGAACATACCTCTGAGCCAGGAATACCGCCGCTACATTTTTGCAGCAAACAGTAATGACCATATCCTACCATCAGGTGATGCTGAATTTTTTGTGAGTACCAGTGTTACATATTTTTTCCAGTTGCACACCACATTAGAGCTAAGAAGTTTAACAAGGACAAGTGCCGGATTTTGCACTGGGGCGCGGCAGCCCTGGATGCACAGGCAGCCTGGGGAGCGAGGGGCTGGGGAGCAGCTCTGCAGAGGCACCTGGGGCCTCTGGCCAACGGCAAGTTGAACGTGAGCCCCCAGCGTGCCCTGGCAGCCCAGAGGGCCAGCCGTGCCCTGGGGGGCACTGAGCCCTGCATCGCAGCTGGGCGAGGGAGGGGATTGTCCCGCTCTGCCCCGCGCTGGGGCGGCCTCACCTCGAGTGCTGCGGGCAGCGTTGGGCGCCGCAGGACACTGAGGGTATAAAGCTACTGGAGAGTGTCCAGAGAAGGGCCACGGAGTTGGGGAAGGGTTTAGAGGGGAAACCGTACGAGGAGCGGCTGGAGTCCCTGGGTTTGTTCAGCTGGAGCAGAGGAGGCCGAGGGCAGCCCTCATGGTGCTCTGCAGCTCCCTCCCAAGGGCAGGAGGAGGGGCAGGGCTGGTCTCTTCTCTCTGGTGACCAGTGATGGGACCCGAGGGAACGGCAGGGAGATGTGCCAGGGGAGGGTTAGGCTGGGCATTAGGGAAAGGCTCTTCCCCCAGAGGGTGGTGGAACCCTGGAACAGGCTCCCCAGGGAGGCATCACGGCACCAGCCTGGCGATATTCCAGAAGCACTTGGACAAGGCCCTCAGAGACACGGTGTGAATTTGGGGTGTCCTGTGCAGGGACGGGAGCTGGGCTTGATGATCCTTGTGGGTCCCTTCCAGCTCAGGGCATTTTGTGATTCTGTGATATTAACACCTGCTTCTAGCTGGCTGGCTAGTCAGACTGTACTCCTGATAGCTACTAGGCACAACTCAGTACAGAGTTGGCTGATTCCAACCAGGGACTGAATATTTCTTAAAAACACACACACTCATCTTGATGATCACTACAGACTACATTAAATATCCAAGCTGAATTTCTCCGAGCATCCTACAGAGCCAGTTGCACAGGGGCAGTTCGCATCCCTGCTCATGTTAACTTTCTTTTGCTTAAAATCTATATTCAGTTGACAGTCCGTAAGTAACAGCTCCTTCAGTTCTGCGGATAGCTTCATGATCATATAGGGAATACATACACATGCCCCAGCAACGCTGTTATAATGCTTTCACCTCCCCGTGGACAAATGAATAAAGACAGAAGGGGAAATTTTGCGCAGCCTAGAAGAATTTCCTTTGTCTTTCTGGTTAAGAGTCTCAAAATGGACCAGGCTTCCTCCTTCTGTTCCCCTGAAAATCCCACTGAAATTCTTTAGAAAGGCTGAGCTGGTTTGGGGAACAAAAATCTCAATTTCTGTTACTCCTATGATGCATAGGAGTATAATGACACAATATTTCCAACAACGAATTTGGGCCAGACTACAGTTCATGTTAATAATTTGACCATAACAAGTAAATATTACTTCTGCCAATCAAAAATTACAACAGAAATCTGCAGCAACTCTCATGTTTTCTCATTAGTTCTTCATCTAACAAGCTGCCCAGTTGAGAAAGAAAACCACACACATAATTTCAAAACAACCACTTTCACAAACCACAAAGACCTGTTCTGAATACTGTTACAAAATACAAAGTCTAGTTTGACTTATCTTAGTATCTTTAACCTTGAATTACAAAGGCCCTCAAAACATTCTAAAGAATGTTTTATTGCACAGGAGACATTATTACTACACAATATCCCGGTCACTGTTATAAATGAAAAAAGTCTCATTATTTTTGAACGTTAACCTTTCTAAATGCATTTATAAGCAGCATTGGAGTAGACTGAAAATGAAGACACTGATAATAAAGGTTTTGAAAAATGAGATAGAATAAAAACAACTTCTGGGCTTCCACTTATTGCAAGTCATTTGGATTAAGCCATATCATGAAACTGCAAGAGACAATTCCGTTTAGGAAGGCAGAGTGAAATATTTCATTATTAAAAAAAAAACATCAAAACCAGAATGTACCTAATTATGGATTACTTATGGAAGCAACACTGGGAAAGAGCCATGGGTGCAGCCACAGTCACAGGCAGCAGGAGGGGTGGGAGCCCCCCATGACACAGGGATGGAGGACCAAAGGCAGTGGGGACTAAGAGCTATATGATCCTTTCCCTGCATGTATTTGAGTTGTTTCTCTAAGAGCAATTCCAGCTTTTTCCCCCGCTTCAGACCCTTAATCCAAACCGCTCTAAACTTCATGGCAAGTTCCTACTCCTGCAGCACACATCTAGGCAAAAATACTTCTAGGAAGACCATTACCCCTGTAACACTTAGGAGTTTTTTGGGTTGTTTTAATAAGCTAGCTTTTAAAAAGCAATTTGAAATGCAGGATAAAGCAAGCACTGCAGAAGTGGCTGATGATTGCCCCAGTTCTTTGGGCTACCTGGTGGGTAAGTGGATCTAATAACACCACCTGAGTTATAAGTTTCTATAAAGGATTTTCAAAGTATATCCTGCCCATGAAGCTTCAAATCACATTTCAATTTGATGCTAAATAAAAACACATACAAAAATACTGCAGATAAATCTTCACTGCAGGTATAACCGACAAAATGCCACTATGCAGAGATAAGTTTATATAGGACTTTTTTTTAAAATAAGCTATATATGAAATATTATTAGGAATATTTCAACTGAAATGTACTTTTTCCCTTTGGAGGTGTTTAAAAAAATCACATAGGAGGAGAGATTGAATAATATGGCATTGCTTAGCCCCAAGGAAAGGAGATGAAAGACGAACAAAAGGACAGACTACAAAAAAAGGCTGTTGCACAAAGGCAAGGAAAAATCTGTTCTGTGTCCTTGTGGATAGGGACAGAGATAACCCACTTCAACTGGGACAAAGAACATTAAGTCAGGTAACAAGTGAAACTTTTTAAAAGTAAGGACAGGGCAGTACTGTGTTAGGCTTCCTGAGCAAGCCTTGAAATCTCTGACACTGGAGGCCCTGAAAAAGCAGCAAACATTTATTATAGAGGTACAGGGGTGCAGCTGATCCTGGAAAGGACACAAAAGCTGGCATGTATTTTTGCTGCTATGGATTTCTACACTTGTCTTCCTAACCAGTGATACCAGCAGCATGAGCAGCAGTCCCTCAGCATGTCCTATCGCCCCCCCTAAGAAATCCCAGCACACAATACAAATGAAACACTGGTTAGGAGGAAGTCACTCATTTAAACCTCTCTTGAAAAGTAGCAGCTACATAACAAGGTTTTTTACACCTTATCCGGTCTCCGAAAGTACTGCAGGGGGGGTCTGACACTGCAATTCAGAGGTGTGATTAGCAGCATTAGCAGATCTACCCAGTTTTGCTTGAGACTGAGAAGAGAAACATGAGTTTCAGCACATGCACAGGCTGAAAACCCAAGTATTCCCTGACTTGATAGCAAAAGCCCCCACTAAAAGCAATCCCCTTGATGGAAAAGTGAGCATCAGCTCAGAAACATCCCTTTTGACAGCTGTAACGGCCCCACCACTCACATTCACGAGGAGCCAGAAGTCACAGAGGGCAAAAGTCAGCCAGAAATTTCCCTGTCGGCACCCACTGGGGGTTGTCAAGGCAGGTGGGCAGGGCAGGGCTGCTCCTTACCCAAACAACTGCTTCTGTTATCCTTTTAAGTGCACACATCGTAAGTGTTTTAGTGGGACTTACGATTTCAAGTCCCAAAATTCCCCCATGTGCTTTTCAAAAATCTCGAAGTAGACTTTCAGGATAAAAAGTGGGGCAGAGAACAAAGGAAAGAGAAGGTAAGCAGACAAAATGCACAGCCCTTTCATCACCTGAGTTTATAGATTAAGACCCATCAGCAGTGTGAATCCTTCCTGACCATTCACTACCCGTGACCACAAAACCTTCCAACTTTCATGTCAAAATTTTCTTCCAGCATAACAGAACTTGTATCTTCTTTCTATTCATTATGGAAAATAATTTAAGATGTTTCCTCATTGATTTGGTTCTAAAAATAAAAATATGAAGCTGTACCCTAAAGACATTTTTAGCTGTAGATGTTTTTTGGTGCACTACTTAAAATTAAGTAGTTTCCTGCAATCTCCAAGTGTTTCTTACTGCTGAAGAGGAACGCAGTGACTCAACACCTTCACAGCACAAGATGCCCCGGTTAGGACTGCCATCTGCTATCACCCTATTTACAATTAACATAAAATGCTTGTGTTTAGTTTAGGAAATTAAACCACTGTCCCCCACTGCTGCTTCTCAGTATAGTAGCAAAAGCAGCTCTTTTAGCAAGGATAAGAAAGTCTAGGCAGGCTCACAGGAGTGATGGTGCTATAATTTTTTTTTCTTCCACTCTCCCCCCACCCAGTAAAGCTTTTACAGATAAAGCCAGATCTCTAAAAGCTAAGTATAACAGAGATGGCTAGAAGCCTTGTATTTTTTTGGCTCCCACAGTACACAAAAATCAGTAACAGCAGTACTGTATGTCACAATCTTACATTACATGAAAAATAGCCATTAGAAATGTAAAGTCAAACCCAAATTACAGATCTCTTCCATATTCTCTTCTCTAAGAGGGGAAAGAAAATAACTGAAGCAGAAGACAGCATGAAAGAGCATCTAAATTGCCACTGACAAGGGATTTAGAGCTTGGATAACAGTGGAAGTCTCTCCAACTAGACGCTACTAATGGAAGATGTGCGGCACCATAGTAATAGAGACATGGCTGAAAAACAAAGATTTTTAAAGAAACACCTGAGGCAGGAAGACTTGCACAGCTCAAAACCAATTAAGCAAGAACAAACATCTGGAGCTTGACACAGTATGTCAGTCCATCCCCATCTGTACACTACTTGAAATAGATGAAGAGACAAAAAAAAAAAAAGCAACAGACCACACAATGCAAACGGGCATTCAGGCAGAGCAAAGCGTCCTCCATCCCCAGCGCGCACAATCAAGCCACAGCGAGGCCGGAGCACCACACTGTCAGCACCACAGGGCACAGTAAACGGATTATCCATCAGAGCAAATTGGACATTAATTACCTTGAAGTTGTATGCAGAAGGCAGTGGGCTGCTGGGCACTGTGCCTGGCCTTAAACGGAAAGGCACTAAGCAGTGGGATATAAGTACAAAACTTCCTGGAGTCCACAGTTCAGCTCCAGAAATATGGGATTTGGCAATATGGGTAAACACTCCCTTAATTTCATACACTTTTTAGAGAAGCCAGAGACTAAAAAGCAGCTGAGGAAGCACTTAGAAACATCTTCCAGGGGACAGGGAACAGATGAAACAGAGGAGAGAGATCCCAGCCCCTCTAAGACTCATGCCCAGAGGAAAGCTCCCTTCCTCCTCCAGCAGCAGCCAGAAGAGGGGATGAAAAAGGGCAATTTCATGGGGAATCAAGAAGGGACAAGTAAAAACCAACAAGGCAAGCAGACTCACTGGTCAAAGCAGGAGAAACATCACCCTCAGCACAGCCAATTGTTAAATGAGGAAAAAAAGGGGTTTCCCAAGGCCTACAGAGGAGGAAACTGCAGAGAAGAGCAGCTGATGCCAGATATTTTCCACATTCTGTATTGCTCAAGTACCCTGAGAGAACCAGAGAGCATGTCTGTGCACATCCAGCTCTCCCTTTGGGATGGACTCCCTCCACCAACTCACATTCAGGTAACTACTGCATTTTGCCCCCAGAGATAATATTTTTAATAGCAGAGGGAGCAGCAGGTCTCCAGCAATTACATCACACAGATACTGTACCTAGAGAGGTAGTAGGTACATAGAGACACTGTACCTAACTCAAAGGATAGCCCCACTTCTGTAGCGTGCAGAGCACATACTTTGCCTTTTGTGATTTACTTCTCCATTTGAGATGTACATAACTTCTGTGATACTTGACATTTCACAGACGAAGCTCCAGATATGATGAAACATATGAAAATGCTTCACTTCATCCAAAAGTCTACCTGTCATGTTCAGTGCTTGAGAACTTGCTTTCTTACAAAAGACTTTGAAAGTCAGATTAATCTCCAGACTGGAATTTAAAAGAACAAACAAACAAAAAAAACCTGAAACCTTAAATCTCTAAAATTGAAGTTTAATGGTCTAAGAAACAAAATGTCTACTTCCTCCTCTCTTCTGCTTCCACTGACTTCAATAAGTCCAGAACACTAAGTCACATCTTATATGGATGGACTACTACTTCTCACTGTAAGCAAAATGCATCAACTAGATCATGACTTACAAACTTACACCACAAATATTCTTGATTTACAAAATCTGACCCAGGTACTGTGCAGAAAATTCATGCCTAATGAATATATCCAGCAACTTGCTTGCAATTTTTATTCTTGAATGCAGGGCTTGTGCTCCTTCCAAATGTCTCAAAAAATATGCAAATGTAATAAAAGTGTAAAATGGGCTGCCTAAAACATACCATCCCTGTAAGTTCATGCTTCAACTTACATTTGTTATCCTTGTTAAAGTAAAATAATGGTAAAAAAATATAATAACCTCGTCTTTCTAGTACAGACTAGAGAGTGATTCTGCCTATAGCCTTGTTGCATTTCTCTATCAGAAAACTCACTCGTGTATATTTGATATATAGGAGAAAGCTGAACTCTGAAGAAATAAAGGACATTTTTCAAAGTAGGAAGCAAGACAGAAGAGAATGTTATCTTCCATCAACAAATGTTATTAAACACATTATCTGACATTGAACTTGAAGACAGTCACAATGCTTCTAAGGATAAAAATCAGACATTTATGTTGTTTCTGCAATTTCAAGATTCATATGTAGCAGTACTAAAGCAGACTACGTAATTTAACTCTAATAGCTTAATATTATATAACAAAAGAATCTGAGCCGCATAAGCAAGAAGCTGTGTTCCTGCTGTTGCCTCCAAACTCAGAGGCTCAGTAGCTCCATCTAAATCTGGTGGCTAATACAGGAGGGTTGAGGAATAACCTGAAGGTGACACTTGGTGAAAATCAGCAAGGCTAGAACTAACCATAAAGCAGCTGCAGGCCCCAACTTAGCAACAGTTAGCAGCAATTTCAACATACCTATAAAAAGCACCGTTAGCTTCAAGTCTCCATGGGAGGCTGCAGCCTAAGGACCTCCCCAGGTTCATATTTACCTTCATATTCCACTTTCCAAAAGCAAATTTTACCCCCTCCAGATTCAGGGTCAAGAAACACATTTACAATGAGATGAGAGCCCAAAGTCCAGTGCCTCAGCAAAGAAAAATCCAGGTGAGGTTTTACTGCCATTGCTTAGCAATACATCAGAGTTGCAACATGTATCATCATTATTTTAGTAAAGAAACTGATCTAAAATATGCAGCTAATAAAATGCAATGTTGTATCAAATAATAACATGAACAGGGGATATTTTATTTAGTATATCCAGCCCCACAGTGTGCCAAATCCCTTCCATGACCGGGTTTCTAACGAGGAATTTTCTAAGACCCTTTCAGAATAAGGGCAACTAGACAAGACAAAAGCTCATCTGCTAGCAACAACATCTTTGTGTAAGGAGAAATTTATTTTACCTGATTTGCATGCAAGCCTATTCCCTTTCTTGTGTGGACACTTATTTAACCTGTCCAACAAGTGCCTGGTTTTGTGGACATGCTCGTTTTTGCCAGATCCATTCACGGTACAGGCAGCTGAAATCAGGACTCAAATGCATGTGTATTACATCTTTTTGTTACAGTAACACTTTTCTTCCACGATTCACTACCCTCTATTTTCTGCTAAGCCTCCTCAGCATACTTCTCTGCAACTTTATTTTCCAAGCTTATTTTTAACAGCATTGCCTTGATACTTAGAGTATGAAGTATTTCCACCTAAACTCTAACTATAGGCCCAACCAACAGGTTATAAAATGATGTTGCAGTCGTGCTGCACATACCAAGCAACAGCATTGTCCGCTGGTACCATGCCAGAATTTTCTCTTTCACTGAGCTATGGCAGGCCTCATAGAAAATTTAATGCGTACAAATTGATAGTGTTGCTATTTCTGCACTAATGCCACTTATTATATTTATCACCACCAGCTAATGATTCCCTGGCACCATCTACATGTTTATTCCTTTTTCAACAGGCTTTCACTGCAGCCACAAAGGTTTCTCTTTTGTCTACTAATAGTAATAATAATCTCTTCTTTCCCATTACTCACAAAATTAATGTAATTTATTGCTAGGAACTCACTGACTATCACTTGTACACAAACATAATTCCATCAGTTTTCTTCTTTCCTGATACACATTTTTTGCCAGATACTGATTATATATTAATAAATGTGAATATTTGTGCTGGATTAAAATCAGCAAAAGATTCCCTTATCTTTTTTCCTTATTCACAGAATGACAGGTACACCTATTCCATTAAGTTTTCCTTTTATCTGAGGCCCCTACTACCCCTAGGGCACCTTCACTAATCAACCTCTTCTTTCCTCCCCATTGGAGATAACTCCCTTTGAACAACTTTTCTGCATCATCCCTTGAAGGAGGTCACTACCTCAGTGGCCTACAGAGAGATCAACCTGGACCCCAGCTGACTCCTTTCCTATCGATCTAGAAATGCCTTCCCCAGCCCAGGCAGCCTCCCTGAGGAAGGGCACAGTAGAACAGGGGTGGTTCTGTGAAGTGTTTTGGCACTGATAAAAAAGCTTTTATGGAGATCAGTCTTGGCTGAGGTCACAGCACAAGCACACCAAACCCCATAGCACCATGAGACAACAAAACCCCAAGGAGAATAAGTGTTTCCAGCGCCTTGCACTTAGAAGTGGAGTGTGGAAACAGCAAATTGGCTTAGTGCCATTAAAAGAAACCCAAATATGCACATACTTATTTTCTCCTTTTTAATTTCAAGAGGCATATGGGCAAGGGACCCACAGAAAAGCAAGACACACAGAGAGCCTGCTCGCTGTCAGTTTGCAGGGCACCATCTGCTCTTCAGGAGATACGAAGCCCTGCACTCACAGGAGCTTCATGCTAACTTATATGATACTTAGTGCTTACCTGTTGTGGCCTTAATGAAGATTAAAAACTTAATGTATGACACTGCATGAAATGCAAGCCAGCCACATGAGCAAATAACAAACAACAAGTGCTGTCAGACTTAGGTAAACAAACTCAGGCTACGTGCATTGGAAGTAATTCAGCAAGCCAGATCTCAGAATGATGAACGTCTGCGTGTGCTCCAAATGAGGTGAAAAATTGTCAGGTGTGTGAAGCCCAGATAATGCAGGGATGGGGCCAACAGAAGTAAGTACTGAATCCAGGGCTCCCTTGGCATGGCAACCTAGAGAGAATGTACTATATTAGTGAATTTGCTCCTAATGATCTTGAAAGGGCAAATTAGAGATGGAGGTGGTTTAGAAGATAATAGAAAGGTGGCTGTTATATACAGGTTACTGTTGTTAGGTGCCAGAGTAGAAAAAGGGTATCCCCAAATGTGCACTTTTGCTTGAAGCAGAGTTTTGGTAATGGAGGAGAGGAGGTGGCTGTGGAGCGAAAGGACAGCTTCAGGCTCCTCCACTGCAGCATACTAAAAGCCACCTGCAACAATCCAACATCATGCAATTCTGAGTTTGTTGCGCAGCGGTGAAACAAGGACAGCAGCACGCCTATTCCTTCATTATGTGCAGGCTTGATAAAAGGAGAAGATTCGCTATTATCCAAACCTAGCCTTAAAAATTGTAGAAGGTGATTTTTTTTTCCCTTGGGTATTAATTCACAGAATTGTAGGGATTGGAAGGGCCCTCTGGAGCTCATCCCGTCCCACCCCCTGCTTGAGCAGGCACACCCAGAGCAGGGGGCACAGGAACACATCCAGGCGGGGTGTGAATGTCTCCAGGGAAGTGACCCCACAGCCTCTCTGGGCACCCTGTGCCACTGCTCTGGCACCCGCACAGGGAAGGGGTTTGTCCTCATGTTCAGGTGGAACTTCCTGTGTTCCAACTTGTGCCCATTGCCCCCTGTCCTGTTGTTGGGCACCACTGAAAAGAGTCCGGCCCCATCCTCTTGACACCCACCCTTTAGATATTTATAGGTATTTATGAAATCCCGCCTCAGTCTTCTCTCCTCCAGGTTAAACAAACCCAAGTCTCTCAGCCTTTCCTCATAAGGCAGATGCTCCAGTCCCCTGATCATCTTTGTAGCTCTCCGCTGGACTTGCTCAAGCAGTTCCACATCCTTCTTAAACTGGGGGGCCCAAAACTGGACACAGGGCTCCAAATGTGGCCTCACTAGGGCAGAGTAGAGCAGGAGGATAACCTCTCTCCATCTGCTGGCCACATTCCTTTTAATGCATCCCAGGACACCGTTGGCCTTCTTGGCCCCAAGGGCACATTGTTGGCTCACGGTCACCTCGCTGCCCCCCAGCACTCCCAGGTCCTTCTCAGTGGAGCTGCTTTCCAGTAGTTCAGCCCCCAGCCTGTGCTGCTGCATGGGGTGGTTCCTCCCCAGGGGCAGGACCTTGCACTGGCTCTTGTTGAATTTCATCAGGTTCCCCTGGGCCCAGCTCTCCAGCCTGGCCAGGCCTCGCTGGATGGCAGCACAGCCTTCTGGTGTATCAGCCACCCCTCCCAGCTTGGGATCATCATTGAACTTGCTGAGGGGATGCTCTGTCCCTTCATTCAGGTCATTGATGAATCTGTTGAACAGGACTGGACCCAGCACAGACCCCCGGGGAGCACCACTAGTGACAGGCCTCCATCCAGACTCTGCTCCACTGATCACGACCCTCTGAGCTCTGCTGTTCAGCCAGTTCTCTGTCCACCTCCCTGTACCCTCATCCAATCCACAACTCCTAAGCTTATGTATGAGGGTGTTATGGGAGACAGTGTCAAAAGCCTTGCCAAAGTCGAGGTAAACAACATCCACTGTTCTGCCTTCACCTACCAAGACAGTCACACCATTGTAGAAGGCTGTCAGGTTGGTCAAGCATGATCTTCCCTTGGTGAATCCATGCTGGCTACTTCTGATAATCACCTTTTCCCCTACATGCCTGGAGATGACCTCCAGGATGAACTGCTCCATCACCTTTCCAGGGACAGAGGTGAGGCTGCCTGGCCTAGAGTTCCCCAGGTCCTCCTCCTTGCCCTTTTTGAAGACTGGAGTGACATTGGCTACCCTCCAGTCCTCGGGCACCTCTCCTGTCCTCCACAACCTTTCAAAGATGATGGAGAGTGGCTCAGCAAGAACATCCACCAGCTCCCTCAGTTCTCGTGGGTGCATCCCATCGGGGCCCATGGATTCGCAAGGATCCAGTTTGCCTAGGTGATGTCTAACCCAATCCTCCTCAATCAAGGGGAATTCCTCCTTTCTCCAGATTTTCTCTCTCACCTGTGGGGGCTGGGATGCCTGAGGGCCAGCCTTAGCAGTGAAGGCTGAAGCAAAGGTGGCATTCCATAACTCCATCTTCTCCGCATCTTGCCTCACTAGGACCCCTACCTTGTTCAGCAGCGGGCCCGCTGTTTCCCCAGTCTTTCTTTTACTGCCAATGTGTTTGAAGAAGCCCTTCTTGTTATCCTTGACATCCCTCACCAGATTTATTTCCAAATGGGCCTTGGCCTTCCTTGTTGCATCTCTGCATACCCTGACAACGTTCCTATATTCTTCCCAAGTGGCCAGTCCCTTTTTCCGCATACTGTAAACCTCTGCCTTCCATTTGAGTTTTTCCTAGAAGCTCTTCTATGCAGAAAAGACACTTTGTCAATATCTTCTTTTCAATCCTCAGATACAGGCACTTTTTCCAGAAAAGTGCTTGAGGGAACACTCATGAAGAGGATGCCATATGGTCTCCTTAGGGGTGTATTTTAGATAAAGGATGCTTTAAGTTTAGTCCTCAAAATGTGCTGCATATGCTGTTGGTGTACAAGTTATTGTCTACACAGTGAGGGTGAAACCCACCCAGTGCTCACTTGCAGGGTGTTCAGGTAACATGTGGGATGTGAGGGGCCAAAGAGGGACCTGTGGGCATGACTGCTGCTGATGCAGGCTGCCCCGGGTCAGAGCTGGTGTGGTTTTGCTCCTGCTGTCCCTGCAAGGGTAACATGTTTTCCCCTATAACTGTGGTGCCACAAGCCCTAAGCATGAGCAGTCCTATGTCCAATGCATCCTCTGAGCTCTTCTCTCTCTGCCCTGCCTCCTTGTGTTCCCATAAAATTCCCCTGAAGGAGAATCTAGTTCTGAAACTGGGATTACCTACGTTTTTCCTGTGAACTTTTTCTCTTTGGAAAAAAGAAAACTGCAATATTTGCTTGTTTCCCTAGATTATTTTTTTTCTTTAACAAACTTTTGGTTTGGGTGGTTGACTAACAGAGTTAGGTTGTTGTGGTTGAGTTGTATTCCAGACACACTCCCTGCAGAGACTTTCATATTTTCATAAACAGTGGGGGTTTTTCCTGTGGGATAACAGGAATGCTCTTTTAAACTGTATCTGAATTTATTATAAAAATGGTTTTATGCTCCACGGGATGACTCAAGCATGTAAAAAAAACTCTGCAATGTCAGAAGTCCTCCTTCCCATGCTGTGTCAGGAAAGGACCTCCCTGGAGCCTTTTCCTGGGTTGCAGCAGCAGGGAAAGTCCCTCCCCCTGCTGAAGGGGAGGAGACTGATGGAACAAAGTTGGATGTCGTCTGCTGTATCGCTGATCCCTCCTCAGCCAACTGGTTTTGAACATGGGCTGCTTTCAAGTTTGTATTTCAGGAAGCAAATTATGCTGTAATTTTCAGATGGCCGTAGGTGAGAAATGTGAGAATTCACAGTAGAAATTCTGAAATAAGTGTTTACTGCATTGCTGCGTATTTGCTTTCACTTGTGTAAGATGCACTGGACTTGCATTAAAAAAAAGGTGGAGGAACGGTTTAAATTAATCAGGGAGGAGGTTGGGGTGGTGGTTTTCTGAAAAAGCCCTGCAGGCATTCAAGAACAAATAAATTTGAAACTTAGTGAAAATAGTTTGATGTGTTTCGCCCCTCATAAGGCAGAAGTGGCAAAATGCACGTCCTCGGTATGGAGCCTGTTCATCTGTAGGATCTACTATATTCCAATTAAGGGCTCTGTGAGGAACCTGACCCGCAGTTCGGAGGTGCTTATTAAATTCCTTTGGTTTCAGCCACTTGCTGTGATAATACAGGATAAAAACTTTACTTAGAGGCTAATAAGAAACCATTCTCGTTGGAGACTTTGATGTGATACCTTCAGAGCAGATATGAAATTTCTAATGTAATGCATAATGAATAATCTAGTTTCGTGTTTGAAACTTCAGATTTTCCTTCAGCACCATTTCATTCGCTAGCTGCCTGTGAGGCCTCTCTTGTGGCAAATAAAAAAAAAAAAAGTCTATCAGTAGTTGAGGAAAATTAAGAAATGCCAAGGAGAAGGTCAGGGAATTGCCAACATGGGTAATGAATAAAATCCAGAAAGTGAGAGGGTAGACAGAATATCAAATGTCTTACAGAAGGCTGAAGTGGAAATTTCGTTGTTGAAATGAGCTGGGATAAGAGCAGGCCCTCTGTGAAAAGGGTTGACAGAGGTTGGTACCTCCATCAGGGATGCAGGGAAGAGTGGAAGAGGCTGTAGGGCAAGGAGGGAAATCCCTACAGGCAGGGCTGCAATGGCGGTATGTCAGCAGTAGATAAACTGCTATGTTGAGTTTGGCAAAACAGGAGGAAACAGATCACAGGCTGAGGTAAGAATTAAGTGAAAAGGAATTAAAAAATTTTACTTTAGAAGTGCTAGCATTTCAGATTTTGAGGTGAGATGCAATTTTAAATGAAAAAACTGTTTAGTTCAGGCAAACATAGATAGTGAATATTTTTAGAAATGGAAGATAATTTTGGGTTTAATTCTCAAGTTTTAAAACCCACAATATGATCTCTTTTTCTCAAACAATCCAATTAAATGTAAAAGAATACAATTGTTCTGTGAATAATTTCAGTTGACCTGATTCCTTCGGTAAGGATTTGATCAAAATGTTTTGCTTATCTGCCTCAGTGAGTTAGATCAAGTCAAATATCTTACTGTGCCTAAACGTGGACTTAGGATGGTGTTTTGCTGCACAGTTATTGATTAAATTCTTTAAATGTTTGTCATCTTGATGTGTGCAACCCAGCTTCTCCCACCCCCAGGGAAGGAGAGCTCCTGACTATTTTGAGTGAATTAATTAGTGCACCAGTGATGATAATTTCTACCACCTCTGGACAGTACAAAGGTTTTGTTAGTTTTCACATAGATAGGAAAAAACAGAAGAAATTATTGGAAAATCATTTCTGAAATGAGCATGATAATGAATCATTAACAGCTCAAATAGCAGTGTCAGGGATACTTGTTCCAATGGGCATGTAGTAAAATTAATTCTACATTTAAGAGAAGAATTAATGGTGTGAACTGCTGTTATAACGATGTTTTAATGGCTGGGACAAACTTACTAGAAAACAGTTATTTTACCGAGTGTGGTCCAAACCCAACAGGAGATTGAATACAGCCCTCAAGAATAACTGTGTTAGGCAAAATTGTGGCATTTAGCTTTTATCTTTGAACTAACATTTTAACTGAATTATCGATAAATATTAGATTAAAATTCCCTTGCTAAAAATACATTATCACTTCAGGTTAGCTGAATTGTGAATATAACCTCCAGTGAAATGGTCACTGTGTACTTGCAGGTTTACCCATTGACATATAAGATTCTTACTGGGGTTTTTTAGGAGCAGTAAAACTTTGCACAACAAGCGGTTCGCTTTGGGTTTTGTACACTGCTTCTCAACTCTACACATTACAGAAGTGCAGTCTGCTTGCTGAGAACCCAAGAAGCAAAAAGCTGTTTAAATCAGATCAATGGCATAATAGATATGCCCAGCATTTTTAGGTGCTTGCTGTAGTCTTCAGATTAAATAGTACAGATACACAATTTTTAAAGAAACTGCTGAACAAGCACAGGAACTACTTACTGTAAAGCTTCTTACTGTTACTGTTGTTAATCTATAATGTGCAACCTAATGGTATAGATCCATAACAGCAAATTTACAGGTGACTGATTCATGGAATGGCATGCGCAGTACTACAGCAGTTCTTCATAAGGAAACAGACTTGATATTTATTTAATCCTTTCTGTCCCCAAAGCATTTTATTTAATTGGGGGAGGGAAAAAGTATGATCTAAGTGCTTAAATTCTCATTAATGGGCAAGTAAACTAAATCATCCCTAGAATTTCAGTTCAATAAGCTACTTAACCTCTGCGCCTCAAATTCACAGGGAGAGTAGCTGATAAAATGACTTTGATTCAGTGTCTCACCAGCTAGCAGTATTGTGGTTACGGGGAGGACTGCATTCGGGAGCAGTTCTGCCACTTGCTCCAGGCATATTGATACATTGTACAAGTAAATGAAAGCGCAAAATCATATCACAGAACAGTATCAATCTGTGTAAGATAAAGGTGTCTACCTTGTGGTAACGTTTCAGGCACTGCTTCTTTGTCATGCATGATGTATGGAAACAGAATAAAGTTCGCTCTCCTTATATTTTAAGGATAGTAATAGTGGTTTTAGGCAGTGCTATGTAGTGTGGTCTAATATAATCTTCATTGCACCTACTAAACTCAACCTGCTTTTTGAATACTAATGTGAAACAAGAATAAAAAAAAAAAGGACTAAAGCTGGAGTCTGGCTCTTGTTTTCATTGTTTAAATGGTAGGCAGGAACTGAGAGTATCTACAGAGTAAACTATGAGATCACTTTAAACGCTTCAGTGGCTTATGGCTAGGATTTTGTTACCCTGTATTTAGAAGAGAGAAGGGGAAAGGGGTTCAGCAACCCCTAAAAGCATTGCCACCACAAAGTGGTTAAATTCCACTGTGTCTGACCTTATGTTGAAGGCAGTAATGTGCCAAACACATCAGTCCTGTTCAGTTGCCCACGTGCAGTGTGTTAGCTTGTGCATTAGCAAACACAGGGCATAAAGTTTGAGCAAAGAGACCTTGGCTTTAAATGGGGGCAGAGTGCTGCCCTTGCTGTCTGCTGGGCAGCCCAGCACTGAGGGTGGCACCTAGTTTTAATGATGGGTCTTTATGTCTCCAAGGAAAGCTGGGTGCTCCTCTGGAAGGGGAAATAAAATACACATCAGTAGAAGGGCTATAATCTGTCCAGACTCCACAGGTCTGGGGGAGTTTGGCACCAAAAATCTTGCATGTGTGGCCAAAATAAAAACCTTTAACAGCTTCAACCTGTACCCCAAGGTATGAAAGAAAAGGAGACTTGAGACAGGAATCTGCCCCAAGGAAAAGCTTGCAGAAAACCAGTCTGGGAAAACGATGTGGGAGAGAGAAGTGTCTGATTCAACCCTAAATTAGGCTTATTTCTCTTATTTAACAGATCTTCTGCAAACAGTTATAATGACACAGTCTGGTTTAGACTTTGTGAGTAAAGGCTTTCTGTTCATGTATAACTAACTCAATGAGATGATTAAGTTTAAGGTGACATTTCAGCAAACTCAGTATCAAGAAGGCATTCTTCACCCCATCCGGTGATAAATCTGGAAACAGGGTATCTATGTTCCTCTTGGCCCACATCCAAGGTAGCAGGGTCAGGTCATGCAGGTAAGTCCCTTCCTATATCAGAAGGGAAGGAGACAGGCCAGGAATGGAGCATTCTGCCTTTATTAGGGATTTAAGAGCTGTAAAAGCTCTTCTTGCACAGTTAATATGGTTCTGAATCATTTAATAAGGGTAAATAAAATCTACATATGTCTGTGCAGCATCTTCTGCATTGCTGTCTGCTAATGACCTGCAATTATATAGCTATGAGATGACTGTCAGGAAGTAAGACCAGTCAGCCATTTCTGATGTTAAGTTCACATAACATATGGTTTTTGAGGGCTCTGACTTACTAAAGTGGTTGTCAGTGGCCCTCATCTCTCAGGTTTCACTGTTGCTGGTAGCAAGCGTTGTCAATAATTCCTTCTAAAGGCAATTGGGGAAAAGAGAGCTGGCAGCAGCATCTGTGCCTGTAGGTCCTCCCCAGTAGGTGTGGTTCCAGTGTCACCCATCACTCCCAAAGCGTGGCCAGCATGCACAGCACATTGCTGCATCTGACTCTTAATAGTGAACATACCTTAATGACCTGCTGTGGCTCTTGGCGTCTCTGGTGCCCAAAGCTGTTAATCAGCAAAAGGGGGAAAGATGGATTGTATTACATGGAGTGACACTACTGTTATCGTCTTGTTATGGCACAGTAAATAAAGGGCTTTGGGGAGTCTGTTTCTGGTGCCAGAGGTGTTCTAAAGACGTGTGTTGATATTGTTTTGCTTTTAACTGTGTCAGAAACCTAAAATCTCAATTTATTGTTGAGTATGAACTGGCCTGACTGTATGCAGCTTCTGAGCCAAGCTCTTCTTTCAGTGCTTAGCAACTCTTTTCTATTTATATCAGGCAGCAGCTCCAAGGCTTTACTTTTCGGACCTGGATTAGCTATTCATTAACATGGCAAAGTCCAAGTCATTCAGCACAAAGAAGTTCTTTTTATTTCATGTGTCAAACTGGGAAGAAATCATTTCCCGCATTGCGGAGGTTCTTTTAGAACAGCAGCATTGAATAACCGTTAAATCACAGCTAATAGAGGCTTTACAGGAAACATTTTTGTCCATGAATGCAACACTGAAGGGTAACGGACCTCCACTGCGCTAGCAAATTCTGCACAGGTAAAGAGACATGTTTTACCAAGACAGACAAGGGCTGCCAGAACATAATTTTGAAAGGAAAAACAACAGAAATAACCTTGATAATACAGCACAGAGACTATAGCATTGCAGGGATCCTTGATGTGACAGAGAATGAGAAGACAGGTCAGCTTTGCAGTGCTGCACTGTTGCAACACAGCACCACATCACTGCAACACAAGACAGGGGACATTCAGTCCCTTGCTGAAGAGCCACATTATCAAGTGCCAGCCTGACCCTGCTGATTGCCACCTCCTCACAAAAGACTAAGAGCCACACAGGTAAGAGCTCTACATAACCACCAGACAGGTAATTTTAACATTTTTATATCAGTGAAGGAAACCAATATTTTCTTCCCCATACTTCTAGCCAAGCTGAGCTCTGCTGGCCCTAATGCTACAAGAAGAGACAACTCTTCCTAGTCAATAGACAGGCAGAAGAGGAAGCTCCCACAGTCAAGCTGTTGTTAATGTCTGATATTCATTATAGAGACAGTTTTAATAATACAGCATGAAACAATGCAAAACGGCTTTAAGTAGTGAGGACTCCAGAGAATGCTACTTCTATGTATTCATCCTGATACAATTCAGTAAGACACTATTTTAAATCATCGTTTCTGATTTTTACTACTCTGAATTTAATTCTGTTAGCTAAAAATCACAGTCTAACCATTTTCTATTTAAGTTATTTACAGAAAAACCCAAAATCAAGGGACACATTAACTCAATTTTCACTTCATGACCCAGAATTCTAGACTGACCAATAATAAAATATTTCCATTAAAAAAGCCATTAGTGGCAACCTTGTTTTTTCCACTGTGCGGTCTCACTAAAAAAAAAAAACCAAACCCTCACTTCTGAGGGTTACAATTCAGCATTTCCTGAAGAAAACAAAAGTGAAGAGCTTAAGTTTTCCCTCCTATGCCTGCCTTACCTTATTAACTCACTTCCATTATCTTCCAGTGTGGAAACGACTTACCTATTTCCTCTGAGTACTCTTACAATCACTTGATGTTTTATTCACTTTCTACAGATCATACTCTTCTTAAAATAATTTTTTATTTGCACTGTTTTAGTATATTTGCAGCTTTGCTACATTTTCTCCTTTATTATGCATTCATCTTCTCAATACCTGCCTCAACTCCAAACAAGATCTAAAGCCGGAGGGAAAGAAATATTTTACAAAGGGACCAGAGTGACTGGGGCTGCCTTGGAGAAAATTAAATCAGCGTCTCTACAGCGATCAAAAATATCATGCTAGTTATAGTTGCCCAGTGCAAAGCAATTGGATTTTCCCTGCTGAGCAGCTGCTATTGCATTTGCTTTACTGCAGCCTTCTGTGTCTAATAGCTCCATGTGAGGAGTTGCACAAGAATATTTTACTGGCAACATAAGGAGGGAGCACACGCTTTGGGAGAGCTATAGACCACAGGTTTTTGTTTGATTTCAGCAGTACTTCAGAGAGCATTAGCTACATCAAGCCTATGCAATATGATTAGATGAGTCCAGAAACTGGAACTTGGCAGAAGGCTGCTGAAAATCCCCACGAAAAACAAGGCGTTCACTAGAAGAGCAATTGGCCCCCAGGTGTCAAAAATATGCGCTATTTTCTCCACTATAAGGTTGTTCTGACAGTTTACTTTCCCAAATCTTCTATGAAGTCTGGGTCACACTGTGCTAATTGTTGTACAGAAACCTCAGCAGAGAAACACGGTCCCTCTTCCAAATCAGTCATAATCTTGATTGACTCAATACCATAAGCAAATATTAGAAGAGTTGACAGCAGAAAGATTAACATGTAGTGACAGTGCGTACCCATGCTACCTGCTCACGGGGTTGGATGACTGTGGTTGGAAAGTAGTGTTAACACGAAAGTATAAAAAGCATTGCCTTAACTTTAATGAAAGAAATGGCCTTAGAAAGTCAGAAATCTTAGAATGACCCTGCCATTTATAACTTTAAATTGTTACATATTGTCTGAGCTTTCAAGGGTAAAAATGTCATGGCTGCTATATTCCACTACAAGCAGAGGCCCGGGGGGAACACAAAACAAACCAAACCTTAAAATATTTAAGAAGGGGGGGGGGAGAAAAAGAGTAAAATAATTTCCCATGCAAAAATTCCTTTTCCTTTAGCAGTAAGTGATTTTGTTTTTCAGATATCTTCCTCGTCTTTTATGGAGCAGGCAACAGACCTACTCAATAATCTTTAAGACAGTAAGAGACAGCAGCAGCAGCTGTCTTTTTTTGTTGTTGTTGAAGCAAGGCAAAAATGCAGTTGAATGAATCTGCTGTCATGACAATAATCCACCCCTGCTTCTTGAAAGACATGACAAACGAAAAGCAAAAAAAAAAAAAAAAAGGCAAAAGGAAATTGAGTTTTTGCTTAAGGCAAGCTACTTTCTTACATGCTGCCTCCCTTCCAGAGGATAAGCAAGTACAGTGCCTGGGCTTAAACCTGCTCTGAAACCTGGAAGACTTGTACCAAACAGGCATTTGAGGCGCTATTTCAGCTGCTTTTTTTTGCCACGAGCTCATAGCAGTGTTAAAAGAAACTGCCTGAATGTGGTTGGCAAGAAGTAAAAAAAACAACCAAAGAGAGGGACTGAAGGGAAAAAGAAATAAAGTGGAGAAGGATGAGGAGATAAGGCAGGAGTCACAGGATGAGAGGCAGCAGGTCTCAAGCAAGTTCCCTACTGCTGATTAACCTTACACAACTGCCACCTTTTCAGCCACATGGGAAGACAGAAAAAGGACGGATTGCAGAAGGGTTAAAGAAGAAGGAATAGGATTAAGCAGCAGTTTATTTATCCACAGAGGACAACAGGGAGGAACACAAGTGACCAGCTGCTTGCCAGCCTGATGACCCATGAGATGGCAGTGGTCACCTGTGCCAGAGAGCAGGAGGGAGGTTGAGGTGGTCAGCCTTATCTGCATTGAATTCAATCTGACAGAGAAGTATCCAAGGAGAAACAGCAGAGAGGGATGAACTGGTAGAAGAGGACAGGCAAGAAATCAAGCAAAGCGCAAATAAACCTTCCCCGAAGGTCAGCTGAAGCCATACCAGATCTGTTCCACTATCCATACCCTCAAGAACATTCTCCCAATACCTACCCTTAGCAGCTCTGTCTGTAGCTCAAACCCATCACTTTCTCCCTCCTTTAAAGCCAGTTGCCATGCATCATCCCCATGCTCCTGCTTTCTCACATGCTCAGAGCAGGCTGGCCAGATCTGCCAGTGAGCACAGGCACCCACACTATTCTGTAATGCCTGCAAGGTGCACCACCAAGTAGAAATGTGCACTCCAACTGCAGCTTTGCACTAATGTATATAAATAAATAGAAGTTTTGTCTCAAAAATCCATGAGTTTACAGCTGGTATATGCAACAAGGCTGATGCAGTCCTAGCAACATCACAGCACCTCACAGCCTTCAGCTCCTCTTGTCACTGTACAGATTGGTGTCCTAAACCCAACATTATATCAAGATAATTTCTCAGCTGGGTGTTTTTTGTTTTAAATGATGGCATAGCCAGTCTAGTGATATGAAATCACAGTAAAATTCAGATTTGCACTGAATCTATTATCCTACAATAGTGATTTTGCATTGTAATAGCTTCATTAGCACAGCCTCCAAAGAATTGCTCAAATACTTCAGTGCAGTTTCAAATTGTAACAGAATTGTAAGGATATTGGAATAGGCTGTCTATATATTTGCATTGAAATTGGACTGATGTAATAATTACCATTCATCAAGCCATTTACACTAAAAGTCTCTACAGACTTACAGAAAACTTTGCTATTGAACTCCAGCACCATACAGCTTTATAACACTATTTTTCATTTTTGATTCCTTTAAAACCTGTATTTATTCCCTCACTCTAATCCAGATGAAAATCTGGATAGGACTGTTCAATACAGAAGTTATATTTCCAATTCCAGTGGCAAGGAAATGTATATTTTAAAGTAATCATAACAAAGCCACTGTGTTTCTCACCTGCTCATTATAATTTCAGCTTTTATGTCATTCAACACCAAGTTCTTTCTCCACCCTACTATCCTCTTCAAGAAACCTTCATTATTATTTAGCTCAACTTCTGTCAAGAAGCTAAAGACTAGATCTATGTAAATGTTAAGATATAGTTAGTTCAGTAACCTGTACTGTACACTTATCTACAAATACTACGTAAGCAAAGAAATTCTAAGCCATAGCAGCTGCAAATGCCTGACCGCTGCAACCCAAATATCCAACCTGCAGCTTTTCATAATAATAATGTACTAAGAGCAAGTGCATTAGCCTTCAAAATGTCACTAGCAGATGGGAAGAGATTTAAAGGCAGCAGTTTAAGAAAACATCACCAAACAAATCTTTGCTCTAAACTGCCAAATATTTACTTCTCAAAAAGTTCAGCTCATTTGCTTGAGAAATTTTCAGTTATGCAGGTACAAACGGGGCTTGGTGGGTCCCAGACAGTCACGGGGCTTAGATGGCTGTAAGGCAGTCTGGCCATAGCCACGTTTCAGAGGGGCTGGCAAAAATAACCACCCTGAGACACCACTGCAGAATGGCGGCAAGGTTTGCTCCATCACCTAATGGCTTCAATCAACTGCACTGATGAGACCATTTAAATGCACCATTAGCCCCAAACCAGAGAATATTATTTGGTTAGCATCACACATTCAAAAGCATGCAGTTAAAATTCAAACTATGTAGTTTATTCCAAATACAGCCTGCTAATGCAGTTTTCAGGTTGGGGAATGATACACAAGTTATTCCTTGAGACCAAGAGCAAAGACCAGTTTCCATTGCACAGAGGTAGATGGTAACCAGCCTCCTTCCCGAAATCTGATTTGTAATAGCATTTGCTAACAAACTCCTGCATTTTGTCACACAAACAGCAAGCCACGAGTACCTGGGAAGATCAGTGCCATCAACGCAGCCTTCCCCACAGGATTTCCAAACTATTTCCCATTTGTTCCAATGGGATTAATTTGCTACTTACCACCAGCTGCTTTTCCACAGATACAGCATCCTTATTCTTCTGACTGATCAGATCTGGAAATACTTCTGCAGCATGAGAGCAAGCTCTGGCACCTTCAGAGACCACAGAAGGTGGCACAGCCCTCAAACACTGAGGGAGCCAGGGAACACCTGAAAATCTTCCACTGCCTCTCAGTTTGCTCTGATTAACACAGGGTGAGCAACAACCTCCAACACTTAAATTTAGCTGTCAGATACACCATTATTTCCTAGTGACCATATATTCACAAGTGAGGCACTGTTCCTAGCTGAGCCAGATATCACCTGCCTGGGAAGAGGGCTATGACTGCCAGTCCTCAATGGCAGAAATCAGGGAAATCCCCAAAAGGCAAAAGGAGAGAGGGAAAAGTAACTTTAGCATATAACTTGAGGATAGGCTTTGTTCCACCCCAGTCAGAAAGGGAAAGAAAAAGCAATAGGGAGAGAGATTTGCCGGTCAAGGGAAAAAAGGGTTTCCTGTCTGCGGGTGCTGCCAGCTACAAGCAGACTCAATGGGACTCTGCAGATCACAACAGCTAAATTAGGGACTACCCAGTTATATCCAGATAACGCTTTTATACTAAGAAATTTGTGACATTCGCATATTCACACCTAGGCTAACACCTTTATCACTTATAATAAAACAATTATTTTCCTTAAATTTCATTTTTATCCTCCCAGTTCTAATTTTATTTACAAAAACTGTGATCAAATGAATCATTAGCTAACAGACAGAAATGGGAACTGCAAGCCAGCACTCCTGGATTTTATTCCCAGCCCTGTCACTGCCTCACTACTTGACTTCCGGCAGTCAATAAATCTAACTGTGCTTTAATTTAATAATCTATCAAGTGGATATATGACTCTCTCAGCTTCACTGTCACCCAGTGAAATCAGTTAGCATTCAAAAAAGTACTTTAAGATTCACAGAAAATAGGATATACTTCGAGGGGTCTTATTTGAGTATTTAATCTGCAGTTCTGTCAGGGATATTTTCTAGAGTAACAAACTCTGTCCTACCTGATCGTGACTAAATCTGATACAGATTTAAAAGCCTTACACACTGTCAATGAAAATAGCGAGAGTGGCACAAGCACTCTGTGATGCCCATGTAGATAAGGGGGACCATTTAGTGTCACCCAGAACCTGTCTACCTCCCATCCCTGTGCCCCTCTGTAGCAATATTTCTGTTCTCCTTTATTTGTATCATGGTAACACAGGGAGCTAGATAAGACCCTGCTCATTTTGGATACTTGGCCAACACATAGCAAATGTCTTCCTTGAATGTATCTCAGTGAGTGAAAATATTTTCAAGGGCAAAGTTGCTAGGTTACTCATTCAGATCGCTTTGCAGAGAAGTGGCCTGGAAACTGTCTTTGATCAACTCCAATCAGAAAATAGTTACAGATTTCAAAGGAGTTTTCTACTTCTTCCCTACACACACGTGCAAAAATACCCCCACCACAAACACCAAAGAAAGGAAACATGGTAACATGGGGAGTGGGGAGAACAACATTAGACCACTTTTACTGAAAGCTTCTCCTACAACAACATACCAGGGTAGCACATTAGAAGTGAGGCTCTAATACACCTCCATGGCAGAGGAGGCCGTGCAGAAGAGACAACATGCCGCACCCTGAAGTGGCAGCTCTGCCCCAAACAAACGGTGCCAATTACAGCTTCTTCCCACAGCAGGAAAAGGCGAGTGCCCAGTCTGCTTGTGCCAAGCACAAAATTCACACGACAATTTATGTGCTGGTGTATTTACATCCACCTTTCCCAGGGCGAGGCCACATGCTCGTCTCGCCCCAATGCTTGCAAGCTAACAGGAAGGGTGTGATGGGAGCAAGAGGGGGCTCCCTCCATCTTCCTCCAAGTCTCCAAAACACTAAGAGAGCGACACCACCAAAAAAAAAAATCAGGAGGCAGTGCAGAGAGGAAAGCTCAAAGAACTGATTTAACAGGTGTCACAAATGTCTCAAAGCTGAGATACTAAGGGGCTAAAAGGCTTCAGCTGTCAGAAAAGATTATCAAACAGTTACCAAGAGACAAGTAACTTCATTCAACAAATATGTACTTTTAGAAGATACTCGTTACTAAATTAATCTTTAATCTAACAGAAAAAGGTTGAGAACCAGCACATGGAAGTTGAAGCCAGATTTAAAGTGAGGCAACGTACTTTAAAACAACTAGCAATTAGCCAACAAAGGTGGAAAAACACTGTCCAAGGAATTTGTATATCCTCCACCTCTTTGTGTTTTCAAATCAAATCTCAACCTTTTTAATATGCTTTCATCAAACGCCCGTCCCTGCGGCTCAGTGCAGAGAGTAGGGAGGTTAAATGCAATGACTTGTGTTCACACAACTGAATGAATAGGGCGAACTAGGAGCTTCCCCAGAGGGAACAATGATCAGTCCCTGAAAATATTATCTAGGCTAATATTGCAATGAAGTGCCATTTTACCCATCTCCCGGTGACGTGCTTCATAACTCTGCAGCCCAGAAACACTCCTGAAGCACACCCTTGCAGCCCGGACATCTTATTCCTCCTGGGTCTCATCTGCACCGTTTCAGCTCTGGCAGCACTTCTGCTGAGCTAACCACTAAACACTGGAGAAAACAAGCTGAAACAGGCAAGCTTCATGTCATGAGATTTAAAAAAAAAATCATATTGCTCAGCTGAAGCGTAGTGCTAAGCTCAGCATGTTGAATTTTACAAGGATTCTCAATTGGCATTTTGCATTGTTTTTATATTGAGCCCCTTCTTTCACATACAGGTAATAAAAACATTAGGGTTCAGCAGGGATCAATACTTCCAAGGAGATCATACCATCTCTCCAATGTTTTAACAAACTCTCATAAAAGCTAGCAAAATGTGAATAGGCATTACCAAAGGTCTGCCAACATGACACCTCTGTGCAGCCTTCCCACACTAAGACAGATGCATGGAGCCCATGTGATGGAAGTCATCTTTTCAAAAGCAGCCTCTCAGTTTATCACATTTACAATGTCAAAATGGCTGCCCCTATCACTACTACCCCTTTACAGGCTACTTAATTTTTCTGCCAGTCATCATCTTAGTTAGGAGACATGGCTGCATGCTCCTCGGTAAACATAGCTCCCCAATGTACTGAGCACAACCTACAAGAGACAAAAATCACAGCAAGCCAGAGCTCCAGCAACACATCTTACTTGACCACGGGACGCTAAGTGAAACACCGCAGAGGAAAATGAAGCACCATTTTTCAGAGATTTGGGTCCATGAGCACTTCTCATTCAGCACAGCCTTACATGCATGCAGGAGCATGTGTGCACACACTCACGTGCAACAGAATGCATGCTCCGCGTGCAAAAGGCATCAGCATAGCCAGGATGGACTTTTAGGCCTCATCTACCAAGGACTTCCAGGGAATGGAGAAGTCTCCAAATAGGGGTTTTCACTAAGGAACAGAGGCCTTCAGCTGCTGTAACCAAGGCAACTTTATCGCATCACAACAGCCATTTTCCACTCAAAATTGTTCAGTCAATTCAGCCACAATATGCAAATACCAGGGTGAGCATCAGTGGGGATGGGAGTATTAAGCTGTCTGCACGTGTAAGTCGCATTTTGGACTGCCTGCGTGCCTATGAAGGGCTGTGCAAGTGGGAACATGGGAAATTAGGGAAGAGAGAGGCTAGGAGTCCTCATGCATACACATATGGAACAGGGAAAGCCCAGATGGGGAGGAATGCCCAACACTTTGCTTCTGAGACCCCTTCTACAGTCACCACAGGAAGGAGGTGGGAGTAGGACTCCTTGCTGTCCCCACCTGCAAAGCCACAGCACACAAATATTTAAAATAACCTTCATGGAAAAATATAGTCACTGAAGAAAGAAATCTAGCAAGCTGTGATGTGTAACAGTGCTCCAGCCCCAAATTTTACCTTTTGGCACTCCGGCAACAGAAATAGTTTCTAACACCAGGTCTGCTCTAAGAGCAGGATCCTAAATTCATGAGATGATTAGGCATCAGCAGGTCCTCAACAGATTATCCTATAAATAAAAGCTCTCATTCTTAATACCTCAGCATCACAAATATTTAGTCCTCAATGTTAGATTAAACATCAAGAAGTAAGAGAAAAATAGTCAATGATTCCTGTTCCAGCCTCCATAACACATTTGGGCCTTGAATCCCTTTTCTGGTTTGTTTTTTTTTTAACCCATCAAATGAATTATTGAACTTATGAGAGTTAGGCTAAGCAAAGCTAGTGATCAGTGAAATTAAGTGCAATTGGGTATAGGCACTGCACTGTAGAGAAGCCTAGCGAAAGGCAGCATTGCTTAAAGATTATAGAAATCTGCTGTGATAACATTGCCAAATGACCTGCACTCAGATGCATCAAGTGCACAGGTACAGGTTATTTTAGGAAAAGAGCAAGATTTCCATGATACAGAGCACAGTGACACACACAAAAAAAGAGAGGGGTTTGTCGGGCAGTTTAGGGCCTTTTTTAAAAGCTCATCTGTACAGTCATCTCTACTTTAAAGACCTGATCTCAAAGATACTTTATGCCATTTTATTCTGTCACAATAGATGTTGCCAAGTGTTGCCTGCTGTTTTAATATTCTTAGAGTTTCACACTGTTTACATACAGCACTGTAAGAATATGAAGTCTGAATCTGGCTACCTACCTCAATACTGATTGGCATTTATATATTCTCATTTTTAGTTCGAGAAGCATTTTTGTTAGTCTGCTCTGTGTGGTAGGAGGGATGGTTTTGTGCTTGTTTTAAGGCAGATAACCAGGAGCTAGTTTTTCAAGAGATTCCTAACTAGGCTGTGCACGCCTCAGGTAAGGTATAATAAGGACATAAGTGTGCATGGTCAGGTTGGATGGGGCTTTGAGCAACCTAGGCTAGCAGAAGGTGTCCCTGACCATGGGAGTGGAGCTGAAACTAGATGATCTTTAAGGTCCCTCTCCCAATCAAACCATTCTATGTTTTGATGGCACATACATCTGTAGCTTCCCAGCAGCACAAAGCTAATGCAAACCTGCAGCTCAGTAATGGCCCTTGTAGGGTTTACCTCAAACATACAAGTGTGCAGAGTCCTCCACTAGCTGCCTGCACCAAACCACTGCCCTGGACAAAAGAAGGGCACACATGCTCTCCCAAAAAAAGACCACAGGAGGAGGGTATCCCTCAAAACACACTTAGAAATGGCAAAGCCACAAACACGAGACTTCAGGAGTGCTGGAGTCTCGCTGCAGCAAGCAGAAATACCCAGCCCTCTGCTTGCAGCAGCAGCTATGCATGCAGCACGATCCTTACGCCACCTTAAAACACAAAATTGACTGAGATATGCAGGGCCTTCACTCCAAGAGCCACAACTTTCTGACAGTGACCCTGAGCTAGCTCACAGAATAGCCTACTTGGTACTCACCCGGGCAACTCCCCCACTTACATGAGTCTTTCCAATCTGATTTCAGCTTAGGACAATTTCAAAGCAGGTCTGAATTCTTCAGGGGGCACACAGCTGTGCAGGACTCACACTTCTTATTTTCAAACGGCGAAGTGAACCAACATAGCTACTCAAAAAGTTAATAACGTGAATGTCACAAATCAAGAAGGAAAAACCCCACAGTTACTTGCCTTTCAATTAAAGGAAATCAGATCTTTTTTGTTGCAGCCTGGAACGGATGAGGAGTGTTGAAGGATTTTCAACACTCTGGAAATACAAAGTTTGGGTGTTAGTACAACTGGAATATAACAAGGAAATTCTGGCCCCCAGGCGAAGTGGCTGTAACAACGTGGTAAAGTTTCTAATGCATGCACAGAAGCTACCCTACATCAGTTTTCCACTTAATACGTGGAGCACTTCAATCTCCTCACATTAAAATAGAGCACTTGAGCATAGCAGTACATCTGGTATAGTCTACCACTACACTGATAAAAGGGTAGAACCTGGCATTTCAGGACAACATTCTTTTAAAACTTAACTCTGGCACAAACACTAAGTGCTAGCCACAATCCCACCCTGGTATGGCCTAGCTTCCTAGCAACAAAATGACTTAAAATACTTTTAGCAGAAAGGGTCTTCAACAGTTCTTTTGAGCATCTTGATCTATTTTTTGTGTGGTTCTTTGTGAGGCAAAGAACAATTCAAGCCAGATTCTGCTGACAGGTTATTCTGAGGTTGCCTACATCTACACAGAACCACAAGTCTCTGCATTAGCACAAAAATAGTTCTTTCTGGTACAATCTATATCCCCTGCTGCATGCAATGATAGTTTCTTCATCTACTCCGAGACTCAATACATTGGAGGGAGACTCCCCAGCTTCCACCAAAACTCAATGAGACTTTAGGACATGTGTAAATAATAAAGCACTAATGCAAAGAAGAGTGTTCAGATACAGCCATGGTATGGGGAATAAAACCCACTTAAGCTCAGGGTAAGAGGAGACAAAGACATGTTGCTTATGGAACTTCATTTATCAAAAGCTGAACTTTCAGAATGATGTTATTCCTATTCCACTTATGTCCTCATAGTCTTTTTTTTTTCAGTAGTTCTTTGAAGTCCCTACCAGTTGTTAGAGGAGGTATACTCAAGATTATTCAGTATTACAGCAGTATTTTTCCTTAAAAAGTTACCTAGCTTCTTGTATCTATCCAAATATTGGGCTGATTCCTACCATTAAATACTGCATTACAGTTATTCTTCTTTCAGTGAAAAGTTCTGAGAACAAATACAACAACAAATTCTCTGACATTATTCTTTCCACTAGCTAACACAAGATGCACCAAGATACAGACAGCGGTAGAAGAAATCATAGAATCATTAAGGTTGGAGAAGACCTCTAAGATGATCAAGTCCAACCATCACCCCAACACCCCCAGGCCTCCTAAACCATGTCCCCAAGTGCCACTTCTACACATTTTTTGAACCCCCCCAAGGATGGTGACTCCCCCACCTCTCTGGGCAGCCTGTTCCAGTGCCTGACCACTCTTTCAGTAAAGACATTTTTCCCAATATCAAATCTAAACCTCCCCTGGTGCAGCTTGAGGCCATTTCCTCTCATCCTATCACTAGTGTCTTGGGAGAAGAGACCAACCCCCCCCTCACTACAACCTCCTTTCAGGCAGCTGCAGAGAGCGATAAGGTCTCCCCCTCAGCCTCCTCTTCTCCAGGCTAAACCCCCCCAGCTCCCTCAGCCTCTCCTCATCAGGCTTGTTCTCCAGATCCTTCACCAGCTTCTTTGCCCTTCTCTGGACACACTCCAGAACCTCAATGTCTGTCTTGTAGTGAAGTGCCCAAAACTGAACACAGTACTCAAGGTGCAGCCCCACCACTGCCGAGCACAGGGGCACCATCCCTGCCCTGCTCCTGCTGGCCACACTATTTCTGATACAAGCCAGGATGCAGCTGGCTTTCTTGGCCACCTGGGCACACTGCTGGCTCATGTTCAGCCGCCTGTCATACAGCATCCCCCCAGGTCCTTCTCCACCAGGCAGCTTTCCAGCCACTCTTCCCCAAGCCTGTAATGTAGCATGGGGTTGTTGTGTTGCAGGACCCGGCCCTTGGCCTTGTTAAACTCATACAATTGACCTTGGCTCATTGATCCAGCCTGCCCAGGTCCCCCTGTAGATCCTTCCTACCCTCAAGCAGATCAACACTCCCACCCAACTTGGTGTTGTCTGCAAACTTACTGAGAGTAAATACACTACAGAAGCACCTACCCAAGTTTTAAGGAACTGTGTAAGACTGTCTGCAAGGTACTGCCTTGCAATTCTTTTTCTCCTAACAGACAGTTTTCCTTTAAACACCTAAAACCACAGCAGCCATAATAGCAGTCACTTCACAACCATTACGGCATGCTTTAAGAACCAAATGACACCAAAGGTAAGACCCACACTGCAACACTCCCCGAATACTAAACCCTCAAACACAACAGGTCCCAGAGGCAAGCAAAGGCTGAGCACGCCGGGTTGCAGACACCCCTTTTTCCATAGCATAGTGGGAAACTAGAGTTGTTATTCACAGGAGCACAAGTAGCTCAGGGGACTCAAGCACCAGAGCTGTCCAACGCCCCCAAACGTAATTAGATTCTTGGGTACACTCATGCATAGTACAAAGGTGGCTGAGAATGAATTAATCTGGCCTGTGGTATCTGGAAAAGAAAAACCTTGCTCTATAGCATCCTCCCTGTACATGTAAGGGCATAGCGTGAATCTGCCACCCAGTCATCCTTTTTACCTAGTAAGGGCAGCAGATGAGGCAGCCCTGAGACACTATTCCTCTGAACTGCATATTCACCATCCCTATTTCATTCCAGCAGTGTTTTTCACTATGACTTCTGCTGGGGCAGCTTGTGGAACAGACATTCTGATAGTTTATGTACACAGCAGCTGCAACACTGAAAATCACTAGGAATTACCTGTGGAGTTTAGGTATTTTCAGTACCTCAACAGCTCCTGAGGCAATACAAATCTTGGTGAAACACAAAAGCACCTGATGTATACATGCACCTTTACAGGAAATGGTCTCAGCTACGTTTACATATTTAACAAACTAACTCACCACAGAAAACCCCCTGGTTTACTGCCATCATCTTCACTAGTGAGCACAGACCTGTGTCAAAGGGAAGACTCTACTGTGCTTTTAGTTTTGGATGCAGATAAGAGATTCATTCAGGCAATCACACAAACTGAATAACTATCCCAAGTGTTGGGACTCAGATGTGATATAACATCTTCTATCAAGACATACAGCTAGCACAATGCTGTTCAGGAAGCACTTTCAGTACTTTGCTACTGCTGTTGAGAGACTCAGATTTATAATAAAAACTGGTTAGAGGGAATGCCAATTTTGCTTCACTCTAAAGGGCCGCTCAATAATTTTGGAGTGAATCATCTCTCTGCACTTTATGTGCAAACAGCATCCCACATTGCTACCAAGAGCCACAGTGAATATGTATAATGGCTCGCACCGAAAGGGTCAGAATACCAATTTAACAGAATCACAGAATTGTAGGGATTGGAAGGGCCCTCTGGAGCTCATCCCGTCCCACCCCCTGCTTGAGCAGGCACACCCAGAGCAGGGGGCACAGGAACACATCCAGGCGGGGTGTGAATGTCTCCAGGGAAGTGACCCCACAGCCTCTCTGGGCACCCTGTGCCACTGCTCTGGCACCCGCACAGGGAAGGGGTTTGTCCTCATGTTCAGGTGGAACTTCCTGTGTTCCAACTTGTGCCCATCGCCCCCTGTCCTGTTGTTGGGCACCACTGAAAAGAGTCCGGCCCCATCCTCTTGACACCCACCCTTTAGATATTTATAGGTATTTATGAAATCCCGCCTCAGTCTTCTCTCCTCCAGGTTAAACAAACCCAAGTCTCTCAGCCTTTCCTCATAAGGCAGATGCTCCAGTCCCCTGATCATCTTTGTAGCTCTCCGCTGGACTTGCTCAAGCAGTTCCACATCCTTCTTAAACTGGGGGGCCCAAAACTGGACACAGGGCTCCAAATGTGGCCTCACTAGGGCAGAGTAGAGCAGGAGGATAACCTCTCTCCATCTGCTGGCCACATTCCTTTTAATGCATCCCAGGACACCGTTGGCCTTCTTGGCCCCAAGGGCACGGTGCTGGCTCATGGTCAGCTTGTTGTCCACCAGCACTCCCAGGTCCTTCTCAGTGGAGCTGCTTTCCAGTAGTTCAGCCCCCAGCCTGTGCTGCTGCATGGGGTGGTTCCTCCCCAGGGGCAGGACCTTGCACTGGCTCTTGTTGAATTTCATCAGGTTCCCCTGGGCCCAGCTCTCCAGCCTGGCCAGGCCTCGCTGGATGGCAGCACAGCCTTCTGGCACATCAGCCACTCCTCCCAGCGTGGTATCATCAGTGAACTTGCTGAGGTTACACTCTGTCCCATTGTCCAGGTCATTGATGAATATGTTGAACAGGACTGGACCCAGCACAGATCCCTGGGGAGCACCACTAGTGACAGGCCTCCATCCAGACTCTGCTCCATTGATCATGACCCTCTGAGCTCTGCTGTTGAGCCAACAGAACTCTCTTGGCTTTGTTAACCAAGAGAAATAGATATCTAGTCTACCACCATGACAGGCTGGAAAAAGCTTTACTGAAATAAGGCAGAAGCTTCTGATAAACATATTCTAGACTGTCACAGTCTCATTAATACTTTTCAGTTTGTACTTAACTAGATAACTCTCTGAAGCTACCTGGTGAATACCTGGTGTAAATATGCCTTGAAGTTGCTATTTGTGAGCAATGCTCACTGGCCAACTCCACAGGACCAATAAAAGGCAGCGGGAGCTTCAGAGGCACATAAGAATACAGTGAGCAAAAAGCAGTGTCCAATGGCCCAGCACACATTACAGCAGGCTGCAGGGCCAATAACTTGGTTTTGGACCCGGTTCCTAGGACAGGAGTGACTGCTGTTGTCAAACCTGATGCGTTTACTCCTCTTTAACAGGGGCTCTCACTTAAAATTTATTTTGTGTTAAGATCATGGCATATTTAAGTGAATGCCATACACATCCTTTACAAATCATTAATATGCTGCACACCTTCAGCACTGTTTGTGGCTTGATATTTATAAAGTACCCATTCAGAGAACTTTCTACAATTCTCCACAGGTCTGTAGAATGACCAGTGACTTCCATACTTACACTAATGGCTTAAAAGCCAAGCACCCACCACTAAAATGAAAACCAGCTTGATTCAAGCAGTGAAGACATAACCTTGTGAGAAGTTCAAGACACAAGCCTTAAAATAGTTTCATTGCTTCAGGTTATGGTTTTCTTGCAGATTGGTGCCCACATTTCCATGCGGATTAAAAAGGGCAAAAGGACAACAGGAAAAAAGCAAGCCCACAAAAGGACACTGCACATGGCCTTTCCTTAACACACTCCGCCACACAGACTGACTCAAAATCAGTAGGTGAAGCCCACAAGGGCAGACACAGAGCTGCACTTTCGTACTAATCAGCCCCAGGTGCCCTGACAGCACCAGCACAGTCCTTTCACGTCTGTCAGGCCACTCACAGAAAGTTGGAAATGAAAAAATTTGCACAAGAAGAAACTGTAAATGTTGTAGGGGAAAAGAAAAAAAAAGCTGGTTTTCTCTCCTGCTCATGGAGCTCCAAATGCCTTTTATTCCTTCCTCCCAGGCAGGGTTACATTTCCACCCACTGACACCCCCTACACATCCTTCATCAGGGACTTCACAGTGGGATTTTCTTACTGCCACCCTCAGCAGCTTCACTGCTGATGCTCATTTCTCAGCTGTTCCTCACTTCCCAGCCTGACCACCCCAGCTTCAAAACAGCAGGCAGCTCCACCACCTCATCATTACCTCTCTCCTCTGTTTTACCTTTTTTTTCAATCCTCTCAGGTTTTCCCCACCTTTCTTACCCTTCTCTTATTCAATAGCACAAATTTCAAGGAACAAAATCTGCCTAAGAAACATGAGCATTCAAGAGCCAAAATTACTAGCTTTATTCTGGAAATAAACACTGTTACAAAAAACTCCCAGAGTACTCAAACCCTCAGGCTACATTTCCTAGTGATATTTCCTACAGTAGCTGTCAGAAAGGCCATTCTGTGCTTTATGGAGAGCCTGTTCTGCTGTACAGAAAGACCCCAGCAGTAAAATGGCTTTTAAATCTCAGGCTCCCACAGCAGGAAAGGGCTGGTAACAAACAGCAGATGACAGCTAGCTGCTGGGTGAGCATCTTCTGTCTTAGCACAAGAAGATGCATTAATTTTTCCGGGAACATTTTCTCTCCTCCAAGCTGGAGGCAAGACAATACCATTTATGTCTTGGTATAATATGAATTTCACAGAGGCTGGGGAATCACTGACATGCCCAAGCCACAATGTGTTGATAAAACCCCATCCTCTGCATGTGCTGGTAAGGAGGCTCCATCTGGCCCACCTCACCACCAGGACATGGATGTACATCTGCCTGCAGGAGACGCCAACACCATGCTGGTCCAGTTCTCCCTTGTCCTGTTCCAAATAAAGCATTCTTTTCAAGTTAAAGGTCTCTGCTTCAAGGAATTCAGATCTCAGTTTTCTTTATGCAACAGCACATAAGCTTGCTTGGTTCCTTACCCACAGATATTTTCTACTTTTTAAGTTACAACAAACCAGCTTTTAAAACTTTTCAAAAAATCGCTTCTGATGAGGTAGCTAGTTTTCTCTTGTCTATAACACAAAAGTCTCCAGGTTTAGTTATGTCAGTACCTCACTATGGAGAGGCAGGCTTGCAGCTAACAAAGACTCCCATCTGCTTCACTCATACCTAGCAACTAGCAGATCTAAAACAGCATCTTTTGTGAGTGAGCCTTTCCACACCTGCAGTCATCCACAGGATGCTGCAGCACAGCTGAGTTTAGTAACTATTAAACTTCTCTATTAGCACAGCCCCACAGCTCTCCGGGCTAATACCTGGTTAGTCCTGGCTGAAGGAACACTCAGGCTGGTTCACAGATGCTCTTTTGCTAAACACCATACCACCAAGCCTCTTCCAAATCTCTGCTGCTGCCCTTGATTCCCCTGCTGCAATAGTAGGCTGATTTTCAAAAAATAACCCTATATGCAGAATGCTGCTGCCAGCTTATCAAAAATGGGCAGAGTGTCACCTCCATCTTATCCTCTACAGCTTCCCTGTGCATTTTAAAGATTATTTTCTATGACAAAAGCATCTGCAGTCCCTGGCCAACCTCTTGAATGAAGGCGCACTCTCCAGCAGTCTGGCCCTAATGCAATGAAACACAGTCTAAATACACAAGGCAGAGGATGAAAGGAAAAAGAACCACAGAGGTGTGAGGTCAACAGCAAAACCAGGGACAAAGCCATCTCTCCTGAGTCATGCGTGTGTGCCCTTATCAGCATAGCACTCCTTTGCCTCATGAATCAAAGGCCTCTCTGGGCTGCATATGTCCTACTCAGGGAATTTACTTACTTGCTTCTATACTCCATTCTGCCACAATTTGTATATCACTAACCTCTTCCCACCCTTCTGTTCAAAACAAGCCCAATTCTCATGGTACAGAAGTCTCCTCCTCCCCCACCCACACCATTTCTTCCTATGAGGACAAGTGACCTCTTTTCTCTGTCTCTATTGACAGAACATTGTCCTTCACGAGGATTTACATCTATTTTGTTTCTCTTCCAGCAATTTTACTTCAACATTGCAGTTTACTTAATTCCACATCGAATATTGGAATACTTTATGAGAGTTAAAATGAATATTCACAATAAAATTTGTGAATACCATTTGCAGGCTAATGGAAGGTTTTAAATACAAATTTCTATAGATTTGAGAACCAGCATTCACAAACAGTCCTGAGACCAGTCACAAGAGAAGGTCCCTGAAACTCTCAGCCCCTTACCAACAAAGCTCCTCTAGGTCTGAGAACAAGCACACCATGCTTAATCTTTCATCAGCATTAAGTTTCACCAGACAACGTTTACTGCTTGGTGTAAACCTACCCCCTGCCTCTGTACAGCAGAGCCCTCTTGGAGCAGACTGCTTATGCTGATGGATTATTTCTGGGACACCATTGGAAACTCATCTCTGAAACTACATGCAGGAGGTCACTGGCAAATTCACCACCTGTGGTGAGAGACTCACTCCACCAGGGACAGAGATGCTGCAGCCTCTTGTGCAAGCAGAAGTGATGATAGAGCTTTTTTAGGCCCTTAAGAATAGTCCCAAGCAGAGCTAGGGGAAGGTCCTTTTACCTGAGGACCTGCTCTTACTTCTGGTGTGGCTAAGAGAAAGCCCACCAGAAACTCTACCAGGAGAGAGCAAGCTGATATATAACTAAGCAGGAAGAAAGAATGGGGTACAGACAGGAGAGCTGTCCCCAGAAATGCCAGGGGGGCCTAGGAATGACCTTGGAAATCAGTGCCTGCAGTGCCAAAGCAAACTCAAATGCAGACAGGTAATATTTAACTTCACCAGCCCTATTTTTTTATCATGAAACATACATCAGGAGACCTCGGTGGTACTCAGTGCCCCTGCCTAGACCATGATGGGTCCACAGTGGCCAGACCTGCCCATCATAGGGTTAAGCTTTACCATCACAGAACTGAAAAGGTTCTTACCATTGCAGTTATTTACTTTTCTGAAAAACAGAAGCTGAGAAAAGAGAAACTAGAGCTAATCACAATTCATTAAAAGAGTCAAAGTGAGAGAATTTAATCCTTTAAGAGATTCATAATCCTATTTTGGAGGACAGGATGAAGCTTAGCTTTCAGGGAACGACTTAAGAAATTGTACAGGATCTCTACCTTAATTTGTTTTAAAAATTCAGCTGTCTGGCTGCTTCAGCTCAGGGTTGGTGTTTAATATATGGAGAGACATTGAAGGGAAAAAAATGAGAAGTGAATAATTTCACTGAAATCACTTTCAAGTACATTAAATCCTTACTTACATAGCTACATTGAATCTATTTTGTTAGCATCAAGCAACCAGATACTCATGCCAGCAAACCATACAGCTAACAGTATCTTATAGTAAAATGTAATTTTACACAACTCAATTACAAAGCTATTGGCACAGATTAATTCAAGTATATGATATCTCCATATCTGCAATGCTTGTCTGTCTTTTAAGACCAATATCGTCCACATTATCATTTCACAACACTTTCTACTGTTATTAACTAAAAGTGCTGCTATTTATTTTGGGGGAGGATAGAGCCAGTCACCTTTATCTGTCTTCATTTCCTTAGAAGGAAAGTAAAGCTGGGAAGCCTTAGCTTAACAGTAACACCTGACCCAATTCCCAGTACCGGAAATAATCACACCAAAAAAAGCAAATTGTACTTGTTTTAGAGAAAGTCTGTGTAGATGGGGTACCTACAGAGTTTTTTAAAAAATTACTTTCCTGTCCTTTAGCTGCATAACTCAGTTCAGCTGATGCCACCAAGCAGAGCCATAGAATACACTCAGGTTTTGATGAGAGCACCTTAAACAGAGCAACACCAGTTGATATTAAAAACAGTGAGATCCCAAAGTGGACACTCCCTTGCACAGATTCACATTTGGACAGGCTTTTCTAATCTTTTTCTTTCATTTTTATTAGTATCTGACAGTAGTTTGCAGGACTGGACAGCAATGTTCACTGCCAGGTGGACAGTAAGACTGCACAAGTGTTCCCATCAACCAAATAGAGCTGTCTCTCAAAGTGACAACCCACATCTCACGCAGTGATTAGGAGTACCCACCTTTGCTGCTGCGCAATAACAGAGTGTATCACTTCAGCTATTGCTCCCCTGGTATAAACCTGAACCTTTTGCAGACTGATGGTCACAATTTTTCTCCGATCGGACAGGACAGTGACTCTGCGTAACAGCTGCCTCTTCTACATACACCTATTTGAATTGTAACAGATTGTGTTTCTGTATGTTGTATACACATATACATTCTGTATGTCATGTGCATCTGTGTTACATACACCTGCCAGTAATGGACAACGGGCCTCATATTTCATTTAAGGTCATTTAATGACTAGTTTATTCCAGCTACCTTATGCAATTTATACTTTGTACTCAGTAGCTTGTTTCTCAGCTCTTCTCCACTACGAAAAAATACTTCTCATATTGCCTGCACAATCAGTATGTCTACCTATAGACTCGTATAAACACAGGAAGTGTCCAGCTTCTGAAGAACTGCACCCAGCAACATCACAAGTTGCCTTGTCTGCCCCACATGATACAGACTGACTTTGTATTGGGGTTCAGCACAGAGAATGAAGCTAAAAGCTTCTCTTCTAGATCACAGGGTTTGTGGTCTTAAAAAGCAACAGCAGCTACAAACAGCTTGTCACACTGAATTTTGCAAGCATGGGGCTTCCCTCTGCTTTGCCAGCTAGTGTGAGAGAAGTAAAACAAGGATTAAGAATGCAGATGTGTGTTTAGAAAGTAAAGGTGATGGGCAGAGGGCGTACAAGAAAACTTCTAGAGTTGCCATCCCTGGAGATATTTAAAAGACGTGTAGACGTGGCACTTCAGGGCATGGTTTAGGAGACATGGTAGTGTCGGGTTGGCGGTTGGCCTTGATGATCCTAGAGGTCTTTTCCAATCTTAATGATTCTATGATTCTTTTCTGGGGAATTCCTGAGCAGCTAGAAAAGCTTAGCAAAGGCTGAGTTTTATGGTAGGAAGAATCCAGAGGAAGTTAACAAGGAAGAAGAAAAAAGGCTTTTTAAAATATTCCTGCCCTCTCTATTCAGCAGAGGAGTGAAAGACTGTGCTATGTGTATGCTTGGGGTATAGTGTCCCCCTCCTCTCTGACTGGGATCTCTGAGGGTGGGGTGGTGGTTGGTGGTTCCCCAGACTGTCCCTATGTGTGCCCACCAGGTGGGTGAGCAATTTGGGAGCTGCAGTTTTGGGGTTTTTTAATTTTCTTTTCCTTTTTTCTCTCCTCTCTCCCCAGAGAGGTCATGGGTGTGGTACAGGTGCTCAAATCTGCATCTTCCCATCAGAGCTATGTCACAGTTGGGGGACTTACAAAGGCTTACACAAAATTACGTTTTAAAACTTCAAAATCTTGCTGCTGCCTGCTTGCACTGCAGTTGTACAGCAGCTCTGCCAGGCTTTACACCGACCAGCAACAAAAGGGTGACCCTGTGACTCTGCCCAGTCTAAATTGCAGGCCAGGGTTTGTGTCTCTTGGCAAAGACACACCCTCATTCCTAATCCTTGCTTTACTTCCCTCACAGTAGCCTGCAAAGCAGAGGGAAGCCCCATGCTTGCAAAATTCAATGTGATACCATCTCCTGCAAAACAATACCAGCTGAGCACATTTTTGTAATATTACCTGATACAGTCACACTCAAGAACCGATAGAGTAGTCTAAAAGTAAATTTAAAAAAAAATTAGAAGTCACTTCTGTTAGGTTTTACTTATTTTGACTTAGAGCAACTGGAACAGCTGAAATTTGTCCCCAGAAACTGTCTCATATCCTCGTACTCGATCAAGTACTGAAAAAAATTTTATGCACTGAAGTTGCTAAAACAGTAAGTTAATCTGTTGTTAAGGGGCTTCTGCAGACATTTAGCATCACGTTCACATGAATTATTTCTGTTCTTAACAAAATATTTCCTGAGGATGATTTAAGCTGCTTGGTGAAGGAGAAACACCCACCCCCAGATCAATTACTCTTTAACCTGGGGCTACAGTGGAGAACACTATGCTGTCCCACAATACCACAAATATCCTAGTGGTTTTCTACAACTCTTCATCTGTACAGACTCTAAATGATGCCAACCCAGAATAAACACAAAGAAATTATTCTACATGGTTGGAAGACCAAAGCAAGCCTGGTACACAGAAACACCATTTTAAAAAAAAATTTGGAAATAGAGACAAATGGATTAAAAGGTCATATTTTTATCAAACATTTCAGCAGAAGGAAACTTGCTCACCAGGCTAACTGACTTGGAGTGACAGCTATCCCTGACCACAGCAACGCAACTCCCAAAGGGAAGTCAAAGAGTTGCCACAAAAGTAAATATTACAACTCTTGTCTCCAGTGGATTCTTTATCTTAAAACTGATAGCATAAGGAGTGTAGATAAAGATGTGCATACCTACACTGCACAAGTAAGGAATATATGATGATAACACTTCTTTAAAATGCAGCATTCCCTTACACAGAAACATTATTTTCTTATTGTTTTGTTTTAGTGTTAAGGATTTACTAATACTTTTAAAAATAAGATGGTCCTCATGCAGGACAGCTTCCCCTGGAGTTGTATGCAGGGCTGCCAGTTTTTGGATCTCCCGTAAGGATGGGGATAACTTGTTTTTCCCAGCAGAAGTCTCTTCCCAAAAGCCTATTCTCACAAAATCCCTATTTTTACATTACACGAAGACAGAGAGCAGGACAAGTGGCAGGGAGAGAGGGACCTGTGCCTCACCTCCCAGGCTTGATACCCCCACACATATCAGCCAAACATCTGCTTATCCCCACACAAAATCTCTGCCAAGACCCTTGCACACTGTCCCCTGTTCCATGGATCAGCAACACCTACACTCCTTGTCCCTGATCTCGCTCTATTTAGCAGCTCTCAGCCGAGTTGCCATCAATTTTTATTCCCCTTTTCAGCACACTTAAACTTTTGCTGCTTGCAATCCCCTGTGGGAATGTATTCTCCAATTTCACTGAACTTCGTCTAAAAGACATATTTTTTTGCCCTGAACCTGCCAGCTAACTATTTCATGTTACATTCCCAGCTCTTGTATTAGGAGAAATTAGGAATGTCCTTCCATCTCATTAAATCCAATGCATGCACGAGGAGAGTGGACTATTGAAAGATTGCTGCTTTTGGTATCTTGGGAAAATTAGCAATTTTCAAAGTTTCATTCTGTGGTTGAGATTCCTCTGGCATATTTTATAAGCTTAGCAAACTCCCTCTATACACAGCTTCCTTTTTTTCTAAGCTTATATCTCTCCTCCCCACACTGTGTAAGTGTTGCATCCAAGAGGCATGGCTGAGATCTGAACCCCATACATTGCCCAGCATCTAACTGCACAAGGGCAGCACTTGCCCTAAGAAGCTACAGCGACTTCAAAGGAAAAAAAAAAAAGAGTAAACGTAAGACAGACATACATTTTTAACTCCATCCTGAAGTCAAACAGCATAACTATTTGAATTTTCACAACAGCGCACCCTTGAGAAATAACTACAATCTCCGGAAGTTCTTCCAATAACAGAAATATGGTTTCAGAAATTTTATGTTAACATATTAAACATTTCTTAGGAAGGAGAAGCAAGAAGTGGCTGCACTATCTGGCTTCTGTCACAACACTAGCTGTAGTACTTTCTATTAAGTATTATGAACCAGGAAACAGCCTAGGATCACCATGAAGACATGCCTTCTGCTTTAAAGCATTTTAAGAAGAGAAATCAGAGTCCTTCATCCAATTATGCTACCTCCCTTCGTCATCTGCCATCCCGAAGTGTGATAAAGGACACTTCATTAAAGCATCTGGCTGATAGTGGTCAGCTAAATCAGAGCTTTTAGACCTAGGGTATCTTTTCACAAATAATAGAGTTCTTCAGTAGTGTTGGAACCACTTTTGAAACTTTCACACCTGAATTTTAATGAGTCACTGCAACAAGAGTGATATTTGCCAAGTAACAAGCCCACATGCAACTTTTATAGATTGACCACTAACAACAACAAAAAAAACCCCAACCACCACACACAAAACAAACAAAAAAAATACCACCACTATGCCTGACCTACAGAAATGTCAGAAAACATGTCCTTTTTGGAAGTTGGCAACCTAAGATGGTTATTCACCAAGGACAGCAAAGTAAAAGAAAATGTATTTTTGAAGGACAGCGTATTTGTACATGCTTATTCTAGAAAATACAGAATAAGGAGAGGGCATCTATGTGCCAAAAGCTGGCAGCAAATAAAGCCTGTAAGGTCTGACACAGAAACTGGTGAAGCACTACTGACATCTAGTGCTACACCACTCTTCGTTATCATTAAACTGATGCGCTTCAAAAATGCCTATTTCTTTCAAATAAAAAAAAAAAATTCTAAACTAGATTTAAGACAACCCTAAAATAAAATCTTAAGATGTAAGATTTTTAAGAACAAAAGGTCAGGGCTTTTCTTTTCTCATCTTGGTACAGACCTGAAGCACTATTTTCATGCACTACAAAGGAGTTGCAGTACCCATTAATATTTGGAAGTCTTTGCTTCTGCAAGATATTGTCTCACCAGACATTGTTTCAGGAAGAAAGGTCATGAGGACAGCAGGCAGCAGCTTGCTCCAAGTCCTGAACCCTAATTTTACCTGTGCTTGACCTTCCTCAGCCTCCAGCAACAGATGATAGCCAGGAAGAAGGTGACAAAGCACAGGCAAAGCCTTCCAGATCAACACCAGGAACTGAACCCTTGACTTAACCAAAGTCAACAGATTCGTTCCCACTGGTGGCAGTGGGGCAGGATTCCGCTCCAGGCCTTGAAAGTAGATCTGAGCTTGGATGAAGGCTGGCTTTGCTAATAGGACACCAATGTGATGAGCTCCAGGCTCTACCTTTTTGATCGCTGCACTTTCATAACAGTGAACAAAGCAAACACCCCCCCACACACACACACACACACAAAAGAAACCCTTGCATATAAAAAATAAAAAATTATATCCTTAACACAATGTTTATTTTTGCAGAGTAGTATTACATCACCGGCATCCTTGCTAGCCTTCCTGCTGCCCTGCTCCTGCTTGCTAGCCAGTGGGGTAACAACCAATTTACAAACACCAAATTTGAGCTGTCTTGCTCCTGCCATCAAGTTTGCCACCCCCCAAAACAACTGGATAAAACCTCGAAAACTTTTTTGCTTTGGAATTCATTTGGGTCACACTTGGTTCCCCCCCACCCCAACAAGTCCTGTTCCATCAGATTTTTGGACAAGAAGATTTTTTAAAATTTTTTAACAGGTATATATCACTGACCACAGTGACTCATAGGAGACATTGCTGTTCCTCCTACAGCTTTTACATTATTACACATAATAGATGTACAGCAGACTGCTGTCTGGGAAATTTTTTTTTTTTTTTTAATAGTGTGTGGCACATGCCACCACTGGACATGTGCCAAATGGCATTGGCTCACCTAGTTCTGACTGAAAACATGGGAAGAGGTGGCTTCTTCTCAAGCAGAGCCGGTGCTGAGGGCCCACACGGGAAGCAGGAGTCATCAGGAGTGCAGGCACACAACTGCCCAAGTAACAGCAGAGCCAGTGCCACCCTTCAGCAGCAGCTGGTGATCACCTGGCATGGAGGCCTCGGCATAACTTCTTGTGTGTGGCTCCAGCGTGGCACAGCCTCAGCTTTTGCAAACCTAAAGGCATCAGATATCCAAAGGTTACATATTTAATGGTGCATGGTCCCATTTCCAGTTGAGGATCAGCTTTTTGCTGCATAGGCCAAGATGACCCGTTCACACAGCATGCAATATACTATTTAATACAGTAAATTACCCCTGCTGCTGCTCCCAGAGTGGGATCCCTCAGATTCCGAGGGTGATTTGCCCCCCAAAACCCCTGCACGCGTGACCCTGCTGACAGCCCTACCCCGTTACCCTTCAGCTCAGCCCACAGTTCCCCTCAGCCAGCGGGGAAGAACTCGAAGCCGCGAAGGCTGGGGTGAAGGCCGGGCAAGCTTCGACCTGACCTCCCTGGCCGCAGAGCCGCGCCCTGAGGAGAGCCCGCCAGCCGCGCTGAGGCTAGGCTCAGCTTTACCTCAGGCACCGCCACTGGTGGCGTCCCGCCAAGCCATTTCCTCACACACAAACACCTCACCGGCAGCAAGCGCTTTTAAACTAGTAAAGTTTGGCTTACCGGCAGCGCGAGCTTTGCCCACGGCGGGAACGCTGCCTGCTCCCTCCCACCCGGGAACCCCCTCAGGGCCGGAGCTCGCAGCCAGGGCCCGCTCAGCGCCCGTGGGGAGCGGGGCAGGCCCGGGCAGCCCCAGCCCAGCACACCGGGCACTTCTGTGAGGAGGGGGCGGCCCACCGGCTGGCGACCACCGCCGGGCCGGCCGGTGGCGGGATGCCGCCATGCCGCGGCGTCGCCGGGGCCTGACCGCTGCTCCTCGGTTTACAACAAAACCCGAAAAAAACCACAAACCCAAATCTGCATTTGTTTTAGTGGTAAATACAGCACTAAAAAGCCGCCAGCGGGTCATTCAGCCGGGGGGGGTTCCTGGGGCACAGTAAGTCGGCCAGCCTGCCTGCTCTCCCGGGTTTGTCCGGGTGAAAAAACCTTCCTTAAAAGCCTATTTTCCTTAAAAAAAAAAAAGCTATCAATTTTTACTAGAAGTGTCTTTGGTGAAAATGAGCGCTACTCCACCAGAAGAAATAGCACATTTCTTACCATAAGGCATTTCTGACCCGAATCGTGACTCCTAAGCCCAGTCCAGCTCCTCACACAGGCTCAGGCGCGACAAACAACCTAAATTATTCCCTCACTCATGAGGAAAGAAAAGTCTTCCTGAGTGGACAGGACACATTGGAAGAAACAGAGCTGTCCCAAAACAATACAGAATAGGAGCTGCTGATCAGGCTTTCCTCACACGATACCTAAAATACCAGCAGAAAGTAGGATGAGACAGCAGCCTCCAAGGCCGGGGATAGCTCACACTGGTGGAAAACCACACAAACTCTAGGTCAGCCTCTGACAAGGCTATTTTTCTTTTTTCTTTTTCTTTTTAAATGTTTCTCGCCCTACATTTGAGGTTGTATAGCTTCTCAGCAGTCATTTGCCAACAAAAGAAAGTTCTCCCTGTAGTTCATTGCACACCTAAGTGCTGTCTTCTGTCAGCTTTGTTTTTAAACACATATAATCTCAGGGTTTTGTGTTTAAGTTTACCTATCCCATTCCATTCCGTAATCACCATATCAACAACGGCAATAACACTTAAGAGCCTGAAAATCCTTTAAAAAAAAAAAATCAACGTGAAGTCTTATTTTGTAGTTTTACCTACCCTTTTTTTTCTCTATTCCAGAGAAAGTTGATACCGAGTGCAGAAAACAGAGCTAGCCTCATATGCTGATGAAAACCACTTGAATTTGACCAGCAAAGGCACAGGTGAATACTGCTTGCAAAGACTTCAGTAACTACATTTGCAGCTTATAGAAGCAGGGGTAAGTAAAACAATTTCTTTTCATATCACTCAAAAATACATCCGCTTTCAAATGCCCACTTTCAAATACCTCTTTAAAGCTCAATTGTGGCCGAGAGGAGGAAAAAAAACCCTGAAGCTGTGCTGAAACACTGCTCTGACAGCTCCCTCCAGACTTTCTGTTGCTGGAGCTAGCTTGGAAATCCTACTGCAAGCACTAGTAGAACTCTAAGTAGCTCCCTCAACTTTCACCAGGAAACAGAAGCTCATCCCAACAGTTCCCAGCTTTACTAATCCCTTACTCACTTTATTCACATATTTAACCCTCAAGGCCTACACTGGCTCCTTCAACATCCCACATCCAAAAAGCAGAGCAAGGAGACGCATTTTGCAAGTGAAGATCTGTATCAGCTTTTCACCATCCAATCCCCTCAAGACTTTCTCTGGGTGGATTTTAAAGAGAAATCCCTATGCTAAATGCTTAAATAAAATAAAAACACCTTGTAAGCATTAATCACTTTGATGTTCCAATTCCACCAGGAGAGCCAACAGAAAATTGTGTTTGTCACAAGATGAAAAATAACTAACATGAAACAGAAAAGGAATTTAAAGCTTTTCTTTTGTGTTTTGCTGTTTCACAACAAAAACAAACACAAGGAAGGCTTTGCTGAGGCAGCTGGAGTGTGAAGGGGAGATGGGCAGGATGTGGGAAGATCTCCTCTCTGCCTGACAGCACACATCTGTGCCAGGGCACTTTCTTTTTTCAGCACTGTATTTTGTGCATTGTGGAGCTGCTTTCCCAATGAACTTGGACACTCCACTGCAACATGTCCCCTACACAGGACTTGGCCAGAGAGGATGGCTGACCAGCAGCAGGTCATGCTCAGGTCCCCTATAAAGCAATGTAAAGGACTGAAGCAAGGAGAGGAGCTTATTTCATATTTTCTACAGACTTCCAGCAACTTCTTCCCCATATACTAATAAACACTAAAGAACCAAACTGCAATACCTGCCTGGCTGAGGGCTCTGAGGCTCTTAAAGGAGGGGGATTGCTGCTTGTTGTTTGGATGGGCCATTTGCAGCTGGACCTGAAGCAGCTGTAGACAATCTTTCTGCCAAAATCACCTGAATCACCCTAATGCAATTCATTCAACCCAAAAGTTGCTGCCTCCCCACACTATCTGGGAGAGTAGCTGGCACTGCATGTTCAGTGAAGGCAGTTGTTGCCTAATAGGTTATTCAGGTGCTTCCAGAAAGATCCCAGATCAGTGCATCTGTGCGCATAGAACAGGAACAGGCTGTCCTGTAATTGGGAACTATATGAGTCCTGGCACTCACGCAGATAGGTGCGCTGGAGAGTCTTTGCCTCTCCTCTGTTTAACAAAAAAATAGGTGCTGTGGCTATTTCAAGAGCAACCAGGAAGGAATAGTAGGAGGGAAAGCAAGAAAGGATGAGTGAAGCAAATAAAATCAGAATGACTTCCAACAGTCCCACTTTTTCCACATATAGTTGTTTTATTTTGCAACTTACTTAATGATCCTAAATACTGCGAAACAGCCAGAAGGGCTGGAATTGCTTTACTGTTTTTCTTCCTTTTACCACCTTTTGGATTTCCTTAAAGTACAAGCCACTTTCCTTCCACAGCCAGGTGTTTTGGCAGCCTTGTGCATGCATGAGCAGACATGAGCTAGGGATGACCAATCATGGAAACCTTCCAGGCACCTGCTTGGTGGTGGGAGTGGAAAGTGTTGTATCCAGAGTCAGGACCCATCTGAAGAGATTAAAAAAACTTGAGCAGCTTCATTTTAAGCTCCATGTACCAGTAAGTGAACTGGCTCAGAACTTGGACTCTGCCCGGCCCACAGGAGATGAAGGTGGGTTCCTCTGGCCACGTTACCTTTGCCTGTAGAGCACCTTATTGCTGTGATTAATCACTTGTAGGTACCTTGGGGAGGAAAATGCCTTCTCCCCAAGCAGTGTCAGGGGTGGGAAACCCACCAATTGGGGGTGGTAGATACAGGGTCTCTGGTAAAGGGGAAAAGGGCAGAAAGCCCCTGCAAACCTCACTCCAATGAGGATTCTGGCTGAAGTTGCTCTGCACGGCTGGGCTGCTGTGCCCACTGCTGGCAAAGATCATTGCTGCTGTCCTCAGGGGCAAAACAACCCATCACAGGGAGCAGCTGGTGCCCTCTTGCTCCACACCCTCTCTCTCCTTCCCCTGGCAGAGCTGCTGGTTATAAGCTCATCTCTAACCTACTTTCAAGGGCCAGTTTGCTGAGGAAACTGTGATTAAGGAGCTTTAACTGGAGGGGTGAGAGGATGAAGGCTCAGTCAGAGGCAAAACCTGGGATTTCTCCCATATCCCAGCTGCCAGCTGTGTCCCCATCCCTCGCCATTGTCCCCTCATTGTCTGACACCATGTGAGGCTGCATGGAGGAGCTTGGGATTTTATTCCCATCCATTTCTTATTCAAAGCCAGCAGCCTTTCCTCCTGGATGAACTGGCATTTCCCATATACATACCTTTATCTTCCAGAAGGTGTCTTTTTTAGTTATGTTATTTTGCAACGTAGCATGACCCTCGCAGATTTTCATTTTAAAATACATATCTACTACATCTATGCAGCTGAGGGAATCATGGACTAATGTCCTTTAAAACCACATTTTTTAAGAAAACACATCAATATTTGTCAGTAACACATTGCACGAAGCATGTGCAACAGCTTCCCTTGGGAAAATGCTCCTGCTTATTATCAGTAATTAATAATTAGTCCTAAGACTATTTACCACAACTCCACTGATAAGAGCTCTATTACTTCTCCACATCTCACAAAATAATCCCATTAATGTATAGAATGGTTTCTGTAATAAACATTTATAAAGCCAAGAGATATGCAGTAGTAAACCTGTCTTGGTCAGGTTTAATGCACTGCCTCTGGCATTTTATTGGGGCAGAGCAGCTCTCTTTATTGTCGGCAGTATCTCAGCTGCTACCGCCAAAGAAAATAGTTGTAGATCTCCAAGCAGGGGAGAGAAACTCAAGGATGTTTTCAGCAGTTCCCCCCCACATCCCCCCCTCATCCTGACCTGCCTCTGGCACAAGACACAGCATCTCCAGCAGCACAGGAGCTCCAGTCCTCCACAAAATACTCTCACAATTGGCAGTCCAAAATGTTATCCTTATTCAGCTACATCTCCACTTTAACACAATTGCCATGCACGGGACTGACAAGTGTTGTCACTCCGTTCCCAGGTAACTGGAACACTGATTTTGGGATGCCTCACTTGGCAGCTAAAGATATCACACAGCCGAAACACAAATACACAGCGTTTTCCAAAGGCTTCTGAATTATGCAGAGCCCAGCTCATGCTGTATGCATCTGAGTAAAAAAAATAACAAAAAGCAATCATCACCAACAGATGACCCTGGTGTGGAGCAAAAATCAAGTCTGATCAGACTTTAATGATGAAAAATGTCTTTAAAATATTTTTAATTAAAAGAATTGCAGGGCAAAAGCTAAAAGCCCTATGAGTAGTAGCCATCTCTGCCATGAGTTTCGCAGGTATTCATCCAGAACCATCCCAGAGTTTTTCTTCCCTTGCTGGTAAGATATGCACATCTTCAGCAGGAGCAGGGCCACAGCAGTGCCAGAGAGTGCACGGGGCCCTGGGAGGCTCCAGGGCCTCCCACTGCAACGGGGATCTGCAGCCAGGGAAAATGCAGAAAATGCTCTCTGCCGAAAAATCCCAGTTGTTCCCCATGTATAAGAAAGCTGTGTGGGATATTTGTTGTGTAAGATAGATGGTGGTGCACAAGCCAGAATCACCGTTGCATGTTTTGGAAAAAACGTGCCAATGGTGGAATTAAACACTGTCTTCTCAGTGGTGGGTTTATCTCCTTCTGAAGGAAAGGCAAGGAAAGATAAAAACCCCTGAAGCATGAAAGAGTCTCAGGAGGATCACTAGGAACTCTGGAACCAGACAAGCTGAGAGGCATGGTGCCGAAATAGGACCAGAATTCAGGACACTGTCCACAAACAAGCACGATATTCATCTTGAGGCATTGAAGAAATACGATTAAAAAGACCAGCTCTGAGAAATAAGTGCGTGCAAAGCCGGGCTGCGGCCCACAGGGGGCGTCAGTGACACGTGTGCAGGTACCACCAAAGCAAGCAGCGAGGACTGACACCGGGCTGCCGCCGCAGGGCGCAGCAGGCCCGGGAACCAGCCTCCCCTGTTCACCTGCTCACACGAGCCCCGGCGTCACCATGGGGGAAACCCAAAGGCTCATTTCCCCTGGTCTGTCCCCTGCAAGGTCCTCCTGGGAGGAAGGAAGCAGACAAGGAATAAATCAGCAGGGTGGCTTAATGTCGAATGACACCGTCCCTGCTCGGTACAAGGGGCGCATCCCAAATCAGCACCTAGCATCACCCAGAGAAGCAGCTGGTTTGGAAGGATGCTGCAGATCGTTGTATAAGCCTCCAAACTCGCAGGCTGCTTGACAGTACTCTGTAGTCGGGTGCAGCCTGCAATTGGAAATGGCACTGAATTCCATCAGAGGAGCAAAAGCGTGGTTTCCAAACATACTCCGAGAGGAAAGCTCCTGCTGATGCCCCCAAGAAAAGCGGACTCAAACATTCTTTGTTCAGTAACACCAACCAAAATGCAACAGCTCAAGTTTTCTGTACAAAATGATAGAGCTACTTACAGGGAAAAACTGAGCTCAGTTCTCTACTTTATCAAAAGTCACATGAGTCCATGTGGCCCCCACGGAGGGAGCCGGCGTTGGGATTTAAGGATAACATAGATGAGGTTAAGGGAGCCTTTCTGCAATTCCCAGACTCTGTTTTAGTGTGAATAAATCAATTATTTCTATGACTAGCCCATTACTCTGGTATGCTTCACAAGAAACAAACCCTTATTTTAGTTAAACTTCTTTCATGTCAATTCACTTTTCTTTAATGGAGAACTGCCAGTTCCCTGCAAATGCGTTCCTCCTCTTCTGCCTGGTTCTCTGCCCCGTCCTTTAACTGATTGATTGTCCATTCTGTCTTGATTTCTGTACTCTGGGACCTACTTTCATTTAGACAAAGCTAACATAATTGAGGACGAAAAGTGGCACCTTCCTTTCCTGCTGGCAAAAAAGTTTTCCATTATAAAGATCTTCCGATTCACTTCTCAGACTTTCCACTCCAGCTGCTCCCACACACAGTGCAGTTGCTTTTGTGTTGGCAAGGACCAGGTGAGATGGAAGCTTTGAAAATGAAAAGGGTCAATAAAGAAGCGTAAATCAAGGGCGTACTCAGGACTTCTGTGTTTTCACTATTTTCCTAGAGGCACAGTGGCTTTTACAGATCAAGCGATTCATCATTTTACTTCTCTGGACAGAGTATTAATAGTGTTAAAACATTACTGCTTGTAGTCTTGCTGCAAGTGGATGTCAAAGGTGAGCTGTGACAGAGCCTGGCTAGTTATCAGCCCCTCTGAGGCACCACCGTGGCAGGAGAGAGACCTGGAACCTCCTTGCTCCAGAGATTGGGGTACCAATGTTGAAAACAGACACAAAGAGCTGCCAGGCAGGGGAAGAAGAAGAAATTGATTCAAGCTGATTAAATGCCAACACATGGTTGCAGCCAGTGGACTGAATTCTGTAAAAGCCCTGGCTGAGGAGGGATGCAGGGGCCATGTAGCACTGGAGACTTGCCTTTTAATTCCACTCTTGTCCTTTTTTTACAATTGTATTTCCCTCTGTACAATTAATTTGAAAAAGGCCGCTGAGCAAAAGGTTGGCAGCCCTGGAAAGGAGCATGTTTGACACTCCCCAAGGATACCTCTCCTTGACTGGCTACACAAAGGTCTAACACAATAAAGGCTTCGCAGTCATATTACTCTCAGCGATGAGCAAGCGAACTTAGCAAGGTCAAACCTAGGACCTGCCATTAGTACCAAAATTACTTATGTCAGAGGCAAGATTTCAGAGAGCTCAGTTTAGGCTGCCGAAAACCTTCAGGTTGTTTCAGAAGCACCTCCCACAAACCTGTGTGAACTGCTGGGCGTTAATATCCAGTTGCATGCATTTTGATTAGCTTTAAGGGTAACTGTAATTTAATGAAAAGGATGCATATGACCCATGATTTTGCTTTAATTTGTTGAACAACACAAAAGCAAAGAGAAGGGCCTGTGCTAACTGCCCAGCTCTCAAGTCTTTTTATAATGCAGTGCATTTTTCTAATTTGCAATGATGATTGCAAACTCATAAAAATACATCTGTTGACCGAGATAGATTTTAACTGTTGCTTTGATGCCTGGATTGCTCTTTTTCCATTTTATCGCTTCCATTTTCCTCATACAAACCACAAACCAGTTTAACTGATAAAAGCAATGATGATATGTCTCTTAGTTGGTTTTAAAACTACAGGTTTGATACTCAAGTTTAGTGAAAATCAGATTTAAAGAGAAGCAAGCAGGCAGGCTGAGGCCATGCTGTCTCTTCACAAGAACATTATTTTCTTTATGAAGAACGTTGCAGACCACAGTATAATAATTAATACTTAAGCCTCTGGCAACAACTGTAGTTTACTGGGGTGTTCTGGACTTTTGCTACATGTTAAGGAGAACAGTGTACTGTGGGAAGAGGGCACTGTTAACCAACTCAGCTGCCTATGATCCAGAGCATCATGTGGCACTTCACGGGTTAAAAATACTGCTTTTTTTCCCCCCAGGCGAATTTCAGCAGGGGAAAAAAAAAAAAAAAGAAACAGTAAAGAACTTGTAACAAACCCTGGAAAGAGGATAGGGCTTCCCTGAGCTCAGCATCTTGTGGCATAGGCAGAGGAGAAAGGAGGAAGATGTTCTGACTGCCAGAGCTGGAGCAAGACATGCCCTGGGTGACCTGAGCAGGGTCCCAGGAGATGCAACATTCCCAGCTAAGTGAGACCATGGTGACTTTAAACAGGGTAACACAAAACAAAAGACTCTGTGCTTCTGCCTAGGGGTCCATCCAGCTCCGCGTTCCAGCAGTATTTTGAAAACCACATGGAGTATTCAAGCTATAGGAGGACCATTGCATTTATGGACTCACAGAGTAGCATAACACTGTTTTCTGCTTGGCTCAATTAGAGATCCGATACAAACTCCCAATGATTTTTGATTGCTACCGAACACGATGTTTTTCCAGAATTACTTCACCTACCCACAAACTTACATGAACAGGTTTTGGAGAAGCCTGAGGCCATAGGGATGGCTTTTTGTGTGCGAAAAGGACACCAGTACATCTTAGAGGAGAGGCTACTCCAGCTGCAGACTCACAGTATTTGAGAACAAATGGTTTGTATTGACCGAAGTCCAAGAAGTCCATATTTTCTTTCTGGCTGTTCCTGGTTTGCTTCTGGCTTTTCTTTTAAAAAAGTAATTTTGCAAAATTGGTTCTTTGGCACAGTATCTATTCGATAGCTTCCCATCTGCTTGGCCAATTTATATCCACTGAATTTGCTAACAAAATCAAGTTTTTATTGCTAGCCACATTGCAAAGCTTATGTAGCTGTGGGAAAAATGGGCTACACTCAATTTCTCCTTACGCTTCATTGACTAAAGCGTGTGCTGACGCTGATTCTTTACTGCCAGCGGTGGGGACATACAGCGCAGCAGGCTGTGGGCTGCCCTACAGCTGCACTGCACAATGCAGAGGTAGATTTATTTGCTCTGCTGAGTGTCAAAGTAAACGCAGAGGTGCTGAGGAACGTACATGCTGAGGAAAGCACATGCTGACGAAAGCATGTACTGACTGCAGGTATTTTATGGTTTCTATTCTAGATTACATTCATCATCAAATCTTGCGATAACCCAATCCACAAACTAAAATAACTTACATTTAGTGGAAGTCTGTTTGGGGATGGCCAGAAGGACAAGAAGTACAAGCAAAGACAGCAGAGAGGCAACAGGAGATGAAGAAAAATGTCAGATATTAAAGGTAAGCCTTAATGGCTCTCTAGCAATCCCATTCCCCTTGCACAGCCACGATCTTTCACCGCTTTCACTGCACCCAGAAGAGGCACTTGTCTCCCCCAAAATGAGCCAAATTGAGGAAGGCAGGACAGCAGAAAATTAGTAATTTATGTGTCAGACTGGTTTCCAGTGAAACCCACTCGCTGCAGAAAGCCTCGGCTGAGCTGGAGAGGGCGCCGGAACAGATGGCCCAGGGCGAGGCGAGAGCAGGACTGTAATGTTTAGCATCCGTCAGCCATTAGTCACGCTTTGTGCGACAGAGAGGCAGCTGGGGGGGAAATAAACCCAACATCTGTGCTCCTGCCCGCAAGTAGGTCTTTATAGGAAATGAGTAGTAGGTTTGGTCTTCACACAGGCTGTATGCAAACAGCCTGAACTCTGCCTCCATCCTGGATGGGATTTCCTTGCGGAGGGACTCTGTGCAGTTCCCTGGTTCCCCTCTGCACCTCCCCACATGTAATTTTCTTTGTCTGAGTCAGTTTTCAGCCACGTCAGCTCCCCGACACATTTCACTGTGCAGCTGTTCAAACCCTCACGTCGGCACAAGGATGGAGACAACCAAGAGTCGGGGTGACCCCCAGCTGGGCGATAACCTGCCGACAAGTGATTTGAGCAGGCAATGAAGAAGCATGGCTCCTCCCTCACTCTAAAACAAGGAAATGGAGTTTTCTTTAGAGGATTCTTCAATGCATCGCCACCATTCAGATTTTTTAAAATTTAAAACCCAATAAAAACTAGATCCTCATAGAACTATGCTTCTTACCACAGTTGTAGCCTCACCCCGTTTTTAATTTCTTCAATTCTGGAGCACGGGAAGGCAGGCTGCACAGACCCACAGGACGATACTAAGACTACTAAACACATTTAGAAAGCTTTTGGTATACAAGCAAATGACACATTAAAAAGAACCCCAAACTCCAACACACAAAAAAGCCCAAACACCAAAACCACACAGATTTACAATGAAACTGGAAGGCTGTTCCTGCAGGCTTTCAGAATTAGGGACCTGATTGTGGATGCAAAGGCTTGTGATCAACGCCATACAGAGTCTCTCATGGACCTGTCAAGTGTTTTCCAGGATGAGTTTAAAGGATTATGGAAATTTTAGATACAGAAGTCTTGCATAAACAATTTCATTCATTTACTCAAAGGTACGGTGCGAGATAGGACTGCTTATGCTCTACATTCCAAAGTAACTGCAGGCATTGTGCACAAGTATTCCTTAGCTGGAAACTACTGTTAATTGGCACCAACTGTACCAATATAATTACATCCACAATGCCCATCAGTTGATTAATTTAATTTAGGTCTTGCATCTGCAAATCAGTAACTCTGTTGCCTACCACAACATAGGCAGTAAATTCTTCTGTACACAGCTCAGATTACATCCTCTTTGACAACAACTCACAGGATCCCTCTTCACAACCCAGGGCACAAAGGAAAAGTGTAACTTTCCCACATTTTCATCTCTGCCTTCCTTTCACTGCCCAACTACTCACCCTCTTCTGAAAGGACGAGAAAAATCAAATCATCCTTAACACCCTTAAGCCGTGATATTCACAGCTTTCAAACAAGCATTAAAGGTAACCATGAGCTTTGACTCTTCTGGAGTAAAACAGTCCTTTCCTAGTTGCTCATCGAGGCCTAAACTGTCCCAAATTTCTGAAAAATCCCCCCCCCCTTTTTTTTTATTCCCTGTGTCTCAGTTAGGGGGCTGGCTTTGTCTTTTCCAATCCTCTTTCCTTTCAGAGAAACACTTCCTAGCAGGGATGAAGGTTTTAGGAAAAAGACTGGTGGACTGCTATGGAAATAAAATACAATGCTAAGCAACAGTTCACATGCAACACAGCAAAGTAAAGCATGGACTTTTGTTCAAAAAACAAGTCCTATTTGGTTTTTTCTGTGTGTGGATTATTTTTTGTTTTTTAATGTTATCGAGATGACTCTTATATACCAAGGCAGGTGTTCCCAACAAACAATGGCAGTGGATGCCATGACAGAAATATGGGGGTAAAGCAAAACTGGTAAATGCAAGGCGAACACCCATTAAAGAGCACACAGAAAAGAGAAGAAAGAGGGATTAATCAGTGCAGGTAGAGTCAAGAAAACTTTTTCTCAACAATCTACCTGTATTAAAAAGAAACCAATTATACTTGCAAGTCACTTGCAGAAAATTTTAATAATTTGCCAAACATACAGCTATTAGAATTACCCTAAATATCACTTATAATTAAGTTACAAAAGTCGGTAGATGGCATAATACAACGTTCTATAAAATAAACGCATGTAATATTAACAATACCCCCTGCAGTCCAATAATGGCAAAAAATAGCAAATGAAATTACAAACACATAAAAATTAGACGAGATCGAGTGACGGCTTTAGACACTTGAATCAAAGAAACTGAGACCAGACTAGACACATTCATCCATCAAGCATAATTAATGCAGAATTTTAGATTTTAAAAACAGTTAACAACACGACATCAGGCGCAATTTCACATGCTTTCAGTTATCTTCCAGTACAGTTCCCAGAGTAATAAAGTGCCTTTGTGCACTCTAGTTCCATTTACAGTCGGGTGCAACGCACATCATATTTGGAAGTTACTTCGTAAGTCACTTTTTTAAAAAAATAACTATTTGAACTAATGTACATGATTCAGACTAAGGTGGTTTTAAAGTACCTTTGATCTGACCATTTGCTGTTGAATGTCAAATAACAAATTAAATGCCAAATACACAGGGCCCATCTCCACTAAACAAGACTACAGTAAAAGATATTTCTGGAAGTGTGCTGTCCACTGCACAATCCTTCGCTTTTGCTCATCTTTCCCCTTTCCAACACTGCTCAGTTACATTTGTCCATTGGATGACAACCTTCTCTTGCCACTAATTTCTAGATTGCCATGAACATGGAAAATGGGCAGCTCTTGGCCTGTGGCTGGAGAGGAATGTGCTTCACAGACAACACCCTACAGGGGCCTGTGGTAGCCTCCGCATGGCATATTCTCCCTGCGAGATACCTGAAGACTTGCAGCCTCTGGATCTTACCCGTGGCTGTTACCTGCATTGCAGAACTGACCCGATGTCCTGCTCGGGGCTCCCTGTGGACTTTCACTGCTCCCCGCTATGCTACCTTCTTAAACCCAAACCTCAACATTAACTTGCAGTAAGAAAAGGAAAGCTTCAAGCAGTTTGGCTGTCACCCACCAAGCCCCCAGAACATCCTCTTCCAAACACAGATAAAGAAGTTCCATAAAACCTACAAGCCAGTCTCCCACTGAACCATGCTCTCCACTAACATTCCACTCCTGCTCCTTCACAGGGAAGAGTGCAAAAGAGAAACTCCATTTCCCACAGTATATGAGGCATTTTGGTGGTGTTTTTCAATGCCTGCAGGTATTAGTATTATAAGTAAGAACAGTTACAGGGCATAAGGTTTTCAGGAAATAAAAATTTCACTTTAAATCATTCCACAATGATGCTACAGCAGGTAACCAGTGGCAAGGGCCAAAGAAGGCACTCAGGAGGAAAGCTTTCTTGGAGGAAAAAAAAAAAAAAAAAAAGAAAAATTAGGAGGGAGGATGAACAACTGCTCATAACTTTAAACAGCAGATGCAGATGCAAGTCTGTCCTTCTACCATCTTCCTTGCTAGGACTTCATACCATGAAGGGAGAAAACAATTACAATGATTTTAAGTTCAGGCTGTGAAGCCCCCTGCCTGACACGGCCAGCACAGGTGACACCTTCCCTTTGCCCACTGCTGCTGTTACACCTGAAAAGGCCCGTTTTAAATACGGTGTAATCCAGACTCAGATCAGCAGGAGCTCTCTGCAGGCGAGGAAGTTTTACTGGGGCTCTAGCTGTACGAAACACTGATGTTACTTAAAATACCATGTGTACTGAAGTATTTCACTCTGTCAACCAAGCAAAGGGAATTAGTGATTTCCTAATCTACCGAGTACTTTAAAAGTTCTCCATGAAACTGTAGGGTTACAGACAAGAATGGTCTCACTATGCCTTACAGCAGAAAAAAATGGAAAACAGTATAAGTTTAATGTGAATCACAACTATACATAAAGTCTCCGGTTGAGTTAATAAAATTATTTGTTTAAAATATTTTAATCATCTCATAATGGTATAATAATTTCCAAGGTAATTTACGCCACAAATTCCACCCATATCCAAAAATACCATATATGTAAATGCTTTTTTATAAAACTTTATATAATTCAAGCTCTCATTAGGTAAGCCTATACACAAGCCTCACAATCACCTAGGCAGAAAGTCTTCAGAAAAGTATATCCTCAGAGTACGTGAAAGACAATGCTTCCATGAATCTTCCCTTTTGACAATCGATTCTGCTAAATAAAACTTATTGCTTAAAATCAAAACAGACAGGTTTCATCGACAACGACAGCGCCCAGATATACCACACCAGCCTGGGGAAGGGACCCCTCTCAGCTTCATGGGACAGAGACACCTGTAAGCCTTGTTACCGTTCCCGTGGAGATTTCCAAGTAACTGGCACCTGTCCTGTACGCCTCGTACGGAGAAGAAAAGCGGCATCGCTGGGAGGGAGGGAGATTGATGGCGACGCATACGTTTAGTGACCAGTCTCTCCCTCTTCATCTTCTCATTAATCCAGTAATATGTTTAATGATTTCTGTGACATTTCTGTGACATTTCTGACATCTCCAACCGTAACTGCCACCAATCTGACCAGACACAAGACGCTACAAACACTAAATCTAAAATGTGCAAGAACAATGTGAATGTAATGCCTTTGCAGGCTTAAATTCACAGCTGGTACTACACCGACACACCTCTACAGAAAGCTTTATTTACACAACTTCCAATTAAAAATACTGTTATCTCTCAAGCTACATTTTAAATTAACAGAAATACATCCATAATAACTACCGGTAAAAAAACATCATAAAATTATTTTATTTTTTTTTTATTCAAAATATTCTGACAGTTTAACAATATTCCAGGTGCATTACAAACACAGCCATAGTCAACACAACAATCAATAAAGAGCATTCAAACACTGAAGACGTATATCTTAAAGCAGAGACAGGAGAATGCGCTTATACTAAGAGCATACAGGTCATTTTCCAATAACTGACTCCTTTGAGGCAGACGTCTGATTTCTCTGGCACAAAATGGATTAAAATCCAAAAGAGATGAATTACAGAGGACAAAAATTCAGATGTATAAATGTTTGTATAAAACTTTGTGACTCTATCATACCAGGCCACTATCGGCCTGGACTACTCTAGTGTTCACTATTCACGGGACAGAACAACAAAGTCCTAACAGAGAAGCCAGCGTCAAAGCAAACAAAACCACAAACTCTTCCTAGAATATGGCTTAAATTAATTCACAGAGAGTTGGGAATATATTTACTATATGATGCGCTGGAAATACCAGGTAGAAAAAAACCACTTTATTTTCCTGATATTTCCCCCTCAGCCTTCACCATAATTTGCATAAAATTTACAAAAAGATGATACTGCCCCCCACCCCCAGCAAGCGCCTTTTCCTATGCTTCAGAAACATGATGTTACTAACAGATTGGTTTCATTCTTGAACCTATTGGCCAATATAAGCTCTAAAGTTTAAACTATGTAGTTCTACAGGAAATACCCTGTTTCTTCCAATTAACCTGGGTTCTCAAAGAGCTAAAATTTCAGCTTTATTTAAAACAGCATATTTGTTTAAAAAAGTATTTATCACTTTCTGATTTAGAAAGCACCCGTCAAACTGAGAACTTGCAAAGCCATGTGCACAAATGAGTGCATAGTGCAGACCATCGCACAGAGAGAGCAGCAAGGCCAGCATCATACTGAATCCACATGTAAAAGATGTACATTTCCAATGACCAAATCCATTCTGGAAGTTTTACTTCTGGGGGTTGCTTAAAGCATTAAAGTCTTGCTCTGTGTACAGCAAGACTTCTCCCTCCTGACTTTTCATATAGCTGACTATACAGGCTTGGTAGGACAGCCACGCACACCACATACAGCAGAGACACACCAAAAATGCTTTGCATACACCAACCTGATCTCAAATATTCCATATGAAAGCTTTAGAAAAGAAGGAAGTTGGGACAACTTTCAAATTACACAGCTTGCCTGGATGTCATTGAAAAAAAAAAACCACACAAAACAAAACGAGCCGGCTTTAGCCCAGGGTAAGAGAGCCACAACTCCATTGTGAATGACAAACAGAGGTACGTCTGGTTGTTCCAGGGCTGGACTCGATCTTCTCGCAGTAAAGGGTCCTTCACCTGCATTGCTCCTCGTGGTTTCCAGTCAGCGCTCCCCAGCGGTGGAAATGTGAAACGCTTGTTGCAAAAATACAAGCGGGCAAACGGCTAGAGGAAATCTCTGTATGCTTACTCAAAATGCTTTGTTTCCCCATTCAGTTAGTTTGCTTTTTAAAGCAATGTTTTTGGAGAAGGGCCATCAGTACAAAGGAGTGAGGCATTTCCCTTAGTCACAGCATCAAACACTCCATTAACAGATTGACTTAATCTTCTAAACCAAATTAGTTCCTGGAACATCTCGCGTTTGCATTTTTACTCTTCCTTAGAAACAAACAGCTTCTCTAGCAGTTGTGCAGTTTAAGCCTGTTACCAAATTTTACTCCAGCATTTTCTTAGCACCTCAACGCAAACTACGTCGTAGCTTGTCTGTGGTGAACATCAGCTACCCACAACCACCAAGCGGGGCAGCGCCCGCACCAACGCTGAGATAACAGCAACATCCTCCCGTGACATTGAAAAGCACGTTTTGATACGCTGGCTTCCAGGTTAGCCTACTGACTCAGAATGGGGTTTCTCTCCAAGTAGGGTGAACTCCAGTTATTTAAATACCGTAAACACAAGAGGGCAGTACCGAGGACATCAATCCTGCACTTCATAGTTTTCAGTCCATTTTCTAAAAAACTGTTATTGGAGATACGGCTCAGTATCAAGGCTAAGTGGGCAAATGTTATCTACTCTAAAGTCATTATGGGAACTAACATAACCCTTTCTTATTGTTCAACTGTACTCCTCGGATTGAAGCCAACCATATGCATTTCATCCGCCTAATTTACCTATCCTGCTTAATCTCAAGCATCTTCATCCTTTCACACGCCCTAATTAACTATCAATTATTTTCCTGAGTGAGATTATAAAAAGTTAAACCCTTCTACCAAAAGTACAAAGACAAATAAAATATAGAACAATACAAAACCAGTTATACAGCATTACAAGTGCAGAAATTCTTCATGTTGTTGTTCTTCTTTATCATTGGCCCCCAGTAAAAACCATAGCAAAGAATTTAGTTATCCAAAATATTTTGAAGTACTGTGATTAAATTCTTCAGACCATAAATGTAGCCCTCATCCTTTGTGTTGCTAGGAAACACGTGAGCAAAATCTATCATTCGGACTTCAACATCCGCGCTTTCCTTGATCTCCGCTGGCATGTGACAGAAAACTTTTTCCAGTTGGGGTATAACGTTTCCGTTCAGATGCTCCTGTGTAATGCACGTGCTGCTTTTCCACACGTTGTCTTGCTCCAAGTTTTCAACTTTTAGTGAGAGTTGGCTGTGGTGCCTCTTAGAGTATGCCTTTTTGTGAAGTGCATAAAATTTGGACAAGCCTTTACTTACAGAGGCCTCAATTTTTCCATTCTCTGTAGAATTTATTACGTGAATATTATTATTATACTCCAGTATGTCTCCACCTGATAACAGTCCTTTGGGCACTCCTCTCTTCTCTGCCAAGGTGACATCACTCAACCTCACAGTTGTTGCCTGACATGAACCTTCATAAACAAACAGTAACGAGCTTGCATAAAAGTTGAGTTGCTTCTGGCCCTCAAACCACTCCAAAATTTTTTCAATCTTCTGGATGCTGGCAGCTATTGCGTCTTTTCTCAAGCAGTACCCATTGTGGAAAAACTTGGAGATGCCTGCAAGAAATGGACACATTTGGGGATTATTTTCACCTCTGAAAAGAAATCAAACATTTTTCATTTCTTTCAGGATGAGAACAGTTCTTGGTTTGAAGAAACAGACAGCATTCACATAGTTCCCTTTCAGGCAATTATTAACTAAATCAGAAGTGAACTGAGGAACTATGATACCTTCAGTCACCTCCCCCTGTATAAGGCCAGCTGCATAATACTACAGGTTGGGCTTGGATTGTAAAGGAAATTAAGCAAGCAATGTATCAATCAAACAGCAGATGAACACGGTTCCTGCTCCCCATGTCATTTTAGCAAGCATCTGGACAGTTTTGGGCAGGGACCCATGAAGTTCTCCAGGGATAAAGCAGCTCAGGCAGCAATTTATCATGAGTGACAGAGCTGACAAGTTGGTGCCAGCTCTGGAGAGGGGTGTGTTTGTGCACATGTCCTTCTGTCCCTCAGTGGGGAGGGATGAACAGGTACCAATTAATAACTAGTTTGAAATAGTTGTCACCACCAAGCAGACGGACGATGGTAGCATTTTTATTTGCTGCTGATGCAGAGCAACATACAGACTGACTTCAAACAAGGTCACTTTAACTGAAAAATGCATTTTAACTAATTTAAGTTATTTCCTAACTAAAGACAGAACATATTCACAAAAGACAACTAGAGAAAAAAATATGTATTACAAAAATATTTTAATAGGTCTAAGTTTTCTATTTCATCACAGTCTCAAAGCTATGAAGAAACGGAATTCTACCACTCTCACCCCCTTATTAGTGGTAAAAGACAATTGGTGGGGCAATTCCTATAGACTACACCACTGTTAAAGGCAACTGCAACCTGAATTTAGGATCAACAGGTAGTTCAAATGACACAGGAAACTGGTAAAGACCCCTCTTGCAAGAGAAGAAAAAGGGACCTTTAAAGTGGGAACACACAGACTACTGTTTCCTTACAGTTCTATAAGTACGTAAATAAACGAAAAATACCCAAGAGCACCAAATCCTGACACACAAATTCCCTTACCGTCCTTTACTGTTTCCTTTGTCAAGCTCCTTCCGTAGTGCTGGTTTTGTGTCTCATAGCTGTCTGAAGAGACATGGTAAACCTGCAAGAAACAAGGAGGTTACTCTGTGCTTATTTCGAACCACCAATATTTCTGCAGAGCTCAGAGACACCTGGCAGACAGGCGACGCCATCCCTGGTACCATTTATCCCTCGCATAGCTGTAAGTCACTTGCAGCAGTCAGCACTGCCCTCTAGTGCTCTGATCTGCAAAATCCTCCCCCTTCGCATCTCGGGGTCCAAGCTACAGCTTTCCTGCGTTAGAAAGACACCATTATGTTGGCAAAAAGCACCGTATCCATTAGGGGAAAACATTTTATACGGCACCTGCCTTGCCAATCAGCGCTAACACTTGAAACTGTCATACTCCTACCCACGTCACTTTGCATATTAAATCAGTAAAGCATAACAAGCTCAAAAATTCGATGCGATGATTTTGCAGTTTTTAAAACTATAAAAATATTAAGCACAGCAGCAAAACAATAAGAAATACTATGACGTGCCTAGGAAGGCCCAGCTCCATGAGACCCATCTGAAACTATAATCGTTGGCACAAATGAGGTTATACTAAATAAGTGACAGCTGTTGAGGGAAAGCTCAGTTCCAGTGCTGATAGTGGTGTATCAGCTCTCGCCTGAAAGGGAGGCAACTCAAAACGGGTGCAGTTTTGTCCATATCAGGAATTGTACAAGCTTAACAACTTAATTCAAAAGTGTTTTACAGAGAGACACATTTTCTCTCTAACTGAAATAATTTCCATAGCAGAAACGTGCCAGCCAGCCAGGCCCAAGTCTAATTTGTTTATGAGAGTGTAGACAATTCTTATTTGCAGAAATAATGGTGTTAGCAAGCAGGCAGATGTCTCTGGCAGAAACTTTGCGCTTGGCACTCGTTCAGACCACCCAACCCTGCGGCACCCACCCTGGCTGCAGCGCTCTGCCCTCCCTTCACCCGCCAAAGGAAGAGAGGATCCCACGGAAAAGCAAGCTGGGGCGCACCAGCGAGGCGCCTGCCCCGGCACCTCCTCTGGGGACTTTTTCTTGCTGTAGCCCACAGAGAAAGTCCAGGATAGTGAAACATCAGTGTGCAAGGAGGAGAGCTACCTGAACAGGAATTAAAAATACAAGAATTCTGTTTCCATTGCAGCCCCCACCCCGAAACCCCTCTCCCCCATCCAAACCCTGATGAGCACAATATGAAAACACAGGTCCCGAGCTCCTGCTTTGCAAAGTAGCTGGGAAGAAAAGTCCCAAATAGCTCTTATTTTGACAAAAAGATAGAAGTAATTAAATTCAGGGTCCCAAGGAACTTAAATCATAGTGTGTGGAAACTGATTTAAGTCATCAACCATGAATTGAAGGGCAGTAAATAATTCTGGTTATACTAAAGAAATAACAGCTGTAAGTCTGAATGTTTAAAGTCACTTGGTAGCAGAAGCACTTCCCACTGTTACGATTCCTACTTCCACTGTTAACGATAGTTAGAGAAACTGAGGCCCTGACATCGACAAATTGCAGGAGAGCATAGCAGAGGTGAGGTGTCCTAAAACAGCATCTGACAAGTGTGATTTTGTTTTCACAAAAACAATCATTTTTCACCACTTTTTTTTTTGTTTTTCCCCAAAGCACATAAAAGAGGTACAGCATGCAACGTACAAACCCAGAGGTTACTTATGTAAATGCTTCAGGTACCAAAGGGACTTTCAAAAACACACAAAAAGTTTCAGGAACTTTCTAAATTTAAAGAGCCACAAGCCAAAGGTAATTCAATAAAGCAAGAACAAAAAAAAAAAATATATTGCTTAGGAAGAGGATCAAGAGTCTGACAACTGCAGCAAAGTTTTCACTAGCTGTGTCTTAATAATATGAAACGTTCTCATTTAGTCGGTCTAGGGGCAGCCTCCACCACACACCAGCACTGCAGCACACACTTCTGAGAGAATAATCTTGTTTACCAGAACCTCATCTCCTCCCCTGCAGGAGCTAACAGATTTTGTGACATGGGCACTTGCTCAAAAATGCTGATTAAGATCTGCAAGCTCATTTTGTTTTCCAAAGAAACGCTGGAGCAGCACATAAGCCCCCTGTGCTTCTGAGCCAGGTTTCCTGTGAAGCGACCCTACCTCTTCTCGTAATTTGCACAAAACCATTGCCCCCAAATGGGTTTCTGCGCAGTTTAAAAATGCCCAGCCAGATGTGCATGTTTTGCATTAACAGTGTTTTTAACTATACAAAACGGTCGATGACAAACTACGAAGTCCCACACACATACCAACAGCATAATGTATATATTTCACTATCTTGTGAACAAGCAAAGACTCTGAATACCCTTGGTTACCAGTGGGCTTGGCTGCAGACAATAGCATTAAAGGGCAACATATATGGGTAATCATGAAAGTATTCTCCACGTTAGCCAAAGAGCTGTCTCTTAATACTGCTTCAAGCCTTTTCTCAACTCAAGGAAGTGAGTATTTGAAACAATCCAGGAAAACCTCAACCAAATCCAAACACACTAAGCCCCACGCTGAAAGCAGGCAAACAGAAAACCAAGTTCAAAGAGAAATAATCCTTCACCAGTTCTTGCTTCACCACGACCCACCCCCCAAAACACAGGGGTAGCCGTGCTGTAGTAGCAGAAGGCTAAAATAAACTTCCTAGTCTATGGACGTCTTGCTTCACCGTGCTTGTGTTCATGCTCTCACCACTACTAATCTACTACTAACCCTTCCCAAAAGGATATTTGCCTTTGAACCACCATCCCTGTTGTTGCAGCTGTCTGTACTAGCCCATTTCTGTCAAAACGCTGACAAGTCAAGTAAGTCACCTCTGTAACCTTAACCACGGCCAAGAAATTATTAGACAGGAAAATCTCATTTCTTGTCCACCTGCCGGAGCTCGTTACGTGTTTGCTCTGCATTCACGAGGAGTTTCACTGCATAGTGCAAGACAAAGGCAAAGAAACATTCTTACTAGGCAAGATCAGAGCTGTTTTGGCTGACAGTGCAGAGTGTCCTCCTTGTGCCTACAAGCAGCTCCCATTCGGTGAGGTTTCTGCACAAACAGAACTGGAATCCAGCACGCTATCCAGCAGTTTTTAAGTTGTTAGTAGTAGGGGCTCTGTACAGGCAGCATGTCAAAAAATCCAGATTAACAAGCAAAAGCTTCAGACTTTCTCAGTCTACACTTGGCTTTTGTTTCCCCCAAGGTGTTGCGTTCTTGCTGCTTGCATACACACATGTATTTTTGTACCCTTTTTCAATTACGGTTAGTTCATCTGACGTTTCTCAACTGAGGGAAACCTTGAGCTAAAGTAAAAAGTTTTTTCCAGTGTCGTCTTTAAAAAAAGCACAGCCCTTGCCAGACCTCAACAGCGAGACACACGGTTTAGAAACCTTGCAACTGTAGCTTTAGGACATGAAGCTGAAGACTGCTGGACTGAGGAAAACAAGTATCAAATGTTATGTAATGTTATTTATGGTAATTCAGTACTGACTTCCATGGCAAGGCAGAAGAATACATGCTGTTCAAATACTTATCTGCGGCAACTCCCTAACTTGCAGAAAGTGTAATTTAAATATATATTATGACTAGCCTGCTTGGTGGAGATACTGCTAGCACAAATAAAAATCTCTATGAAGTAACTTGCCGAGCTCTTTCACATCTGCAAAAACATATTAACTAACCTGTATCACTGAAACTGGGGGGAAAGAAAAAAAAATACCTTAAGCAGGCTCACGCAGTACTCTGCAGTCCTACTGTGGAGCAAGGGCTAACTCGACTGCCTGTGTGGTATGGACTTGTGTGCCACGGGCATCCCCAGGTGCTAGGCCGTGCCTGGGAAGCAGTTTGCTGCGGAGCTCCAGTGCCGTCCCGGCTCCCCCGCATGCCCTGCGAGGGCAGCCTGGGACCTGCTGCTCTTCTAAGCAAGTACACGGAGATCAGAGATACACGCTCCGATGCCGAGGCATCCAGACTTCAAGAGTCAAAGGGCTGAGCTGTCCACCCCTTTTATTTTTTCCATAAATAATACTGAAGAGTCACCCCTATTTTACACTCCTGCAGGTAAGAGTAAGCCAGCATTGAAATATCACACAGAGTTTTCTGTTTACAGCACTCGTAACTGGCATCTGAAGGTCAGTACCCGGCCTGCTGCCAAAACTGGAGCCAAGCCGAAAGGTGGGGGGTAAGCAGGCAGCAGCCCAGCTAGCCCGAGGGCATCCAACAACAGCATCAGCCCACCACCTTCGCGGGACAACTCCGGCGCCAGGCCAAAACCCACAACCGGGTACCTTTTGCCTGGACCTCAGCATCGTCCCTATATAAATATACAGGTTTCCTTCATCTCTGAAGGACCCAGGTTTCCCTGCAGTCCTGTGACCTCTCAGGGACTGATCCTGCCACAGTGGAAGACTTAAACACAGAGTTTTAAGAAGCCTTATTTTTTTTTCTTTTTCTAAAAGAAAGTAAAAGAAGGATTTGAAGAAAAATAAAAAAGGGAGACATTTTTTAAAATACGTTCTCATATTTTACACTACTGCTTTATATGCTATATATATTTTAATGCTATAACACTACTACTGCTGCTGAGAGCATGCCCATTTATCTAAATCCAATTATCTGAACACTTCCTTCCCCTTTTTAAACAAACAAACAATAAAAAAAAACCCCAAACTTACATTGTTGCTGCTAGACCACAAGTGATGAAAGTACATCCCTGCTTGCTGCTGGCTTGAAAATTCAGCGCAGGAAGGATGCACCCCTGTTCCCCCGTTTCTAAGACTATACTTACTCTATCTGTTTTGCTTCTTTGTCCTCCTGGTGTTTGACAGAGTTTTTACATGTTTAAGTATATCGCCAAATGCTCTGCCAATAAATACAAAGTTTTATCTAAGGACCTTAGATAAATAGGTTTTAGAATGAAATTATGTTTAAACTAATTCAGTGAAAAAGCAGACTAATAATCTAAATAAAAGAAACACTGCAGGTCAATCATGAACCATTTTAAAAATAGCTTAATACATAATTTTGGACTCCCAGAACTTCCAGGGAGCACCTCATTAGAAGAAATTTCCTTTATGCCTTCTTTTTATATAATGGGTGGGAAAGAAAGAAGCCATCTCTCATCTCAGCTTTTTTCCTAACATCCAGGAAATCTTATCAGCCATAAGGACACGAGTGGACCAGCTGTCACATGCATGACGAGTCTTTTGTGTAAGGAAAAATTGCTGGAAGAAAACCACCAGGGTACCCATCTGCTAGAACTGGCCCCAGAGGATGACAGATGAATCTCCTGAACTACACAAATGAAGTACTTCTGAAACGTATCCTTCAATCCACTAGCAGATACCGGCCTCCAAGGAATTGCTGCGTTCAGTTCCGCAGCACGGATTTGGCACCATCAGACAGAGACAGATGAGCCAAACCCAGCTGCAATAACCAGGCATTGAAAGCGGAGAGAAAGAAAAGCGGAGGCAGCGGCGCTGGTGCACAGAGGTAACAAAGCCAGCACAGAGAAACCAGCCACAGTCTTGGTTTACTGCGCATTTCAACCACTGCACAGATCTCCAGTCTTTCTGGGGGGCTTGCGTATTTGGAGGTTGGGTTTTTTTCAGGGCTCTTGGTTGGTTTCTTTGGCTTGCTGTGGGGTTTGGGTTTTGTTTTGGGGGTTGAGTTTTTTGGGTTTTGTTTTCTTTTTTTAGTCTCGTGGTGTTTGGGTTTTTGTTTTGTTTTGTCTTCCTGTTTTCTTAAACATCAAAGCTTGAATTAGACTTACAACTGTAAAAAACCCAGTTCTGATCATTTTTTACCATGGAAGAATATGAACACTAGATGCAGGATTTAATATCTTTATTATTCCTCCCTTCCTAAATTTTGTTATTAACACATCAGAGCTTATAAAAATCACCATGATACTAGAAAGGGTTCATAAAGGACTCAAAACAGACTCAGCTACAGTCAGTTTTAAAACATCTTGCAGGAACATGTGCTGTAGATTAGGAAATTTGCTTGTAAAAACAGCTTTGATGAGGTATCTGCATTACTGCATGCAACAGTTCATCTGCACAAACAATAAAAGTAAATGATGGATTATACTGGTAAAGTTACGTAATCACCAGTTTGCGCTTTTAAATCATGTTTCAGAAATGTTATGGGCTACGTGATATTGCAATCGAGATGTTCTGGAAGAAAAAGAAAACCTGCAGAAATCGGGAACTGTGGATTCTGAACAGATTGCAAATCCGAAATGAGATCACAACCCACCCATTCTGCTTGTATTCGACAGAACACAAAATACTCTGGTTTTAGTATTGCAGGCGCTGCAAAGATATTTCTTATACATTATGCGTCTACTAGTGAAACCATATTGCAGCTTGTGCCTTCGCTATTGGAACCGTACCTTAGTTTTCCAACTTGTATTTAAACTCTCACTACTTTGATAACAAATCTATGTCCTGATCTGCTGAAGAAAGGAACCTCTCCACTGAGTATGAAATTGGGGTTTTAACCAGTGTTATTGAAATGACTGTACTTTCTAAATGCGCTGCCATGCATTCATTCTGTCTATTCAGAGCATTAAGATGAATATAGTTTAGCACATGCCAAATGCCAGAACTATGTACATAAATCAAAGCTCTGCCAGATAGGAGACTCGCTTCTTTTAAGGACAAACCTTATATTCATAGATATTAAAAATATATATTTTTATATATAAACAGATGACTGCTTATTTACCAGTGCATGAAAAAAAGCTGTATCAATGGCTTTTGGGGAAAAAACACACTATAAATAAATCTGGGGGTAAAACCCCCCACCTATTACACATTTTTGCTTGTGCCTCTTCATGACAGTTTCTATGTTGTTTTTTAAAACCACATAAAACCACATCTTCTATTTTTACCCGCCCTCTTTCTTGCTTTTCTAAAATAGAAACTTAATAAGCAAGCCCACCTCCATGTTAAAAATAACACTGAAGGGATTAAAAACAAACCCTCTGCTTTCTGAATCGTGTTGTACCACGCGTTGTCCAGCAAACACGAGCAGCCCTCACCCAGCACGCTAGCTGTTCTAGGCAGTAAACGCCCGTACAGGGGAGTGTTTTTTGCATTATGGCCAGAATCTTGCAAAAACGAAGCCAGCAGACAGGCAGAGAGCACCCCGTAATCAAGAGGCAGCATGCTGAGCAGAGAAAATGCCTTGTGAATTTAGACTTTCTTAAGTGTTGCACGAGGGGAGGAGGAACCTTTTGAATTCTTTTCAGAAAATAACTTCCGACATGCAATTTGGTACTAAAGGCACAAAACAAATCTCATCTAGTTAAACACCAGATGGGAAACTGCAGTGCTTGGGGGAACCATCGTTATACATACAGTTTGAATTAGGGAGTTGAAAGAATTTCTGCAATGGGATAAAGGTCCCAATAAATGACAATGTCAGAAACAACAGCCACAAGCAAAAAATACCGTGGAAGCGAGCATTCGTTCCTTTTGCACCATCATGAAACAAAGGATGTGAAGTACATTGTTTTACACATGAGATAAGAAAGGTTATGTAACGACATAAGCCAAATCCAAAGCTATAATCTCCAGCCTTCCTTCTCGATCTAAACTGTTTGACTGGTTTTTGACTCGACTCCCACGTCCTTTCTCATAGGCTTACATAATTACTACTCCTCCTGGCCACCATAATTTATAGCTGTAAAAGCTTATCTCAAGACAGAGTTAAGGCTGAGAGCCTGGGCAATTAAGTACAAAACATTACAGAGATATTAGAATTATTTCTAACAATGGTGCAATCTGTGTGCTGCTGCTATCTAACAGCAAAGGGGAAGCTTAAAGTCTTTAGCTATTTATGCCTGTTGATGCAGAGCTTGAAAAGCTCTGGCTTTGTGTATGCAGGAAGGAAAACAATCTCACACCAAAAAGAAAATTATTCCTGTGTCAATCATAGCAGAAAAAAGTACTTTTAATGCACTGCATCAGGAATTCATTACTGGTATGCATTACTGGCATACAGAGTAACATGTGTATGTTACTGATCCATAAATGTTCTGTACGGCTTTTCTTTACATGGAGTTTTAAAGTAGCCAATACATAAACTTTGAATCTTCATCCTTCTCCTCACCTGTGACAAGGAAGTGTAACAGCATTAGTTCAGACATCGGCAGGGCCTTATCCATCTCCAGCTAACCTTCAGCTGACAGTTGTTCTTCGATTGTGTAAGCATCGAAGAGGTTTTCTTATGGTGGAAAGCTTTTTTAAATGCACAAACATAATCAGCTTTTATAGATACATGCATCCCCTCTGAGAGCTAACTTACTCCTCCCTAAATAGAAAAATTACGTCAAAATTTTCTATTAAAAAACATCAAGATGCAAAATTTGGAGAGGATGCAGCTCCTTGTTAAATTATTACAAAGACTGGCTTGATATGTAGATCTCCAATAGCAGCCTAAAAGTAAAAAAAACTACTTGGATAATTTGAAGTATCTGCTAGGAGAGAACAATTAATTGCAACTACATTCAGTTTTAAATAACTGTTTAAAGATGGTCTGTCCCAACCCCTCTCTGTTACACATATACCAGGCTGCAAACAGATTCCCCAGAAGGGACACAGCCAAGTTAAACACTTGTGAACAAGAGCAGTGTTTTGGAACATATTTCACACAACAGTTGATACCAGTACTACCAACATATTCAGATAACGCTTTATTTATGTAAAACTCAAGAGGATTGTCATTTGCTAGAAAAACTAGCCTCTGTATCTGGCGTGAGACAACAGGCCAGGGCATAAGCTGAATCTGAAAACAAAACAAGTTCTTACCCTCATGCCAAGTACGAGAAAGCCAATCTCCTCCATCAGCGGGTACTTGCTGACCTGCTGCTGTATCTTCTCAGCTGAAGCGTACGGATCGTAACTTTTCTGACCTATTTTTACATCCATTATGCAAGGCTTATTAAACTTGCAGGTCACATCTTCCAGTTTTAGATACGTATCTGTCAAAAAGACAAAACTTCAATAAACAGTAGGTCAAAGCAAAATAATCACATAGTTTCTGCTGAGCTTCCGTGGAGGAAGGAGAAGAGTTTGAGGCTTAACAACATGGGAGTTCTTTAATAGTCAAATTGCTCTCTGAACACAGACTAAATCATGGTCATTGGCACCCCCAAATTCTGTTGGCATTACATTCCAAATGCCTGTTGTTTGGAAAGTTGTATACAATTAAAGCGTGCTAACCTAGCACTCAAATTCCAATTATTGCCCAGATGAAATCCATAAGTCGCTTTTATTAAGCCATTAACATACTTCAAATAGCATTAATAAGCACGTACAAATGCAGGTTGCCAGACGGCTGGTCTTGCAATGGAGATAGTGTTTTCTTTCTGTGTGAAAGGGCTAGAATTAATCTGGCAATTTTAGTTTGCGTCATTTTAAAAATGAAATGTTCATTTCAGAGTCCTACCCTACAGGGGCCAAAACGCATCTCGTTTTATTGCTTTTTATCCCACTCCCATCTGTACTCATTTCTCATGGCACACCTTTTGGTGAAAACGCTCCTTGAATCTTAGGCTGCCTTTCATCCATTTCCAAAAGTCCCTTCGGGAGGGTGGGTGGACCAAAAACCCCCAAGCCCTTGGAGTGCCTCAAGATTTAAAGGAGTATCTAAAACCTGGTCAAACTGGTTTATGCTTTTCTGCAGTGCAGGTAAGAGACTGTTACCAACATGATCTACAGCACTGATTGTCAGAACACAACAACAAAACAACCTTTGCTAACTGCTTGACTCGCAGACAGCGCTGCTTGGAGGAAGCTTGCACAGCTCTCCAGCCCTTGCCCGGGCATGGTATGCACCAAGACAACACACAGCACTAACACGTCTCATTCTTCACATCAGCTGCTGCAAATCCACCTGTTTTCACTCACAAACTCCACATTAAAGCTTGTTTCTCTTTCAGGTACAGCCTATTCCATGGGTGTATTTCTCTGGCTTTAAGGCGATCTGAGTACACAAAACCATTGCATTATTCCCCATTCCTGCTGCATAATCTAAAAAGGGATTGCCAAAGAAAGCAAAAACAGTTCAAGGGAGAAGAGGGACAAAGTGCCTTGTTTTGATAGTTATACAGACAGGTAACAAATCCCATTAGAGTCAAGATAAAGGGAGCAAACAGCATTCCACTTCCACTTGCTAAGTAGAAACACTTTCTTAAGGATAAGAAATGAAAGGGACTTTCAGTTCTTTGGTAAGTCCTACTTAGCTTCAATTTTTACACCATCGTGATCAAATGTCCCAATTCCCCAAAGTATGTATGTATCAATCTGAAATAGGTTTGATTTAAACCTTAGATGCCTGCTTTATGTATAAATGGGTCTAAGCATATTGTTAATGTAAAGTCATTATCAGGAAAGCATGTCAAACCAATATACTACTTTAAAAAATCCAGTCCTCTACTAACTCACTATATCAGCTTACAGTACTTCTCAATGTCTTTTGGGCTACAGAATCAATCTAGCTACAGCAAAAAGAGTTTAATTATAGACTATTCCACACATAAGCCGGGTTTGTTAAGTACAACTGCAGGGATATCCAAGCTAAAACAACTCATGCTAAGCTTTGAGAAGCCACAGGCAGCAAACATACTTGGTATTGGCTCACTAGATATCCCCTAAGGAGAAGCAGGACAAATACTCTCCCTACCAGGAAGCGTATTCTGTATCACCTGAACTGCTTCTTCTATTCCAAGTTTTTATGCACAGGTCTAATTCAGTCAGATATTAGCACAGCTTTTGCAGAGCTTTGGGGAACCACTACTGAATCCCGCAGAGTCCATATAACCTGTTAGCTGTGTCTCATTGAAACAAAAATTGTAAAAATCTAAGTGTCATCCTTCACACCTCTCCTTTTTGCGTATTACAGAAATCACTGTAATCAACAGATTTGTGCCATCACTTTAAAACAATCCAGAAAACAACAACTGAATGAAATTCAAGATTTTCAGTACTTAGGTCTCAAAAGCACTGAGCCAGAAGTATGCCATGGGAAGTGGAGGAAGAAAATAAATACAAAAACATCTCAGAAAATGGCTGCAGTCCTTCACTGCCAACTCCAAAATGCTTTGCATTATGTTGTAAGCACCTCTGGACTCAAACGGTTACAAATACAAAATTATAAAAATTGGAAGTTACCACAAATTATCCAAAATATTTAGATGCAATGTTTTTATCAACCCTAAAAAATAACTGATTACAAAGTAGTGTAAACCATCTACTTCCGTAATGCAACAAAAAGTGAACCCATAAAAATAACTAGCTTAAAAAGCAGAACTTCAATCTCTCAAAACATAGCATGCTTCCCTTCAGACAACAGGCAGGCAAGATAGTCCTACTCTTTCCATCAAAGGCATTTGTAGGGCACCCAGTTACCCACTGTCCCCTACTCCACTAGTCCAGATCCCTCCTTTTAAGCGTACAGCACCAACATTCAGCACCTCCATAATATTTAAAAGTTCTATCTGTCGCTTTTTAGTTCCCCATCCATTTCAGATCCATTAAGCTAGAATACCTCCCTAATTGACCTCCTAGAAATGTAGCAATTACTATTTTTAAAAAATTAAGCATTAAAATAACTTAGGCGCTAACACTGACCCTGGAAAATATTAATTACTTGGCAAAGCCTATGAATTACCCAGAAATGACTCATCTCTCACACTTTTTGGAATTATTATTTAAGTCTTCATCGTTACCTAACTGCTAGCTCAGAATTAAGACGATGTTACATCTGTTCAATGCACACCCCCGCTCTCAAAAAGCTTTTTGTCCTTGCGGGGAGAGTGATGCCACCACAGAAAAAGCATAACATCAAGTTATTTTTTTTTCTCCTTACAGCTTCAGAAAAATGCACCAAGTGTTTGCAGTTCATCTTTTCCTGGCACTGTTAGGTTCATATTTGCATTGTGTTCAAGATCTATGGTCTACAGAAACACAGTATCAGAACATATCACAACTCTCAACAGTTACCCCTACGATAGCTGGAAGCATTAAGACTGAGGCCAAGGAAGCAAGCTTCAGGTTCAGATAATCAGTAGGTATCACTGCTCTACCTTTTCCAGTCAGGTGCTCTCATAAACTTTGAGGATCTGACCCCAAGTGTCCTTCTTAAGGTCATCAACCAGTCTGCAGCTGAGCCTAGATAACTAGAGCACTCTCCCTCCTCTCCTTGCTTTGTTAAGGAAAAAAAAGCGCAGATCTTTCAAGCAGTTCAGATTTTCTAAGTTATTATGGCTAACCCACCATGCTTCCAAAAATCATGCATTGCCATCTAAAATCATGGCCATCTAAAAATAGCCGTGCTGGTTTGAGCTGTGGTAAATTTTCTCCATCGTAGCTAGTACAGGGCTGTGTTTTGGGTTTGTGCTGGAAACAGGGTTGATAACCCAGGGGTGTTTCCGTTCCTGCTGGGCAGGGCTTGCACAGAGCCAAGGCCTTTCCTGCCCCTCAGCCCACCCCACCGGCGAGTGGGCCGGGGGGCACAAGGGGCTGGGAGGGGACATGGCCGGGACAGCGACCCCAGCTCACCCCAGGGACGTCCCACACCTCACGGCATCATGCTCAGCGCACAGAGCTGGGGGAAGGAGGAGGAAAGGGGGAAGGGACATTCAGAGTGACGGCGTTTGTCCCCCCACATCACAGTTATGGGTGACAGAGCCCTGCTGCCCTGGGGACGGCTGAGCGCCCACCTGCCCGTGGGAAGGGGTGAATGGATTCCTTGGTTTGCTTTGCTTGTGTGCGCGGCTTTTGCTTTACCTGTTACACTGGCTTTACCTCAACCCACAAGTTTTCTCACTCCTACCCTTCTGGTTCTCTCCCCCGGCCCACCGGGGGGGGAGGAGCGAGCAGCTGTGTGGGGCTGAGTTGCTGGCTGAGGTTAAACCATAACAGGTTAAATTAAAACGCCCTGCAGAGAAAAGAATTCATAAGGATTTTTGTATCTTAGCTTTGGTAGATATGTCAAGGACTTAAACAAATCATTCCTCAGAAGCTTGCCTTCCCCCTTTCTATTTTTTAGTGGCAGGAAAGGAGGCAGGAAGATGTGGCTTGACATATTATTTATATTTTTTTTCACAGTCCCAAAGGAGACAAACCAAAAGACCACCAAAATTCAGCAAGTATGCATGGCATGAACCACTGCAGACTTCAGCACATGCTGATGCATTCAGTCCTCACTGGAATCAGAAGTGGCTAAATAACTTGAGGCATCTGATATCTTCTCATAACTTAAAAGGCACCTCTCAAAACATATGAATAAGCAGGGAAAAGCCTCAGTTGCTCCCAGCAACAAGGAAAGAAAAGAAAGGTTTGAAGCTGGCTTATGTTTATCTCCCCTGTTCTCAGTTTAGTCAACAAAAATTAGAGCACAGTATGAAATGAGCAGCATTAAAATTACGTAAAAAAAAAGAAGCAGGGGCAACAAGCAGGCAGCAAAAACCAGAACTCTCAGCAGGAAACATTAAAAGCTTAACAAGGTTGCTACATCTTTTTAAAAACTTTTCCACTTCTTTATTAAACTCCAAATGCCCGCAATGACAGTGAACCCAAAGTTCAAATCGTCTCATTCCACTTTTAGATTATCTTAGGGAAACGGAGTGTCATCCACCTCTAACTCCCTCTCTTGTGCAATAGTACCAGGTATGCGATTTCAGCATAACAGGACAGTTATGCACAGTATCAATAACATTTGTAAAATATCAGTCCATCTCTTCTATCACACTTCCTATAGTCTCATTTACACTTAATATATCCCTTTTAGCTAGCACCACTCACCTACATTTTCAGCACAGAAGACTGATGCTTCTCCCTAAGTATTTCTCCAAGAAAATATACTCGTGTTCTCCACCCTACCCACTGCAGCTCCTGCTTACCTGTCACATGGAAACTCAGCGATGGTCACAGATCAAGTTTCAAGTGGTTCTAAATTAAGTTACTTTTGCTTTTTTTCCTACCACAAGCCTATAATTTTCTTCATGTCTGTATGAACCTACTCAAAGTTTCAACCCTCTACACCCAAGATAACAGCTATGATGCTACACATACAAGACAGCATTTCCCAAAGAGCCCTACTTCTTCCTTATCTCATACAAGACCTTTATATGAAAAAAGGACACCAATGGCCATCCTTTCTCTGCCCTGGCAAACCAGGCAAGCTGTTGTTCCTTGTTCCTCCACAAAAACACTCTTTAAAAAAAGAATATATATATGTGTGTGCGTGTGTATATATATATATAATTCAGAAGACGCAGCAAGCAGTTTGGTAACTGATAGATTGTTTAATTCAATTTTTGGTTTTTTAGAAGTCACTTATGCCCAGTTTAGCAACAATAAGGAATTATTGGGTTCACTACTCAGAGGTTGTATGGAGCTGTGTCCCCAGAGTCTGTAGAGCAGTGACAGCCAAAGGAAAGGTCAGGCTTCTAATGTCAAGATTGCAAAACCTATAAATACATCCTCAATCTACATTTAAGAACTAGATACCTTTCTAGCAGCTAGATTTCCTCATCTATGGTCACTGGGACACAGCGCAGCAGCTAAGCATACTGTTCAATCTTTTGAACCAGAGCTTAATCCACAGCTAATTTGGGGGACAGGTAACAAACCCATCACCAATTTCCCCAAAATAGCCTCTCCACGTCCCTCCCTCTGTGAGGTTCCTTTCCCTCTTCCTATTTTTCTAAACTTGTTTTCCTACTTTTTATGCAGTCTAAACACAACACTGCTGGTTCTGTCCACCTCTGGCGCCAAGTACTGATGCACACACACAAATGCAATTTGTGCATGTACAACACAGAGGTTTTCCTTCTACATCTGGCATTAGCAAAACTGCATCTGCAAACACCTGCTAAACAACAGATGATTTCCAACATGAACGGCTACCTCCTTAGCTTTGGACGTACCCAGCACACATACATTCTGTTACGCTCCCTCATCTCAATGTATTTGATTTCTGTCAAGACTACACACAACTCATTAATTCTATAGATAACAGAGTTGGCAATAGAGTGTTTTGTTTAAACGCCCACCATAGCTTTCTGTGAAGAGGGCTCCTGATAGTGCAGTCTTTTCAAGAAGCAAAACAAACAAAATCATAAGTTACTCTTCTTTTAAACAGTTATTCCTGTGGCAGGACTACTGGTGGAGACCTGCCAAAATTCAGCCCCATGGTGCACAGTGCCAGTGAATTCCCAAAGTAAACTAGGGACATGTTGAATTACCGTCTCTTGGCTAGACCACATATTTTTACATGCTAAGATCCTACTGTGAATAGAAAAAATTGATTTGCAATTTGGAGGGAACATCAAGTCAGCTCCATGACACACATAAAATTATGAGGGAAAGCAAAAGATAGCTCTGGTAGAGCTATTTGAGTTAGTGCCAAATATGAATGTGTGAAGGCAAATCTGAGCCAAGAAAGTGCTGGGTACTATCACAATCCTTCTTGCTTTTCTTTTCAGAGTTTAGACGGTGTCTTTGGACACTCTTACTACTCTCTTTGGAAAACCAGTCTTTCAAGCGACAGCATAAGCAAAAGAAGACAAAGTTATATTAAAGAAGCATAGCATCTGGTTTTGGTGCCTGTGTATTAAACAGACTCAATGGTATTCTTTATTTTCTGTATGTTCCAGAAACTCCATTTCCCCAGTGTGAATAAGAAGAGTCCCCAGAAGAAAAACTAGTTTCTGTTTTAAATATATCAGTAATATATATTCTGTCTTGCAGAGACGATCTTCCAATTGTCCTCTCAAAATACATTTTTATTCCTGAATCCTGACATGTTATACAGACACAAAGACACCAGAGCTTTGCTCCACTCAAACCAGTAACAGACGATGACAAGCAGAGCTCCCCAGCAAGGTCCCTGCTGAAATAACTGTTTTGTATGATATGGGGCACGGTGACGGGATCCAACCTCTGGAGATCCAGCAGCAGATTCCAGTTTGAACACCTCCCTTAGGCCCCAACCCATTCATTTTTTATTTCCTTACACACCCACACGGCACCTGCCTCTTGCTCTGAAGGCCTGACCAGACATAAACATGCAACCAGCCCACTGCTCTGACATGACCCAGACCAGAGCAGCAGCTCCGAGGCAACATGCATCAGGTCCAGCTACTCAGGAAACACGTGCTGTACAAAGGGCCGTGCCCCATGTGCCCTGGGAGGAAGATCCCAAAGACTTAATCCAGCCAGAGGACAGCAAATGGGAACCAGTTGTTAGAGGGAACATTAGTGGATTACAAAACTACCCAGAAAAACCCTACAGAGCTCACAACTGCCAAAAATCAGTCTCCAGAAGTTTTTTTAAGGAGGTTTGGATTAACAGATAAAATTAGAACAGTACCATTTGGTGCAGTAGGTGGTGACCAGACACCGAAGTATTTTGGCAGATATTCCCGCAGCTCCAGAAGAATGCTGTCGCAACAGTCGGAGTCATAAACCTGAAATAAATTAGGGAGGGGTGGGGAGATCATCAGTTTAGAACATTAATTTTATACTTCCAATTGTCCCATAATTATAATTACTTACAGTCCTTGTTTTCATATGTTTAAAATCTCTATATTTAAAAACATACAAGATGAAAATGGTAATTATCACAGTCCAACATAAATGAATGGTATCCTTTCTTTAAAATTTTAAAGTAGAAAAGATGCACCAACTCTAACTAAGGATAATTTATGGCTTAATTTAAACAAAAATCTAAACTATAATGGTTAGCATAGAAGCCTATTTTGCAAAAAAGCTGTTCTCCCATTCTGGACCCAAGACTGTGTGGGATCACTACATTGCATCGTATATCCTAAGCTTTTTAAGTTATACCAGGTAGAGTATGCAAGCCCAGGCTGGACAGTATTTTCTCATTTCCTCCAAAACAACTCATCCTGTAACTACACCACACAGACAATGGACAGCCCAAATATATTTCTTTTCATTTGCTGTAATGCTTTCAACATTTTTTTCAACTTCTAAAAAAAAAAAAACAAACCATGAACAGTTTGGGAAGGGCAGCTGGCTGATATTCCTGAAGGACTAATTCTTTGCAGAGTTAAAACAAAGCCTGGGACACTATCTGCTACAGAATTGCATGACTGTCACCGGTTTGCAGTGCTGTTAAGAGGGTTTCACAACCATTCCCGTGACCAGATTCCCCACAGCCCACCCAAAGATCTAGTTACAGACGTAGGGGATAGCCTACAGCATGGTTCAACATGTTTTGTAGACTAGAAGATCCATGTCCACACAAGTACAGGTTACGATGACTATGATGGATTTAGGAACCATTTCACCCTAATCCCCTTGCAGCTATCCCAGTTCTGACACTATCAGACTCGTGTCCCGTCCCTCAGTCCTGCGGCAGCTGCACAGCAACACCCACAGGCGCTGCACACGAGTGACCAGGGCAAGCTCACAATTCTGCTTTTACTTCAGTACGTAATGCACAGGCGTGTACTCAGAGTCTGCCGCAAAGTCGGAAGCAATGCAAAAAATTATTTAAGGTGCTAACAGAGCTCTACAGCGTTGGCTAAGTTCATTGCTTCGAGATCCACGTTTGACCGCGGTGGGAGAATATCTTGCGATGGAAACTACAAAGGGTAGATATTGCAAAATACATGCCTTTAGTGTTGTCGTATTAATACATCTAGGGAGGTAAAAAACCCCAGACCTGAAGTCCAACTACTATTTTTGAGCATCAAGGCAAGCCTCGGCTACAATCACTGATGCCGTATAACTCTAGACAGAGCCTCATGCAGCAGCAGAATGTTAAAATTAGTCAGTGCAGGTTTGTGCTAAGCTTAGTTTCATCGCAGAAACCTCAAACTGGGCAAACTGAAATCCCCAGTGTGCTTCAAACGCAGGGCATTGTTCCGTAGCCCTTTAGGCACACCTAACATGGGGCTCTCTTGGGCTTGTACCATCCACAGCTCTGACGCCTCTATGCCAGCACTGTTACTGGGCAGTGACCAAGACAGTGATACAAGCAAATCCACACCAACTGTACACTACAGCATTTAATTTGACCCATTCTTTTAACTAGCTCACAGTATAAGCCCCATTTTAAAGGTCCTAAGGAAGGGGCTGAATCCTCAAAGCACACAGGAATGTGCACAGCGTGATGCACGACACGAACGTACACCTAATGCCGCACCCTCTGCCCCCACTGCTTCTACCTTAAGCATACAGAGTTGCTGGGTGTGTATCTTACAAGTCACCGTGTCACATCACAGCGCACTGATCTCTTTCCAGAGATGTCCTGGTTTGTCAAGCTGGCATGACCTCTGGGGGCTACAGGTAATTGTATGTCTAAGCCTGTTTTTCCTCCATGTCAACACAAGTTGGTATGCTAATATTCTTCTGTTCCAAGACAAAAAAACCTTGCTTGTCCCTGGGATCAGTGGCTGCTGTTTATTTTTATTTACGCAACATTTCTTTGCTAAGCCTTAGATGTTGCCAGCAGAAGACTGTTTTCCCCAGAATATAGCTTGATCTTACTAACTTAAGGAAGAAAAAAACCCCTAAAGGTGGGAGAGAAGAGAGATTAGCACCACAGATGCTGAGGCACAGACCCATCCACTGCCACCTTTTGTAAGAGCGTTCACTGTTCCCCACTGTACAGAGGGCTGTTTCTGGGCCAGGACTCCAAGCACTGACTGGTGGAATTATTTCACGCTGTGGGTATTTTCAGACAAGTAATACAAACTCAGTTTTTGTTTACTGTGATAGTTTATTATCATAGCACCTCATAGCCAACACAGGGAATTACCTTACATCCAGCACAAATACTCTTTTTCCAGGTCAATTTAAGCAGATCTGAGAGGCAGCGACCCTCATGCAGTATCACAGCCTTTACACGGGAGCAAGTATATATATTTAGGACAGGACAAAAAGGAGAGAGGTGGAAGCAAAAAGTGCAGCAGCCAAGGAGGAGAAACACTGAATGCAACTGAAAAAAAACAGGCAAATGTAATAAGAATGTCTTTGCTTAATTTACTGGCGAAAAAGATTCTGAGAGAGTGTAATGTCAGGAGACCACTTCCGTTCTTTAAAGAGAGACAGTACTCTTGCTTTGACTGACTTTTTAGTCACCAACATTAGGTGATTAAATTCAGCAACTTAGCAAGTAACTATGAGTATGCTCCTGTGTATTTCAAATAGAAGGATACAATAAAGATATTCAGAAATTTTATAATGGGGCCCAAAGTCAAGGCCAAAGGGGGAAAAGAGCTCCAGCAGCGTTATCTTCCAAGTAGTCTATCCTTTAATACACTAAGACATTTTGAACGGAGACAAAACTCACAGTAATGCATCATTCAGCATAGCAGAACTAAGCGCATAATTTCTGTCTCTCAATAAGTTATCTTGCTCCTAGAAACAGTAATAAACTCCCCTCATAAGTTTGATGTAACATATACAAAGCACTTACTTGACCTTAATACAGACCTCCACCTCAGCCTGAAATGTATTTGCATGTCAAACAAGAATAAGCACTCAGTTAATAAAGATCAGAGGAAGCCATTCGGTGTGGGCAAGGCAACAAAACCAGACATTTCAGGAATTACGCTGATCCCCATGCAGGAGAGAACCACCTCTGCTCATTAGAGAGCTGTCCTTGTGCACAGCACTCGCGCCATGGGCATACTTTCCCATTTCGTACAACCTGGTAGCAAGCTACACATTTAGATGTCATTCAGAATGCCAAATAGAAATGCGTACCTAACAAAACCATCCCTAACATTACTCAGGAAATAAACTGCACCTCCTGCCCCAAAACGTATCGCTGCAGATATTGCTGGAAAACTCATGGAAAAGACAAGTTGTCATGTACCCCAGAGCAGCCTTTAGAAATAAACCATTATATTTTTACTTATATCAGCAATATTCAATTTCACTTCAAGCAGATGTGCATTTTTTTTAAATGTAACAACAGGTCCATTTCTCCAGCATACACTGACAAACGTAAGTTATTTCTGCTTTACCAGTAACTGTACATAATGTCTTCATCCAACAAATCAAGAACTGCAAAACAATTCCGTGTCAGCTCAGCCAGGGGAGGTATCCTTTCTATGTATCACAGGCTACATTCTTCCAATAGCACAAACCAGAGACATAAAATATAACAACTGTTGGGCTTAAAAGCAAGTAAGCAGGATGCTGACATTTGGAGGGCTCACAACATGACCATTACAAATTACAGCAACTAACTCATAGGAAGAATATGCCCCAGATATGTCTTGTGGCAGCTCAGATAGTCTAATAGACACCATGAAGTCATCATTTCCAGTTACTCAGGACTTTTTAATTCCGAGGCAAATTTACCATCCCTTAATTTTTAATCCAAAGTACAGTCTGTTTGTTTTGTTAAGTCTGATCCAAACAGATTCATCTGTTTTTTAATGCAAAAAGGGGCTGTTTGGGAGAATGGGAATGTTCTTTTCCTTACTGAAAGCAGCACGACGTTTGGGGTTTTTTGTTTTCTAAAGACTAGCTAATCACATAAATGACAGAGAGAGGGTAAAACAAATATTTATATTTCAACAGGAAACTAATCCTGGCAGTACAGACCCGTCTTCACTTTTGCTGATGAAAAAATACCACTTTGACAGAAAGTTAGTCTAAAGAGAATCTTCTAAAGTACGTGAATGAGTTGATTTAAAAGAATATATACTTTAAATTTTCATTTATTTTAAAACTATTTGAATAGGAAACTTTAAACGCCAGAGTAGGCATGTCAGTCTGAAGCATCATCACCTTTTCTTGTTGCCGGCTGTCCTTAATTGTCCCTAAAGGCAGTAGTGCTATAGCTTGCAGAGCCTCAGGATACACACCCAGCTGCCAACATCAGGCAGAGAGTTCAGTTTCTCCTGCATTTTTGGGGGGGTTCCTGAGGTGTGTGGGGCAGTTAAGAAGTCATGCGCTCAAATTAGCAAATGCAAGATTTACAGATGACAGTGCAACCTTAATCCCATCTCCCAATGTGTATGCGTTATATTACAGACTTTCATTACCTGAGTGCACACTGCGTTTCCCTCCAGACTCCTACATCACCCAGTTACGCCAGGCAAGTACAAGGGCCAAAAAAAAAATCGAGGTTGAAACAGCAGCTGTGATTTTAGCAATTTGTAACTGCTTGGCTTTACAACTCAGATAGCCTTTGCTTCTTTTTCGAAGTAGTACCATGATGTTTTGACTTGTGAGCATCTGCGGTATTTGTTTCCACAAAAGTGACTGGAGTTGAGCCAGCTCTGCTTAATATTCAAAATATCTGATACCAGAGTAATTCCAAAAGTTAAACATTTGTGAATGCTGTTATACTAAATGCTATTATATTGAATTGTTTATTCAACTATCCAACATATAGCCGTACTATACATGAGATCGTAATCGTTATTTTCACTAAAGATACCTACAGAAAGACAAAAAAAGAAAAAGCTTAAAACAAATCAGGGTGTATTCCCACAATTTGATCATGTAAATGGATTTTCAAATAAGAATGATGCACACTTGTGACAATCATATCCTTCTTCCAGGAATCAGGAAAAAAAAAAAAATAGCACGAAGTTATCCATCTTACCTCCTAACAAATGAAGGCTGTGAAAATAAGCTTCAAATATCTCCCAAAAAGATACTTATTTGGTCATGTTTATCAACCAGTCGTTCTCTAACAATGCCAAAAAAACAGTAGGTCTTATTTTATCCACTTCCACGTATTTTATATAGTCAAATTTAGGCTGACCCTAGCAAGATTTACAGCCCCAGGCATGGAATCATCTTTACAACAGGCAAAGCAAACCCTGACCCATTTCTGAGGATGTGGCAGAGCTTCAGAACTTCAGCAGACAGAAGAAGAAACCAAAAGGCAGCAGCCAGGCACAGCCACCAGCCGCAATGCTAACAAATACCACGGTGGAACTGTGAGTGAAGAGCCGCAGACACCATATGCAGCAAGTTGCTCTGATATGATCAGAGGTAAGTTGGGTAGAGACAGATCACCCAGTCCCTCTCTCTCTCCAATAGCCACTTAATGCAGAGGCAAGGCAGTAAAGTCTTCTGAAAGACATAAGCAGACACCCAACCCTACCCCATCGCAAGCAGGAAAGGGTTGTGTCCCTCTTCACAAGGTAGCAAATTCCCATGTCATCCTTCACCCCACAAGACTCCCAGGCAACTAAGGAGTATCAACAAAGCAAGTTTACGTTATTTAGTTTACCCACGCAGCCCTACAATTGCTGCAAGCTGCCCAGCTGAGCGCGGAGCAGGCTAGTGGGTATCAGTCAAAATTGCAAAATTGGAGGTCATGTTTCATCACAAATCTCTTGCCACAGACCTGAGCTTCCTCTTGCCTTTCAGTCTCTCCTAGGCTCACAACTCGCTAGCACAATCAGATGTTACATTCAGCTTCAACTGCGTAGGAGCTGGAGCCTTCCATGAACTTGAGAGCTCTTTGAAGTCAAAGAAAATTCTTGTTTCAGGATGTGCAACAAAGCCTGATCCCTCAGGCACCACAATCCGATTCATCTTTTTCTTAAAAAATAAGCTCTCGAAGATACCCAGGGAAGTGTAGGCGATTGTATTTACATTAACAGCACAAACACCTGTTAAGCAGCCTTCTAAGTAGGTTACAAGACTCTTAGGTGAATATAGTCCAAAAGTACACAGCAAACTGCACATCAAGATCTCTACTGCAGAATGTGCACTCTTTCGGTTCAGTTTTGTCAATGTGCACGTACAGCAGGCTGGAGCAGAGTTCACATTAGCCACCCTCCACTGGGGGCCAATATAAAAAGAACATAGCCTAAAAAAAATGGTTATGACATTCTACCATTGGTCATCTGATAAGGAAGTTTCAATTTTAGCACACAAAATACTACTTCTCCCATTCTTACTCTTCCTTCTTATTTTGACAGCACCCACCATTCACCTAGTAGAGCTGTAGTGATGCTGCCCTTAAGTGACCCACTGCAAAAGCCCAAGCTACCAGTAGCCGGAGAGATCCAACAAATTTCAAAGCAAAAAGTCAAGCCACTTTGCCAATGCATACCTCCCTTGAAGAAGTACAGCACAACCAGTTTTCTCATCTGTCTTTACAACTATTGTGCCAAAAGACAGCTCTGTTACTGCAATGCATGAAGTGGTACAACACAAATACTGCTTAGCATTTTAAGGGAGGACACAGACCTGGTCAGAAACCACCACCTTGACACATCCAAATCCTCACAGATGCAAAAGCAAGTTGAACAAAGACAGCAGCTAGAGTGTTTTCGTACACACTTTCTGCTTCAAGATTTTTTTCAAGCAACTCCAACTATTCAAGAATTCAAGCTTAAGTTATCACTGAAATTACTGAAAGTGAAATGGTGGAACAATAGGACAAAGGGAAAATAAGCCAGTATGGCTGTCCCACTTTCTGAGAACATTAATAAGCATTACCCTTTGTTTCTGGAAAGCTACCTGATCGCAGCTGAAGATTCGAACTAGGGATTGAGAGAGAACAAGGGGCAGGAGAAACCCTGAAGCAGTTATACTTAAGTAAGCAAAATTTAATTTTACATTTCAAAGAGACAGAAAGGGGAACCAAGTCCTGACAGACATAGGTTGAGTTGGTTTTTTTCCTAATACTGCAAGAGGCAGCCCTCACAAAGAATTTACCACAGCATTACCCAGAAGGTGCAGTTTCACAGTAGTTTTAAGTCAACCTGAGACAGGGCTACCACAGCCCCATGCACATTTTCATCCCCTCCCCTGCAGCAATGTCGGCATCCAGCTGGTCCCACAGCCTGCTGAGCACCTTGAGTTGGCTCACTGCCTAAGTGCCAGCCCCAGGCACTCTGTTTAAACTGCCATTTAAGTACATCTACCTTCAATACCCCTGAAAAACAAAATATGTCTTTAGCTTCCTTTAAAACACACCTGTTTGTGCTCCCCTGAATTTTGACAATTTTATTCATCTAAATTATTTGTATTTTACCAGAAACTCTGTATTTTATCATCTCCTAGTACACCCTACCCCTATTCCAGAATACTCAACCACCACCTGCAGCCAGGTGTCCAAAACGATCATTTCAAAGCCACTGCGCAAATGTTATGTCAGACTTAGTCTCAGTTTCTACATCTAAAGCTCCTCTGCCAGCAACAGGCAAATCTACTTTGTGATGAGAACACTTGCAAGACAGAGGCAGCTATTAATAATCTTTTATTTTATTATTTTTATTAATTTTTTTTTTAAATGGACACAGAACAATGGGACCTACTAACAGGAATTTTAGTTGATGGCTTATGGTTCTGGGAAGGTATGTGCTGGCTCCTTCCACAAGGACTAAAATTAACAGCCGAAAAGCTATTCTGATGTTTTCCACTCAAGTAAAGGGGGTCTTCAGCTGTTAGAGAAGATACTAAAGCCAGCTATTTTGATGTTAGTGTTACTAGAGGTATTTTTTGGTTTGCTTTAAATAATTAACCCCTTGGAGACCCACCTACATGTTTGCCTATGCAAAACTGGAAGTTACAGACTCAGCTACAAGCCCGCATCTTCCTTTTGCTCACCAGTCTGTGGGACAAGCACAGTGGCTGTTGCTTCCCAAACCTGCAAACAACCTCCTTGCTCACCATTGGCAAGAAAGGAAAGAAGCAGTCCTAACTTGTGCTAGAACACAATGGCAGGGGGGAGAAACCAAAAAGGAAGAACAGTAATAGCACCACTAAGAAACCTTAGGAAGCCTTTGGTCAGAAGCTGCTCCAGTGAGGCAGAGGAAAAAGTCTGGGTAAGTGGATTCTGTTACAGTCAGGCACAGTCAGCCAAGTCATTTGTTTTGCTTTGTCACAAAGATTTTTTTATATATATGAATATATTCATATGTGTGTGTGCTATATATATACACACACACACATATATTTACGTGTGTGTATAAACACACACATATATTTATATAACACACACCCAGATAAATAAATACTCAAAGACTGAAAAATAATTGCTACCAAATTGCTCCCTAAGTATTGGATATTACAGGTTATATACACAGTGGGATGGTCAACATAATATTTAATGGGGTTTTTCCTTTGCTTATGGTTAATCTGGTACCTGGTTGACCAAGAACATCCCAAAACATTACATTATGTTCCACCATATGCACTGGTGATTCACATGGCTTTCTACTCATACACAGTCCTGGCCTTATGCAATATTCTCATATTACAAGCTTTTTTTTAAAAAAAAAAATCTGAAACCTGGAATTTTTATTTTCAGATACAGAATTTATTTTCCTTTTCTTTCAAGGAGGCAACCTACACTTTCCTCAATCCCATCCTGGCAGCTGACCAACCATATCTTACTTTTAAATAAACTTATAATGCACAAAGTACTGTATTTTCTGTATAGTACCAACACACCTTTAGTAAGTTCATCCATATTCTGAAACATTCATAACTGAATTGAAGTTTAAACAATATTTGATCCAGTCTGAAAAAGATAGTGCTTGCATAACCCTCTAGCACAGGCAAGAGCACCGTACTGTAACTTAATCTAATTAAACATATTATGGATATGCACATGAAAACTATGCATTTTTGCTTTATTTTCAGCCAGATCTACTCTCAGGCAGGAATATTGCTTAAAATCAGGCTGGTAAGACAACTGGAGTTTTTTTTCCTGCTTACTTACATAGCATGGACTGTAGACTACTCAGCCTGTTACCAACTCCACCCAGTAGTTCCCTGATAGCATCAAATTGCAATAACAGCCTTTTACTGTCTCCTTTTATGAGGTTTTCTTAGATTTATTAAAGCCGGTTGTACTTTATTCTGTAGCACACAATATACAAAGAGCATGGGGAACAGATGCTCACCAGACCCTTCTAGGTTAACCTTCTACTGCACTGTGCATCCCTTCCAAACTTGTTTTTGCTACAGAGTGTGAGAATCACAAATATCTGCCATACTTTTTAAGTCTTACTGTCCTGGTACAGTAGGCTTTCAGTCATTTAATAGTGACCTGAAGTACAAAAAAATGAGAGTGTTTATAGGACAGTGGTAGGAACTCAGCAGATTCTTAGACCTACACTTCATCCTTCATCTCTCTTAGACAACTCCTAACGTGAAAAAGGTCTGAATAGAAGCTGCCAGTATTTCACAATTTAGTCAAAAAGCCATTTTGTTCTCATTAGCTGAGAAGAACTGCATGTCCTTCCTTTTATTACAATACTTCTGTCCAGGCTCGTGCTTTAAAGTATAGAGTGTGAGGCAGTTTCACACACTTATTGGGAACTTTACTTTGCTTATTTCCCCAGCAAAACAGAATCCCTCCCAGACAGTTTCTCAGCAGGGGGAATGACGCCAAGGACAGAAATGGACTGTATCAGAATGTGCTCTCTATGTTTGCAAACGGGTAATTTGCGTATTTCAGTACCACTACCTCTTCTGGAGATGCAGCAGATCTGGATGTACCAGAATGAGACAGGGACAAAGGTAACCTTTCAGCATATTGAGCTACAGCTCCAAATGCAGTAGTAATGAAAGGTTTGGGCAAGGCATTGCATCCCCAAAATAAGATGTTTAAAGAACCGTGCGTCCTATTTCTCTAAGCTTTGTTCATACAAGACTGAAAATTAGAACCTTAGCTGGAGGCTTGATCATGGGATAAGGATATTTTAGTAGACAATAGCAGCACAATGGCCACCATCCACTCCTTTTTCAGCCAAGGATCATCATCTAAAATAAGGCTATAAAACCAGTTAACTGAGTTTACAAAATAGGGTAATTCATCCTGAAGCAAGACATACTTTGCCTCCCCAATCCCTCTCCTTTTCCATCACTAGCAGAGACAGTTTACAGAACTCAGGCTGCCTTATCGTGATTTGTGCTATATAGGCTGAAAGGGGGCTGAGCCTTATGAGTCAGTTCTTGCAATTCTGTGCAAAAGCTTCCAGGCCAAAACACATCCTTCAGGCTGCTGGCTTGATTTTATGCCATGAAGGGGGAGGGAAGTCACCAGAAAGAAGTCTTCTGCACTGCCTGAAGGGTAATTAAAATTAGACAATGCAAAAAAAGAACGCATCAAGCAGTAATGAAAAGCCATGGCATAGAAGTAGTGGCAGGTTATTGAGAATGAAAAAAAATTAAACAGTAAGGAGAATATTATTGATAATGGTCCAAACAAGCAAACTTCCTGCACATATCTCCTCTGTAACCACAGAAGCACAAGGAGCTATGGCTTTAGGAATATTAACGTAATTGGGTCGTCAATAACACGTTATCCTCCGGTCACAAACTCAAAGACTAACTGTTTCAAGAGAGACAGCAAAAAAATTGCACAAGCAATATTAAATCTGCCTTATGTCAGGTTGTAAAATGAGTCACTAAGTTCTTTAGGGGAAACAAAAGAGAAAGACAGGTCATTGCCCTATTGAAAGCTGCATTATAATGTGTCCAACAAAAGTTCAGAACAATTGTGCGGGCAACCATGAAACCATTACTTCCTAGCTTTCAAGTGCCTGACTCTCACCTAACTAATGTAAATCTCTTTTACATGCAGGAGCTATTTGTGTCTCTTACATCCTGGCTTTGTTTTCAGGACATGTAACAAGAGTGAAAAACAATTTCTATTATCTGCAGTGGTAACAGCTTCCTTGCATTCATATTATATGTCAGCAGAGCTTGAACCCTGAACTTTCAGACTACTGCTACAGCAGTTAACAAAGCCATCGTGAATTGGTGATGGGTGGAAGATCTGTTATCCAGAAGGGCCAGATGACTAGCCCGGTTATCTTTTCCCAACACTACGTGGGGTGAATCAGCTCCCTTGGTTCCCAAACAAGGCACCGGGAAAACCCTGTCCACCTTTTCATTCCAACTCCCCAAAATTACCTTTGCACTGTGGGATAAGGGTATCTGAGGCTTACATTACAACAGCCTTAGAAACCTTAGAGTATTGCAGGTATGTCATTTGGACCCATGACTGGGCAACATCACAAGAAACAGCTATGACAATCCTGACATGCAGCCACTAGCAAACAGGGAAAAAAAGAATGCTAAGTGCTGGAAGTTGTCCATGCTGCAGGAGCTTTCTCAGGACAGTTTTTGGCAGGCAGGATGGGGGGGAAGGTAGACTACTCATATCCCAAGAATCACCCAGTCACCACAGGAGAGCAGAGGGCAATTCAAATAAAAGTTTACAGGAACACTTATGGATCTGTTAAGCATAAAATCCCAGTTTATTAGCTACTAACCTTCAAAACTTCAGTATGCCATGCTCAGAACAGGTATACACAATAAAAGAGGTTTACAGCCCCACCAAGAGAATGCTGGAAATCAGAAGTGAAAGAGCTGCCACTTCAAAACAGGTCAGTGACCTCCTCTTGTTCTGTTGAACGTAAGAAACACTATCTCTCAGTACTAAACACACAGCTCATAGGAAACTGTAGTCATGAAGGTAACCTCAACAACTGTATATTCTCTCTTCCTCAGTTTTAAATATTTGCAGCCCAAGCTCTAGCCTTTTCTGCCCGCAAAAGCAGCTGCCCTGTTTAAAGCCTGACATTCCATCTTCCTCCCCTCTCTTTGGGGCACCAACAGGACAGTAGTTTCTGCAACGCTACATTCTTGACATGACAAATCAAGAAAAACCCTGTGCTGAAGAGGATGGGTCTTAAATAGGAAGAGAACGTTAGGCTAGCACACAGTGCTCTTCAGTACAGCCTGGCATGTTTGAGACAAGAGCTCTCTACCCAGCTAAGCAGGGAGCTTTTACCTCATACAGTGACTGCACTAACCTTTTCAAAAGATGCTTTTCTCACTCAACTCATCTGCCAGAAGAGATCACCGTAGGAGGGCTGATAGGCTTCTTCCCTTCCCTCTCCCAACACTGCTGAATTAAATCAGACTGTTTCAGCACATATAAATGTGCCCTGACACAAAGCAGGCTGAAGCCAAAATCTAGAACACACCAACTAGTAGCCTGCTTTTGTGGATTTCTTAGCATGCGTGTGTAGGCAGCCTACCATAAACACACACTGCCTTCTACCAACTTATTTTCTTTAATGGAAATGGGTCACTACTGCATAATATATTATAATGCATTTCAAACAACACTATTTTCCTGTTTCCACATCTCTCTATACCACTCCCTCCTGAAGCTCCTTTAAAAGCAATCCTGTAGAGTGCCTCCGCCTACAGGTTCTCAGAGTATTTCCATTAGATGGAAACAACTGATCATCAACGTAGATAGTCCTTAAAAAACCACAACACTTCTACTTCAATTTTTTTCATTCTCTTGCTGCTCATACCCATTGAAAACAAAGCATTTTGTAGCTATTTAAGGTTAAAAAAACTCCAAATTTTTTACCCACATAAGGGCACCAGAAGATCTGGTAAAACACTACATGGTTATGCCTACGTTTGTAAGAAGTTCGTGCCCTCAGGTACAGGAAGGGAGCTTGCATGAACAAAACTAAAACGTTGTTATTTTGATTTGATAATTAATCATATTTACAGAACTCAAGTAGAAAGCGGACATTCCCCCTGGAAAGTCACACTCCAATGATACGTTAACATAGCACGTTATTAACAATTAGTACAAAGAGCTCATTGTTCTACTACATTTTATCGTAGAAAGTATTCACAATAACCTTGTCATACTCTATTTTAACCCTCACTCCTAACACTGGATCATGGCAAGCCACTTCCCCATCAGTAGAGAATGACACATATTACTGTAGCACAGATCAAAGTTCGGTTTACATGGTGAAGTAACCTCTTAAGAAAGACCACATGTATTTAGAGTGTGGGGTTTCTTTTGTTTGTTTGTGTTTTTGTGGTTTGTTTTGTTTGTTTTTTTTATTAAACTGCTAAACTGAAAATATACTATCAGGAAAACAGACAGGTAACCTAACAGCAGTCTGAGTAGGAATTACTTGAGAGATTTTTCCAGTTTTCCACTTTGTCAAAGACCTGTGAAATTATTCCAAACTTCCAGTTGCCACCTGCTTCTAAGCAGGTTCCAGATCACTATTAGCAAAAATACACTACAGTGTCTTGCTCAAGTTTCCATTCCAAAATGAACGCCCATTTTGTTTAGGCTCTACGACTCAGCACTCAGCTTCGTGCTCAATAGAAAATAACTTATGAACAACCAGGGGAAAAAACTTCTGGTGGTTCGCTGACGCAGACTATTGCCCTCTGTCATGTTCAAGTATCCAGCTGAAGACAAACCCAGCAGTTTCAGAAAAGAAGACTGTCTTGTCCAGACAGAAGATAATATCTACCTGGTATCAGGTTAAATATATCAGAGTTATAGTCAAACTTGTCTCTTAATGTCTCCTCATCTTCTATCATGACACATTCCCTGCAACCTTCAGCTCACCAGCACTCAGACTGCATGCTGAAATACCACTTCCTGGTCACTGCTGGTTATGCAAAGACACTTCTGCCTCAGATCTGTGATAGCTGCTCTCCAGCTGAAATTGAGACATGCTCATCTTCTTGCTACTGTGAACTACAGAGGTTCCCTATTACTTCAGCCGAGGAGGTTTGCTTTACCCATAAATAAAAACCCCACTTGTTTCTAGCCCAGGTACTGGGGTACTACTCTTAATTCAGGCCAAGGTAAGGCTGCATGCAAAGGGAGCTATAACTGATCTATCACTACAGACAAAACAGTTATAAGCACATATGAAAAAAAAGTCATGATTAATCCACATATACTACTGGGTAACCTTCTGGTTTGGTCTTATCAATGGACTTGCTGGCTAGTCCTGACAAAGTGACAGCCTGGATTCATCAGTCTTGTTTCACTTCTGCACTGTTTCTCACCATCTCCTGTACCTGACTGCCTTGTAAACAAGCCCTTGTCTCAAGGAGTGGTAAAATTCTCCTTCCCTATTCTCTGGAGGCTCATTAGCCTACTCCAAGGTCATAACATCTCTTTGATTACAGACCACAAGATGCATTGAACTCAGTCACTAAAACAAGGCAGTCTTGCTGTTGTTCCCATTGCTTATCAGTTTAATCACTAAAACTGACAGAAGACTACCAACAGAAGGAAGTTTTGCTGTCTTTTAAACGAGTCAGATCAGTTTGACGATGTCCAAAAAGCACCAGCATGGCACAAGGTAAATGGCAAGAACTGGAAGAAAGGCCTTTCCCTCTTGGCAGCAAGGAGCTATTTTCTCAGCCCAAGCTGTACATGAAACTGTACCTTACACTGAACCTCACAATCCGCTGTAATCCTCATCTTGTAAGAACCATACATAGTGCTTAGGTGTCTATATCGCACATCACGTGGTTCTTGCCTGAGAGCAAACATGATAGCAGTTAATCATTGAGAAGCGACAAATCCCCAAGACCTTTCTCCTGTACTTTCACCTAAATAATATACACTCATTTGCTCTCCTTCCTTTCTCCCCCAAAAAAACATTCTAGTCCACACACAACTAATTGTGTATACACCCTTCCCTTTCTCTGTTATTTTTCAAGAGTTGTCCAACCCCTTTCCCAAATGGCTTATAACCAAAAACATTTCAGTGTCGGAAGCAACCCAGCAAGGCCCTGGAAGACATAATTGAAGCTGATTTTGCAAGTTACTAGCATTGAGACCTGACTTCTTCCACTATGACATGGCATCGTAACAAGGGCACTAATACAGAGCTCTTAAATATTTTGCCCAGGGTCTCGCTCACAGCTTGACATCTAAGCAGTGCTCAAGCTTACCCCTCCTACCCACTGCTTTTAGACAGTGACAGCACGTTACTGCCCATACCCCAGGATTTCACGGAAGAGTAAAGTAGCCTGACACTCAAAGGAGTCTGTTCAAGCTCTCTCCTTCTACTGAATAATTACCCCTCAGGCTGGATTGCATCTTTCTTAACCTCATCTAAATGACAGTCACTGAGAAACCTCAGAAAAATATTTACATTTAGATTTAACTGGCTCCTGCTAAGCTCCTACTAACTCAAGAGCTGCTGTTTTGTCTAGCAGTCCTGTCATGAGAATTATGGAGTAATGCTAGTATGCAAACACGCTGCTCGCTTAGAGCACATTGCTTGGTCTGTTTTAATGTGAGACATTTCCACAAAATACTTAACATCTTTTGGTAACTTTAATTAATACCCTTCTAGGAAAAAAATAAGAAAAACAAAACAAATAACATCAAAAAAAGGGCCTCAAGACTCCTCTCATCCTGCATGAAGTTTTCTACAGTTCTTTGTACCTAATAAACCATGGAAAGGGATGACATATCAAGCTGATATAGAAAAAACACATGACGGACTATCACAGGCAGGTAGGTTGGTAAGGGAAAGAGGCCCTAAAATCCACTTACCCTCATAAGACAACAAGCAACAGCTTCCCTGGTTTGTGTTATTAAAGTTACTGATAAAGCAAACTGAAGATGAGGGAAAGGAAAAATACAACAAACTAAAGTTAAAACAAATGGAGAGTTTCCACTTTTTGACTTTTTTTGAGGAGCTGAATTTTAACACAGTGAAGAGTTTTAATGCAGAACACAGAGCAATACTTCTAGCAATAAATCAGACCAGATGAAAGCATAAGACATGCTAAGTTTAGAAGCAACCAGTTCATAGACACTCAACAACATGAGAAAGAAGGGATCAAACATACCACCCTTTAATCATAGATGGAGATAATACAAGGCTTTTCAATGAAATATTAGATGCCGTGAAAACCACGCTGTCCCATGAGCAAAAAAACAAGTTCAAATCCTGTGAGTGAGTAGGCCTGGCGTGGGGACATTCAAAGAGGAGAAAGTCCTGGACAGCACAGAGATACTACGACAGGGCACTCAGCAACCTACTGTTGTGATATTTAGGTTGCATTTTCCCCAACTGCAACAATAAGGATGTACTACTACAGGAAGCACACCCATCAGTTCACCCACAGCAAGCCAATTCCCTCCACGCTGCAGGACCCTCACCTTGTTGTAGAACTCCTGCTCCCTGGGACCACGAGGTGGTGGCTGCAACTGCTTCAGGACAGTCCCATCTGGATGCTGCAGTATGCCTAGAAGAGAAGCATTTCCTTCAGGTCTTAGTTTTAAGACATACAGCTTTTTTGTTTTGTTTTCCCCCAAAGATCACTTATATACCTTTAGGGACAGCCTATTTGCAAAGTTGCACTGCTTTCAGTACATGCACAGTAGAGTTGAAGTTGGCAGCTCCTACACAAAACACTTTGCAGAGGTTTGCTTGCATTCCTCTTTCTAGCCACAAGATGATTTCTTGGCTCTAACTCTGTTCAAGGCCACCACAGTACTGGGATTTGACATGAGAAGTTCCACCCAAAAGATCTATTTATTCAACTATGGAAGATTACATAGACACTCCCTTTTTAAATAACTGATAAGTTGTTTCTCCAACAATTGAAAGAAGTTAAAGGAGTTAGTACCAAGTTTAACGCATTTCTCACTAGCTAAAATAGAAATACATGTCCTGTGAATGTATATCTATACTAGTGGCATAGAAAGAGCACTTCTGTATTACTAGAAGTAGCACCCCAACAGCATTGCATGCTAATCAGATGCTACTCTTTGTATCAGCCACAACTACAATGCAGAATTTCACCTCAGCCAGGCAACCACCTTACTCATGCCTGCACCAGAAAAACCCAAAATATCCTCCCGAAACAGCCTTGCTGACTCTCCAGTCGGCAATATTGCTGAGTAGCTGCTTAAGAAATGCACCTGAGTATCTGAGGGTACTCAAGAGATGAATATGGGCAAGAATGGAGAAAAGTAACTGCCTCCCTGTGAAATACACTCCAAATTTCAAGATCATTAGTTGCAAGGGAAAATGAAAAACCCAATTATGGAAAAGAAACTTTCTCCTAGGATTTATTCATAGCTTTTCAGATAGTAATTTATTTTGCTTAGAAGGGAAGCAAAAATGTGGACTGTATCCAAAATAGGTTCCATCTTCAGCTTACCACTTGAGGAAACACAGCAAAACGAGCCAGGAGCTTTGTGTCCCAAGAAGAGTTTGCAGTTGTAACAGCAATTGTATTTTCACCCTTTAGAAAGCATTATCTCTGAATGGGCTCTGCTGTGCAGTCTTGGAAACTAAACAAAATCTTTAGAGCCTAAGATATTTACTGTAAAACAACCATCAGACTTCAAAAAGTTGTTTCATTTGTTCGCTGTGCCAACGAACAAAGAGTGGTTTAAAAAATTTGCATAAAATAGCTCTCGTGTTGCTTGCTGAAAGTTAGATTTTGTATACTCCAGAACTAGAAAAATATTGCCACACAACAACGCACAGACTACCACAACATCTTCAAGACATACCAGCTTCTCCTCCCCTGCCTCCCCATACCCTTTTACATGTGCTGGAAAACACTTCGCAAAGTCCGCAAGTATTTAAATGGCCCTGTGTTTTGAATGTGAATTCCTAATGATCACAACATTAAAAAGGTTTTATAACACACACTTTGAAATCTGCATATTGGCTTTGATGATAAGGCACATAAGACAAACTATAAGGTAGAAAGACCAGGCAAATATTCCTGGAAATTTAACCCATACACTACTGATTGATACATATTATTTGACGAGTTTAATGTAACCCGATGTTGTCTGAAGTTCCCTCATCCTCTGGATTTCTTGACAGACTACAGCACCTACTCTGTAACTGTGACTGAGGCAGGCCTGGAAACCAAAGACTCACATTTCAACATTCACCAAGAGGATGAAAACTCCATAACCTTCCCTCCGATCTACACCAACCGCCAGAGATACCATCACCTGTAGATTGCACTAACATGTGGACATTGGTCACGGTTTTGTTCTAAGGTTTTGGGGGGTTTTCAGCACAGACAGGGAGTAGTATTGTTTTAATATAAGAATAAGCAATTTCACATTTCTGAAGCTGCAGCAGAACTACACCAAAATTAAAGTTCTGAAATATCTCACAAACATTTTTCTATGGCTCTACATGGAAAGCTTGCTAGCACTCAAACTCAAATCTACTGCAAAAAAACCTAATACAGGTGTATGCACTCTTCTTAAAAGGCAAAAGCCCAAAAACAAAACAAAGAGCCAAAAAAATCACATCCAATCCACATGCTTCACTGAACTATAGACAAAACCGGTTCTGAACAAACATGCTGAATATTTATTTTAGAAAAGATCCTCTGTCCTCTGAGGGTATCTAATAAGCACTGACCGGGATGTACGTGCCATGTTAACCTTCGCATCGGGAAAAGAGCAGCCAGAGTTAGAAGTCTTGTGATCTGTGTGACCAAGCAAGTCACACTGAAAGAGAACAGCTCCTTTAGCTACAGAATCCCACTGACAGCTTGGGGACCTCCAGCACTTTGCAGGTACAGGCACCAAACCACAGCCAGGTGCAGGAGGCTCTATAAGGCAGCATATCCCATCACCTCCTGTCTCTCTCCACCTGCCTATGGAATGAAACCATCACCCAAGGTGGTTACCTTACTTACTGAACAGAAGCACTACTGAACAGAGCATTCAACAAAAGGTCAGCTGTAATGCCCAGAAGCCAATGGTCTTCACATGCGCGCAGGGAGACTGCTAGAGCCCTTTCTTTGGCAACGGCAATGGTCACAGGGAGCAAAGGGAAAATGGGAAGGTTATTCGGGAGGGAGAGAAATTTTAAGGCATACTTTAACAAAAAAAAAGTTAAATACGCCGGATACCTTCAAGTCCTCTGCATGTTTGTACGTGGGGACAGAAGGTAAGTCAAGCACAGAGGACAGAAGTAACATGCAGGAGGAAGCTGGGCAGAACAAGGAAGGCTCTGAGCTTGAATCAGTAAACAGCTCCGATACTAACACCACCTGGGTACTACCTTCAAGGCATGTTTGCCATGTTGTATGTGCAGCAACAGAGGTATCCCGACAAAAAAAAAGCACACTGGTTTTATAGCTTTAAGCTTTTAAAATGCTAAAGGCTCAATGGGGTAGAAAAGGGCAGAACAGAAAATAGCAGGAAGGGCAACTATTGTAGGAAAAGACAGAAAGGCAACAGAGAAGGTAGAAGACACATTGGTCTCCTCACACATACTTAAAGTTCTTACAGATTCCAGCACACAGATCATCTGTGATATTCCTTACAGGGCTATTAGCAGCTACATATATCCAAACATCTGGCCACTAGCTTCACAACAAAGACACCATGGGGAGCAGCACTACAGAATTATACATGACCCTGCATCTTTAGCATCTCAACTGCCTGCACTCCTATATACATCTGTAAAGAAATAAAATGAGAAGATTCAGTTACAAAAATGAGAAAGCGGTGAGTGCCAGAGCAGCTTTGGTCTTCACTTAAATGTAAAACTCGGTTTCTAAGACGAGATCATCAACCATGATGGCACCTCTCCAGGAAAATCTTGGTCTTGCTCGTTAGATGTAGTAGAGCTAGCTTTACCTAATCCATTTGAGCTGCACCCACAGTATAGATGGTGTATCACCCATGTTGTCTTGAACCGTGATAAAATTGACGTGCCAAAGGTGAGGCTTGCCCTGAAGTAAACCTTTTTTTGCCTGATCCCACCCCATGATATGATATAAGAACAACGAGGAAGATTTACAGCTCCAAGGATCCAACCCACCTACCTCGACATTTTATTGCACCTGTTGCAGCAGAGGCAAAGGGCAAGAATTACTTTGCTGTGGAGATTATCAGCAGCAAGACAGGCCATGGACGCAGACTGTAGATAAGACAAACTCATGGTGCTGTTAATGCTGTAATTCCACTCACTGACAGTTGAAGGGGTTCCGAAGTTCAGCCCTCGGCCTGTTCGGCAGAGGCAGCTCCTACCAACAGGGTTCAAAGGCAATATGATGGCAGGTACTCGTTATAGCTGCTCTCAAAGAGCACGCTGCAAATTAAATGGATCTATAGCTTACATTTGGCTCAGAAGCAGGAGTTATACCAAATGTGATGTCCTGGAAGGGTGAGAAATGCCATCTGACAACTCTAACTCAGCCACTTGCTCTGGCACCGATCACCTGACTATGTTAAAAGGCACCTTCATCAGAAGGTCCAACACCTCACTCCTCAACCTGGAATTAAAACAGAAATTTAAAGCTAGCCCTGGCACGCTTCAAAAATGCTGTATCCTCATGATATTTGTACGATTAGACCTCTTAGTGGCCATTGGTTCAGACCTACTCTTACCATGAAATAAACAAGCAACTGAGAAGTTACCCCAGGTTGGTAATTTGCTTACTAATATTTTGCTGAAGTTTCTGGTGGCCATAGGTTTGGAGCTTCCCTTTAGATAAGGCATAGTTTCAACACATGTTCTGAAGGTACCAGCACGCCATTAGCTAAACTCCCACATTTTTAAAAGGCACCTGTTAAAACAAAGCAGAACTGCAAAAGCCCTTTGGCTTGAAGGTGCCTGTTAACCCTCCCGTCCTGAGTGGCCGTGGCTATTTATGAAATCCAGCAGAAGAAGGATGCTCGGCAGCGCAATGCCGCTCCGACCCCAACCTCTGCAGGGGGGCTGACCCCCCCCCAGCCCTCGAAGGGGGGCACAGCCCGCACCCCTCGGCGCTGGGCTGACCGCCAGAGCCCAGCACTGAGACGCCCGCCTTGAGGCGGGCAGCCGGGGGCTCTGAGGAGCCGGCAGCTCGGCCCGGGAGAAGGGCTCGGCCACCGAGGCGGCACCCCCTCAGGAGCCTCCCTCCCGCCGCCGGTGAGCGCCTCACGCCTGTCACCAATCCCCCCCCCTCCCGCCACAGCACAGCTGCCGCCCGCCGCCAGCGGGACGTGAGGAGAATTGAGGTGAAACCCGCCCCACCGCAACCAGGTTTGGGGGAGTTAAACGGGAAAACGGGGGTGGGGGGACCCCGGCCCGCCGCCCCCCCCCCGGCCCTCCCCATGCCCCGCCGCCGCTCACCGCCTTTATCCTTGCCGTACATGTGCCCGGCCACCTGGTGCGACAGCGGCACGCAGCCGTTCAGCCCCCGCCGCCGGCCGCCCCCCGCCGCCGCCGCCGCCGCCGCCGCTGCCGCCACTGCCGCCGCGGGGCCCGGGGAGGCGCCGAGCGCCGGCTGGGCCGCGGCCTCCTCCGCCTCGCCGCCCGCGCAGCGCCCGCACCCGCCCTCGGGGCGCCCCGCTGCGGGCGGCGCCGGCCGCGGGGGCTCGGTGGCCATTTCCCGGGGGTGGGCGGGCGGCGGCGGCGGGAGGAGGAGGAGGCGGGGAGCGGCCGCGCTACAGCGGCGGCGGCCGGGCCTCAGCGAGCGCTGCGTACCGGCGCGCGGGCGGCGAGGGCCCGCGGCTCCATCACCCCGCGCCGCTCCGCACCGCGCTGCACCGCACCGCACCGCCCAACCCCGCCGCTGAGGCAGCCACTGGCCGCCGCGCCGCGCCGCACCGCCCCGTCCCGCCCCGGACGCGGCTCCGCCTCCGCCGCCTAGGCCCGGCCCGACCCGGCCCGTGGCGGCGGCGCCGAGGGACTTGGGGCCCCAGGGGTTAGGCCGCGCCAAGGCCTCGGCGAGGTTCAGCGGCTGGTTTAAGCGGGGGCAGCCGGACCTGGCGCACCCGAAAGCGGCCCCGACCTGCAGAAGGGCCGGTGACACCCACCCCCGTGGGCACCCCACGCCCCCCCGGGCCCTCCCTTCGGCCCTCGGCTCGCCCGGGAGAGCCTGCCACCGAGAGCCGTGTGTCGGCGGGCAGAGCCCGCTCCCCCCATGCCGGGGCCCGGCAGTCAGAAATACGCCCCAAACCCTCTTCACTTTTATAGCAGTTCGCCGTTATCCCGAGGTTTGCTTATTTTCTCTCCAGAGGATCGGAAGGACTACATGGGAGAGCAAATAGAAGCGTGTAAATAGTATCAGACCTCTAAAGTGGGTAAGGACCTTTAAAGCAGTCCAAAACAGAGCCTTATCAAGCTCTAGGTGCTTGAGGTGGGTGCATCTGGCTGGACAGCAGATCAAAACTGGATAAGGGATTAATGTCTAATCTGTATTTTAAATCCCCATGGATAGAGGAAGGTATGCACAAGCCCTGCATTCATTCACAGCACCCCAAAGCCTGCTGCCTGCCTAGAAGACTTTATTAAACACTTCTTTTCACTGGGGTATATATCAGCTGTATTTGTCATCCTGTAATTACTGCTTTTTTGCTGTTTCTTTATAAAATCAGCTGAACTCTGAATATTAGATCTGTACTTCTGCCGCGGTATCCACCAGTATCAAGTCATATTTAGCATTAGTAGGATGCAGGAATGGGAAAACAAGGCTGCAGACAGGAAAATGAATTTTACCAGATCTATGCTGTTCCCCCAGGTTTTATAAAAATGGGCTGACGTATATCAGGAATCAGCGCTGACATTAGAGGAACAACGATGCGGTGAGCTCAGCTATTACTTGCTGCCTCTTCCATGTCCCATAGTTGGGAGGCGTGGCTGATGGTTGGGAGAACTGGCAATCTGGGGGATTTACTGGGTGAATTAAAGTATTGAAGGAACGGGAAGGTCACAGGGGAAATGAGAGTACGGAGGAGTGAGAGGAAGGAGCACAGCATATAAATCTATCAAAACTGAGTTTCATTAGTTCATTGTTCATGGAACAATTTGTTTTGCTCTCTTAATTGGGTAAGATGGAGAAGACAGTGGTAACTCAGCAAGATCCCTTCTGAAGTAACAGGGCTGGTCAGGAAAGTTGTTTCTCCCTCCCAAATATCCCTTCTCATCAGTCGTTACTGTACTGCCCTGAAGATTCGGAGTCAGATGGTTGCAAGCGTAAGCTCCCATCTTAGGTTCCCCAATGCTGAATTTTTCCAGGGGGGTGCTGACGCAGGAGAGGAATACCACAGATTAGTCAACACTTGCACAAAAAAAAAATAACCAAGGAGTACAGTGAAGAAAAAAAGCACAAGTGGTATGTGTCTGGCAGAGAGAAGGTGGCTCCTGGTCTCAGCAGCAGCAGCTGCTGCAAGGTTCAGATGCCAGCCTGAGCCTTGCGGAAAGATATTTCTCCCTGCGGAGATGTGAGACACTTCGGCTGATCTGGGTCTAAATGCAGGCAGAAAAACATAGATGGCATTTCAGACTTGCATGAGTGCCCATTTAACACTGTGATCTACCTGAGCTGAAAGTCTTAATGGAAAAAATAAAGGCAAAATTTGGAATTTAAAGACTATTCAAGTACCTAGTCCTGAACAAATAGCTTCTAGATATCCTTAGAGCTAACAGAAGTGGGCCTGGAGGGGATTAAAAGAAGTAAGAAAGCATGAGTAGCTGCAATAAGTAAACACTATTTCCTTTTCCCTGATATTTGCTGTAGTCAGATTTATGCATATAGAAATCAAGTGACGTGAGACTCTATCTCCCGCTGCTTCATTCCACCCTCACGCTTCAGCACACAGAGTTCACTGATCTTATCTGGGAACTTCTCCTAAAATAAAACAAGCAAAACTGAGAGAATACCAGAAATGACAAATAACTAATTTCTCCACCAGTGTGATACTCTTAAGACTTGAGCTGAAGGCTGAACCTACCAGCAAGATTCCCAAGGAAACTTCTCATCTCTGGGCTGTGCAATTGCACTTAAAGAGAAAGCGAAAGAGGCTGCAAACAGCTCTTGAAGAAGAAGCAGGTGGTTGGGAATCTGCCCCCACCCCTCCCACCCCCCGCAAGAAAATGCCTTTGGAAAAAATATCCTTAATTCTGGATTACTCGTTGTTGCTGGAAAACGATCTTACCTCACTGCATCTGATGAGAATGGAAACACGATATAATCATCATAATAACAAATATTACACACTCTTATTTTGCACAAACTGCTTTGCACTGCAAGAGGATGTTTCACTGGCAGATTGCAAAGCTCCCCCAAACTGAGCAAGGATTACAAAAGAATCACTTTCTGCTGAAAAAAGCCCTTTCTCAAACACAGCAGCCAGTTAATAACTAACCGCAAGATGCAGGGTAGTTTAGTACAGGAAATAAGCTCATACTTCAGTGGAAGTGCAGGGGGACATTAGGTAAACAGATTAGGGGGGCTGGGTGTTGGCCAAAATATTGGTACTCTAGAGGTATGCTGACAACAAGCACTGCTGTTTTTTTGACTGTCCCCTTGGATGGTTCACAGCCACTTCTTCCCCATCTCGCCAGAAATACCGCTCCTCCGCCAGGGCCATGCCTTCTGCACGAGGTCTGTGTGAGAGACGTGGATCCTGCTGCCCACAGAGCCACTTCCTGCAGCAGGCGGCCGTGCATGTGTAGCTTCTGCTGGACAAACAGACTGCAACAGAGCTGACCTGGACTGTACGTGTCATCCTGATAAGAAACGTCCACCGGTGAAACCAATAATTGCTGGACGGGTGAGAACATTTGCAGCGGTGCTTCTGTGGGCAGGAGGGCCTCTCCTGCTCATTGGGCATACGGCAGACCTTGTCACAGCAGTGTGGAAGTTGTAGCCGTGTTGCAGTTATTTTTTTCTTGCCTTTTCACAGCAGAAGGGTTCCTCTATCACACCCTTTTAAAATAGCTCAACGCTTTTAATCCTTTGATAAATTCACAGAAGTTCTGTGCTGTCTTTTTTGTTCTTGTTAAGTAAAGGAAAATCTAAACTACTCTTTTGCGTTGTAGCTGTAAAACTCAATGGTGCTGCTGTCCCACTTTCTTTGTCACTTAGGCATCAGGCCCCACAATGATTAATATTTTACTTGGCTCTGACTGATGCAAACTCTTTGACACTACGCTCCTCCCTGGCAACCAGGTACATCTGAGGTTTGCCAGGATGAAAACAAAGGGACGGTGTCAAAAGCCAACCTACGCTCTCCAGAGGCAATACAGTACATTTTGAAAAATGACTGTGAGGTTAATTCACGGCAGTTGCGTATTTTCTGAATCACCTTTTCTACAAACACAACCACAGCTGTAAATTTTGGGAAGTCTTTTGTATTAGAAAGCTATGAGGGCTATAAAGGTGAGTAATACGTTTCAATAGTTTCTTCCTCATGGTCTTTGGACTTTTTTTTTTATCATTAAAGGAACTAAGCAAAGAATCTGGGGAAAGGTTCATTTTTGGACTGAGAGCAGGTTAAGGGGTGGGAAGCAAGTGGAAGGGCTTTCAGGGTGGAGGGGTGGCAGTGGTGGGTGGTTGCTGAGACTGGTTTTATTCAACACCTTCATTCACGACCCACAGACGGATTGCGCACAAAGTCTCCAGGTCTGCAGGTGCTCATGACCCCCTTAGGGCAGTAAAATGCCACGCCAACAGCTGGCGTCCCACAGAAGTCCCACAAAACTGAATGAAAGGCACAATGTTGGCATAGGAGCTTCAGGTGGCTAGATGTACGGTAATGCATGTAGAGCATGGTAGAGGAAAATAATCCAAACCAAAAGCTCCTCAGTGCTGATCCTAGAACCCGCTGTCACAGCCCAGGAAAGAGATCCTGAAGTCACTGGTGACAGCTGGCTGAGATCATCAGCCCAGTGTGCGTCTGCAGCCAAAAAGAGCCAACAAAATGTTGGGCAACATCAGGAAAGAGCATTGAGAAGAAGACAAAAGGCATCATTTTGCTGCTACGTGTAGCCTCAGCATGCCACGTATTGAGTCTGGCTTCCACACCTCGTCTCTCACAGAGGATAGGAACTTACCATTAATTAATCAGTGCAGAAGGTGGAATTAAACCATGATTTGTGGAGAGTCTGAATATACGAAACATACTTTAGCTGCCTCCAGCACTAGAAAATGGCAACGGGAGATGTGTGTGCTTTGATATCCTTCAGCAAGAAGTGTTTCTTTCTGAAACAGAGGCATCAGAGCAAAGTCTTTAGTAGCATCTCCTGATCTCGTGGCTTACAGGTAGATGAAGATTACTCCCTTTGTCCTTCTAAACAAAGATTTTCCAAGTATAGCGTTATATCTCTATCAGGGGGTTGCTCGGGGTTTACAAATGCATGATGCCATTTTACCAGTCACATCCTAATGCTTTAGGAGAACCGTGGTACTTGATTTAAGATGATTAACATGCCAAGAGGTTTATTTAAAATGCTTCTTAGTCTTTCCCCAGAGGCTACTTACATTGCCTCCACCTGCAGTAGAATCAAACACCTATTTACTAAGCCCACTGCCAACTGGCATTAAGTCTCTTCTATTAAACTCCTGGACTTTGTCCGCAGAGCAACAGAATTTCAACCCTTAAAAAGTAATTTAACCCGTGCAGATGTTGGAGCCAAGTATGAGATTGAAAGAACAAGATCACACTGTTTGAAAAGAGCAACAAATTTAATAATTACTGAAGCGTAGGTCTGTTCTGGCTGTTGTTTTGGTACCCGAGCCTCAAGCAACAGTCCCAGCAGTGAACAGACAGTGCGTCTTGACCACGTCTTAGCCATGTATGGTTATATTTGCCAGCAGCAGAAAAGTATTTGAGAAAAGTTACGCAGTCAGTGACCTTATCATTCATTTTGCTATGTTTCTGTTGCCAGCTGACTTGACTGAACGGCACAAACATTCCAGCTACTGAGCAGATCCTTGCAGCATGCTGAATTTTGAATGCTTCACACATTAAAGTTATAATTTCTGGCATGCTCAGGAAGCTCCTCTTTTCTGCACAGGCTTCTCTTGACAGCAGAAGGGACTTTTTTTGGTATAAATGTACTATGCATTCAAAAACATGAAAACTGCAGTCTGCATGACAAAAAGGATGCAGAGCAGAGCAGATTAAGGGCAGTGCAATGTCAAAGGAGAGAGGAGGGATGGTTCAGTCTTCAGCTAGCAAAAAAAATGAGAGAAATGATCTCTCTGTGCTTACATGAGATGTATGCAACTTCCATGTAGCAAAGGAAAAATAAATCCTTTCTCACCAGTCCAAACTGCACATGAGAAAGGTGGACTGAATTCTGCTTTGCTACAATCACGCAAACCTACTGTGACTTTACTGACTTCAGGGAATGCACCAGTAAACACTCCGTTTGTTCTAATTGCACATCTAATTAAACAGTGTACAAAGGTGGGTGCGGAGGAACATTAGGCTACTAAGAGGGGACCCACAGCATGACTGTATGCTGCTTTCTGCCCAGTACTGTGGGATTTCACAAATGGTTCAGGAAGAAAAAAAACACAGTAACAGATGTCTGCTTGAGGCACATATCCCCTTCGGCTCCAACGAGTGCGTTTTTGGCTAACAGGACCACTTAGTCCTAAAAGCTAGTGAACAGCCACTTTCTACATCTTATGCTTCGCTCTATTGAGAGGTATAATGAAATGCAACACATCATTTCCTGTACTTTGATTTACCCCTTTTGCTACCACCTAGCAATGTTGCAGTGTTAAATCTTTCCTTCCAGCTTATGCTCTCCTCCATCTGCCATTTTATTTCTTCTTTTGCCCCTTCTAGCTTTATTCCACACACTCAATTTATTTGTTACTTCGTTTTTATTCAGCTCCTCTCTGCCTTAGCCTCAGCATTAGGCAGCTTGGAAATCATCCTGCCCAAGAACCGCACTATGCACCACCAGCAGCACAGCTACAGCACCACTACAGTAGAAAACAAGCTGCAGAGAGCTTCAAGCAGCAGCCCCCAGTACCCATCCTAAATTCATGACAGCTCTAGGAAAATGATCATTGTCCTGCTGGTGCAGAGAAGCCACTCATCAGCACAGGAAAACCAGGGCAGAACAAGCCCAGGTGCACAAACCAATTGGAGGAATGGGCATCCAACACTGCTGGGCTTAATGTGCACCAGTGATGATGCAAAAGGCATTTGGTCTTTTCAGCAGGTCCACATGAGGTGTCCGAGCTGAAATAGAGATGCTGAGCACCGACAAACTCAAGTCTGCCGGCAGCCGGGGCAGGGCACCCCTCTCTGCCCACGCGCTGTGGGGAAGTCACGCTCTGCAACCTAACCCAGCCAGGGCTCAGGGTGGGCTTTGTCAGCCTTGAAGCTTCAGGAGTTGAAACGAAAGCCAAACTTAGTAAGAGGCTTCCACGCTCAGGATGGCTAAAGAGAAGCCAGCTGACAAGGTTTCTTTGCAATACCAGTGTTTAGTTTCATGCCTACGTTCTTATCCTTCCTGCTATTATAAAATGTTCTTCCGTTATTAGAGTGAGCAACTGTGATACCGCAGTGACTCACATTTCCACGTCTTTATCTAGCTGTATTACACTTAAAGGAAAACCCCACTCCAACTGCTATGCAACCACACAAAATAAATTCTACAGACCCTAACAGCATCAGAACAAGGTCCAAACTGCAACAATAGTGATAATGTTAGTAGGGCCTGCGGTCAGCTCTGCTGCTGGCTGCAGGGAACTGACGATACAACTCCTAGATTCAAAGCGCACATGAGCCTCCGTACATGAAAAGCTGCTTGGTCCCAAACATGTTTATACAGCACTTCTCGATGCCTGGGCTCAGGCAGACAGCAATGCTGCTGAAACACACATCCCCCCACATAAATACACGCATGCAGAAAAGCCCTGCGAGAACAGCATTGCTCACATCGAGGAGTATCTATTGTGCAGCGTTTGTTTCCTCCTAGTGGACCAGCGTGCGATTGCAATGCCGGCCTCCACCGTTTGAAGTTATCCATTATTTAATTATTTTATATTTAATTATTACATTAACTGCTTGAATAAAATGTGCAGAGAACACCTGCAGCTTACAGCCATCTCCTCTTCAAGAATGCTGATGCTAGAAGCATTTGAATATTTGACATTCAGGCTATTTTGATGAGTCACAATCAATTACCACAGAATCAGTACTTTAATTTGTTCACTTTCCTAATGAACACTTACATGTTGAAAAACAACAACGCAGAACAGAAATACAGTTTTACCCTGGGACAGGAATCCTTCACTGCTTCAATATGAAGGATTTGTACCACATTTTCATGTAGGAGTTTCAACGTGATGTGAAAATTGCACATTGGCAGAAGAATTTCTTTATGGTTAGAAACTTGGCAATGATCTAACCAATTCGCTCATATTCTAGAGATTGAGGGAAGCACTAAAGAACAGAGGTTTCGGAAAACCCTGGAGCGGGCATGCACTCAGACTATCAGAACATGATAACCTCTTATGGCACTAAGGAAAAAAAAAAAGAAGTGGTCTCTCTGACGCTCGTCAAGACCGCTGGCGAGTTTGTTTACTCAAATTCAAGTATCTCTCTTCATTATCATGTTCCAACAGGTCAAATACATGAGTAACAGGAACTTTTAGGTACAGTATAGAAAATTGTACATGCATCAAAATAAAATTTAACCACTTAGTGTCAACATTTATAAATGACACCCTTGTCCAGAACAAACTCACCAGGATGTAATCAGCAAAGACTCAGCTCCTACATCTTTGCTTTCCAGGAACAAAAACTTATGGACCCCACCTCCCTGATGCCCAAACTCCGGGAAATGTTTTATTAGCAAACTCCATGAAATAGTTTTATGAGTCAGGGAGAGTAATCTGAAACTTCAGGGCTTCATCTCTCAGAACGTGAATGGAGTTCTCAGTGACATTTTATTCCTTCAAGAGCAGCCAGACTTTGCTGCTAACAGGAAAAGTCTCAGAAGGAAAACCCAACCCAGACACAGGTTTTTGATTACAGCAGCGTTGGCATACAGCACTACTCACAGTGTAACTATCCCTTGAAAGAAACAGCACACCCATGAGATAACACAGACGTCACAACCTCGAGATTAAGATGAGCTCAAATGTGTACTTGACAAAAACACAGAAATACCCAGTGTCGTGTTCTAGTAATACAGAAATAACTTCCTTTTAGATAAAAGCAATGGATAATTTAAGGTTAAAACAACTTCCATATGCATCAGTACTTGGCCAAGTAAAAAATATCGAGTACCTGTACAGTCAAAACGGGAAGACAGAAACTAAATATAGTTGACTGCAACTTCTACAAGCAGAGGTCTCTCTCAGACTGTAGCTGCCCCGGCTGCAGCACTCTGCAATCCCTGCTTCTCTACCTCTGTGCCACCTTCTCTACTTTTTGTGCCTTCTGCCAAAGTTCAGAGCGCTCAGTCAAGAACTCAGCCGCTGAAAGTCTCACATCGAGATTATGCAAAACATCATCTTCAATCTTAAACCTGTCAACCAACCACACCCTTCAAAGAAAAATGAAATTAAACCTCTGCTGCCCTGATCATCTGGTCCTTAAGGGTGCAGGTTAAAATGTCAGCTTCATGAAAAGGCCTTTCCTCTAGCTCTGAGGTAGTCTCTCTGTCCCAGGTCATCAAGAGCTCCATCTTACACAAGCTGCAATTACACTAATGTTTAATACAAAACTGCCCTCTGCCACCCCACTCTTTGGGTTTTGCTTTGTAGTCATTTGCATGTTAATAAATCAGAGCTATTTAATTTATGGAAACCAACACAATAGCCATTAATGCAACTGTGTCAGACAAGGCAGACAAGTGCCACACAAAAGGGGGATAAGAGCTCTCCTTGTCTCATCCTTCCTTCCCCCCTTGTTTCTAGCTGTCCTCCAAGCCTTTCCTTGCCCTGTCAGTTCTTTTGGTAAAATTAGCTGAACCACATTAACAGTTAGCCCAGGGAAGCAGGAGTTAGTTAAGACACATGGAGCCTAAGGCCACTTAGTAAGAAAGGTGTGCCTCCTCCCTCCGCAGTGGGGAGAGTCCTCCGGAACCAGCCAGAGCAATGATGAAGCTGACAGTAATGATGGGTGGGGTTTTAGTTTTTTATTTTAGCTTCTGGAATAAACCAGCATAACCTCCCCCACAGAAGTGTCCTCTGGTCTGGGGAAGTTAGCTTCACTGCTAGAGATTGCAAGTGAAACTAAGGCTTTCTAGCAGCAAAGACAACCCTGCCCACCCTGCCCTCTCTCTGAGCAGTTCGTATCATTCCACTTGTCTATTAGTAAAGCCCTCACACAGACCATCTTCCTAATCCTACTCTAAATACAGGTCTGCATTTGGGCAGTTAGTTCTTGATACCATATGGCAGTAGAGTCAAGTTTCAACACTGCTGTAAAATCAAAGGTAAAGTTGCCCTTTAGCCCCATCTTGCTATAAGCCTTTTATGTTTTCTGTTCATAGTTTGCTGCTTTACATTTGTTTTACAGAAGCCACACAGAACAGCAGTGTAACAGGCCAAAAGTGACACCTGCGAAAAATGCAACATAATCAAAGGTTAAGCTGCATTTTGGCACCATGATTTCTTTCCTGCCACTGCCTTTTACACAGAAATTTACCCAGACCTATATCTTCAGAACCTCTCTAGAGTTTTAAGATCTATGTTTTGAACACACTTTCTACTGAATAGCCTCAGAGTAGTACACATGTATTTGAAAATAATTTAATACCTATTTTCTGACAAAGAACATTCTGTGCGTCATTTTAGTTTCATACTCAATGAGAGGGTACACACACTTCACAGGACAAAAGATTTAAACCATGACTATTTAGCAAATTATGCATTGTAGTGATTAAAACAAGACAAGCATCCGAGAAAATACACATGCTGAAGCCTGATGTATATACTACACTGGAAAGTCTTCAGTGACATGACAAAGAATTTGTGGTTTTTCCCCCAATTACAAGTGAGCAGAGGATTTGTCAGACATTCGTTTTATAGCTTCTGCTGTCCACTCTATGCCTCCTTCCTCTTGATGATCAGAGGCCCAACGTTGTCACCAGTTTCCTCGTTATGCTTTGTGTGAGAGCCATCACACAGCGGGAACTGAAAAGAGAAAGAATAAACACATCTAAAGTACATCCAGAGTCAGAATTAAGAACCTAGACTGAAAGTTCATTAGAGCGTCTTCTCATTAAATCCACTGACTGCAGACCATAACTCTTGTGTTGGCATCTCAGGGCTCCCTGAATTTTGGCTGAACACCAGTTTTGTCCATGCGAGCACACAGTGGACGAGAGGCTTGTTAAGAAAAACCAGCAACTCAGCTCCACTCTATTTGGTGTTCCTGCCTCAGGCCATTTGCTGGTTTGTTTTTTTTTTCTGGTTTTCCATAGCACATGCTGAGAAAAAGGACAGTTTCCCTAGCTCATCTGTTATTTAAGAGAGACACCTATATATCAGTCCTGCCTCCAGACAGCTAGAGTGGCAAGCTGCCTTTGCATTATCCTGACACAGCTAGCTTATTGACACAAAGGTCCCTTTGCGCAAGGTGGCTTCGGCATTAGGATTTTGACACGCTAATGGAAATTAACTGCAATTCCAGCTGACATGGCTATTCATCAGGGGTAGCACTGAGAAAGTAATTTGAAGAAATGTTTATTCCATAAAAAACCTCCGAGAACAGCCTAGTCAGAGAAAGACCCACAGGGACTCCTTCAGCCAGCGGTAACTGCCCAGTCCTAGACAAGTCACAACCACTCTGCTTCTGGGCAGCTCTTTTCACGTGCAAGAGCTAAAGGAGACACTGTGAAGCGACAGAGTCAGTTAGATCTCATCACTTCTCAAGGATTCATTGCCAGGGCTGTGCCTCGTCTGCAGAGGAAACTCTGGAAGTTATCACAGATATCACGCACCACTGTTTTGCATTCAGGTACTATTTTGTTTGATTAGAAATGATGGGAATCAAAGTCAGGCAATGCTCAGCTGTTGCCTTTGCAACAGCAACATTCCCTTCACGGCACAGTCACAATCAGTCTTCAACACTGCGCTGATCCCAATGTTCATGTCTCAGTCATAGCCCCTGAAAAAAATTAACACCCTATCACCCACGCTCAGTTAGAATAAAAGATTTCAAAGCACTGCACAAAACCAATATAATGAAGACAATATACTTGGAAAAAAATTCCCAGAGCTCTAAAAATAAAGCCATATGCCCTGTAGGGTAGCATGTTGGGGGGGTGTATGTGTGTGAGGTGGGGATTTTTTGTTTTTCACAGTTACAAAATGTCAAAACCCACACTATAAATGGCAGTTGATGTTTCCAAATAAAGAAACCCTGAATTCAGAGGATACGCGTGTAAGCTGATTCATGCAGGAACGTCATCATCACATCAGTCATTTGTAACTCAATGAGTCGGTACTGACAGATACTTGGGAAAAATCTGAGTAAACCAGAACATATGTTCATGGGACACTGACCACCTTCCAACCCAGATGTTGCTGGGCCAGTTGTTTTTCTGTGCAACACCACAGTCCACTGGCCTTCACAGAAGCATCGACCAGCTTCCATCAGATATTAACATCTCACATGCCCTGAGGAGGCAAGCTACAGCAACGTCATCACTTCAAGTTTGCAAGTGACAAAAATGGTGGGATTCACAGGCTTCATATAACATTGAGACATCTTTAACAGCTACCTACTCTGACCGCTCTGACTTCATCCTCTGGCTCAGCTGGTCTCAGAACAACTGGCTCCCAGAGGCTGGGACACTAGACTTGAGCTCCTCAGAAAAAAAAAACCAAAACAACAAACCAACAAACAAACAAAACCAAGCACCACAACTTTTCCAGAGCACCTGCTTGGCCACCTTGAAGACCAGATACTGAATAGATGGGTCCTGGGCCTGACACAACATGCTCATCCTTGATTAAGATAAAGCAGGCTAGCAATAGCAGCCAAAGCTCAAACCCTGAGGGAATTGTGCAGCGATCTGGACAGCTCAGCTTATTTCCCTTGACAATGAACAAGTTTAGATTCTCTACCACTATTTCTTCTGATGTTCTGCAGCACTGTTCCTTGACCCGCAGCCTGAGGTCTAATACTTCTCTGGAGGACACAGAAGTTGCAGGTTATGGCAAAAGAAAGCAAATTAATCTTTTCGCCCCAGCTCACACACTTAAAAATGCAGAAGGGTAAGAAAACAAATGTTCTAACTTTAGACTAATTACAGTTCGGTTTTAATACAAAACTCTTGCCTTCACACTGGTAAATCTGAACACTGGGTTTTCCCACCACACTTGAAAAGCAGTGCTACGAAGTGCCTGCAGTGCATAACACTGAATAGGAAAAGGCCATTTAAAGAACAACCTACCACTTCCTGTATCAGATAATTACATCCCAAGACAGATTTTTAAAAAATCCACATGTGGTATCTTCAAATAAACACATGCATTCCTCGAAGACTTTGGCCAGCATAAACAAACAAGCAAGCCTTTGAAGTATATACTACTTCAGAAAACAAAATCAACTGAAAACAATCCTGCCCCTTTTTTAAGAGTTACTGCTAAACACCCTGGTATAGTCCAACTGTTTTGTTATTCCCTGTACAAGAGGAACACCATGCAAAGTCAGCTGTAGTGCATGCAGACCATCAGTACACACAGAAATATCCTATGGTTCATAACACTGCTAATTCTATTAACAGCCTCAGATGAGGCTAAATCTGATGAGAAGTGCTCACACAATCATACAAGAGGACATTTCTTCTAACCTGTGTATAGAATAGAGATCTCCATACGCCACTTAATTAACAAAAACACAGCAGGTACTTAGTGCTTTTGAAGTAATTTTAATTTCCTGCATTGGAAGCACACACATTCTACCATTTTACCATCATATAAATATTATCTTACAAATTTTAACAGGATCTTAGTTTGAGAACTGTAAGAAACAGATAATGTTAGCTTATTACTTCCAAAGATGACAAGCATGTAAGAATGGTGCATGTCTCTGTATTTTATTACCACTTGGCAATAACTGACCTTGAGAAGAAGCACACGCGCACGCCATCTTAAAGATCATGCTACCCACCATACGAGGTCGACCAATCAGGCCAAGAGGAAGGCAGCAAAACTGGAAAACGCGGTCTTTGAAGCACAACATGCTGATTAAAGTACTCATTATTAAGCATCAGTAAAAGAAAACAAATGCCTTCAAAATTTTCCACAGACCTCCTTAATGCCTTTACAAGACCTTTCAGATCAGAGTTCTAATAACGGACTCATTATAAGGTAGCCCCACCTACTTCCTTTTTAGCATGTGACTACAGAGCCCTAACTCAGTAGGACAGTACTTTATTAAACTGACAACACCCCTGCAATATATGCCAAAATGTACTTAAGATTTGTATTTCACATAAAAAAAAGATAGTATCAAACATTAGCTAGAATATTGGCAGGAGCTGCAATGCAACCACTAAACCCAGACACTATCTTCCATGTCTGTTTAGAAAACAGAGAAGGAAGCAGAAAGTAGGAACACCAAGGCTCAAGTTAGGAATTTTTTTTCCCCAGAAGCACTGAAGGAGGTGCCTACGCTACAGCAACCTGAGATAAATCCAAATTAAAATATTAAAATGAAGTGCAGCTACTTAGAGCAGCCTTTCTCTTCCCCCTTTTGTTTTCTGGAGCTGTAGCCCTTGCAGCAGCTTCCAAGGCTGGATTCTGGCTGTCAGCTGAGACTTACCACAAAGATTTAGCAGCAACGGTGCTATACAGATGCATGATACCTGCATGCTGTAGACCCATCAGCACTGCATATAAACGCATGTATACAGTTATGATAAGTAACTTAGTCCACAGAGCACCCTGGGGCAATGGCAGGGGGACACGGAATTTTGCTTTTCAGTTCAGACTCCAGACATACAGCAGCTCTCCTTTCAAGGGATTTGCTTCTTCAGAGCTACAGAAACATTTTCTTCACTATTAGCACTGATCTTCAGGCCTTACTCTGAGTGACAGCATAAATCTATATAGTTTTATGGATTAAAATACTGCTACATCTCACTGCAGAATAGTTTAGGTGAAGAGAAGTTACCTTCCTCTACATAAAGCAGTTTGAAAATAACTTTGTTGAAAGATGCAGGCACATGAACAAAATTGGACCATTTATTCTTCTCTTACCTTCTTAGATCTCCAACAACGACAGTACACAGCCTTGTCTCCCAGATCTTCCATATCAAATGCATGGACTACCTTGGGATTATCCTTCTGGATATGGAGATTCACCATTGCTTTGCAGCATTTGTCTTTAGAGAGAAATTTTTTGTAAGCCAGATACCCAACAGCAGCTGCTCCAGCAGCTAAGGAGACTGCAGCAATCCATTCAACTGGAATAAAAGAGAAGGAAAGAGAGAATATCACTTTTTGACCACAACATTCTATTAAAACTACTCAGTAGTGCCTTCATGCTTCTGGCAACACCCCTACCTTCCAAAAGACCTTTTTGTTCTGTACTGGTAGTGCACTACTTTAGAATAATATATTCTTTTGACACTTACCTAGTTAATCTACTCCTTTCTCCTGATCCCAGTTCTCCTTTACCCCGCTCCCTCTTACACAAGGGTGACAATTAACCTGGCAGGGTTTGTGGGGTCTTTTTTAACCTTTTATTTGGGAACCTGTGATACCAATATTGGTAGTATACTGATTCCAAGTTCAACACATTAAACCAGCTGTAAGTACACCCTGTAGCAGCAAAAACCCCTGTTGTTTGTTTCAGTTGCAGGAAAGTAGCTAAAGAACACTCCACATCAACAACTCAAGCAGGATCCCCCCCAAGGTATGGGTACTGAGTAGCTTGTAATATAATGTATCTCACAACTGAAAATGTTAACAGGTGTTTGGCAATGGGGAAATTATTTAATAGACTACCACTTCAGAACAGTAACAAAAGCCAGTTTAGATTAAATCCCTACTGTGGTGCACAGGAAAGATATGGATCCAGAAAGATTACATTTAAGAATAATAGCTCAAGTTTATTTTAACTGGATTAAGGTCTGACTCTGAAAGACAACTTGCATTAAAAAATCCTCTTTCCACCACGTCCCATCCTCACTTCCCCCCTCCCGCTAGATACCTCCTAAATCCTTGCAGTCTCGCTCACTTGGTACCATTTCCTTTTGTGCAAGGAGTTTCCCTACTTTTTTGTGGCTCTATTGTTTCTCTCTGCCTCATGAAAATATGCTGGACTTTGTCCCAAAGGTTCTGGCTGCAGCAACAGCCCCAGTCGTTTCTCTCAGAGCTGCAGACAGCTGCTCCTTTTTTTGCTTTTTATCCACCACTTCTATTCACACATGTACTCCTAACATGTACATGCAGAGTCTGGCTGAATCTACAGTCAAATAAAGCAAAGGGGAATTCAAGTTTTAGCACATTTACACAACATAGAAAACTAAAACTGTTTCCAATTGGGAATTTCTATCTTGACCTTCAATGTTTGCATTGGATTTGAAAGACGCCAAGCTACATGGCATCTTTAGGGCAGGAGATGTTACCATGTTAACTCCAAGAAGAAACAAAAAGCCTTTGTTAATTCTTGCTGCTTTCCACGGCTAACTGACTTGTATTGCCACTGTGAGCTTGCACTAAAAGGACCAAGGTTTTCTGCCCTGTCCCACAGCCTTTTCTAAAATCCATACCTGAGGCCTTTCCTCAGCTAAAACACTGCATTAGCTCATACGCACCATGCTGATCCACAAAGGTCTGGATGTCGCAGTATGTGGAATTAGACAACTATTTGTATGATGGCTGCAGCCCTGTAAGATCAGGGAAGGCAGGCACTTCTTTAGAGTCTTACTGAAGGAGTAAAAGATGCAACAATCCTTCAGAGTTCATTTTCTTCATAAATGAAGCAGAAGAGACCAACATAAACCGAGACCTCCCCTGCAAATGAGTGACAAGCCCTCCCTGTAACAACAGGTTGATATTAGGATACAGAAAACCGTCTTTAACATCAAAGAATTTAGGGCATGTTTCCCTGCTCCCAAACCTCTTAAAACAATAAAAGCCCCAGAGAACGTATTGTAAATTCTGCATTTTGTATCCATCCAGTGAGTTTTCACCTCTTTTATCTCCCCATTACAAACTAGCCAGAGTAATGCATTAATTTTAACACAGTAAAGAAGGGAGAGGTGAAATTAAAGAAGGGATTCTATGAAAATCTGCTTTAATTTAGCAAAACAGCCCAAACTAATCCAAAGAACAGCCCCAGCTTAAATCAGAGGCAGCAGCTTCTTCCAAAAAAGCCACCACAGAGAGTCTGCAGCACCCTTTCCCCTTGTCGCTTGAGCAGGTTTCCCCAAGAAGAGCAGGGCTGCGGCAAGGGAGGGAGGTACCCAGCCAATTCAGGGACAAGCTGGGTCTGACAAGTTCAAAGTGATTTCTGGCAGCCACAACAGCACCAGGCAAAACAGAGTAATTGCCCACACTGGGGATTTGAGAAAAGCAGCAGTTGCAAGGATTGCCCAAGCTGCTAGCTGGTGTGTTGCCGATAGATCAAATCTTAACCAATGCTTTTAAATAACTGATATGGGGACAGCGACAGACTGTATCCATTCCATCAAGGAAACTAAGGGGAAAGAGTGTCCTTAACAAAGACCAAGGATGATACCTCTCACTGAACCACCCTTTAAGGTGCTGCACCTTAAGGAAGCTGATCTTCTATTGCACCTATCCAAAAGTCCAGGTCAGCAAAGCAAACCAGCAGAGGAAAAGTTTCTGATTATAAAAATACTTCTATGACTCACAGCACGAGCAGGGAAGTCTGTACTACAATTCAGCAGCCTTGCAGCACATTCAGAAGAGCTGTCCTGCACACCTACAGCTAACCCAGATCCCTCTGACCACCTACCACAAGAGCTGCACATCCAGCTCAACAAGCAGATATTGTTAATTTAAAGTAATTGTCACCTCCTAATTTCAATGACCCTCTACTACTTCTCCCCAGGGCCAGATTCATCTGTTACACACACAGATAGACTGTATACACAGAAACAGCTTAACATATTTTTTGCTCATAATAGATCATAGTGTCTTTTTTACTGTATTATCTTTTTTCCATCACTTCTCTGGAGCTCTATCAGAGTGGAAAATCGTAGCAACCAACAATACAGGAAATCCAAACATTTAAGGCAGTCTGTTCTTTAAATTTCACCATTGCACAAATAAATATCATGTCAATTTCTGAAAGTGATTTGAATTTAACAAATGGACTTTTTCTCTCTCTTATGATGATCATCCTGCAAGGCTTCAGAGTTAATAGGTGTTGTTATCAACTACTGTGGTTTTGATTCAGAAATGGATTTGGAAGACCTGGAATGCCCATTTCATCTTTCAAACTAAGTTAATCATAAAACCGCACCTGGAAGGAAAACCCTTTTCAGAGGTTTTGAAATACTTTAAACTCCGTTTGAAGAGGCCTCTGTGATGCCAATTGAACAGTGCTCTGCCAAACTCTTAAGGTCATGCACGTATTACTTAAAGAGGCATCTGTAAACAGAGTGACATTGATGTGGAATGTCAAGGTTTTTTATTTCTTTTGAAAATAAAACCGCTAAGAGCAACTTTTGCATTATTATTAAACAAATCCCAACTCTGCTATAATATCAAAACACAGAGTTATACGTCACTACAGGACAAGACACTAAAGGCCACACATGGCTAAAAATTCTTTCAATGTCGTAAGCACTACACAATGGAAAAGGTTTGGCTAAAACTCCAGAAAAATTAACACACAAAGGAAAGAAGAGAAGGGAAGAGAAATGGAAAGAAGGAATAGAAGCCCGAACAATGCAATCCCAGGAGATCAGGCAGTGCACAGAAGTAAACAAAAAAAAAAAAATTAAAAATCAGAACACGAGAACAGAAACAAGCCGATGGCGGGAACTGATTTTCTTCTATATTCTTTGGACATATCCTAATGAACAAGAGATCTGGATCACAAAGTCTCTTCCCTTCTCTCCCTGAACAGCTGAAAAATTGCTCTGGATGTTTCCAGATCTAGGCAATAGAGGTCTACCAGAGAGTTCAGACGGATTTTATCTGCAGGAAGAACATGCATTTACCATCTACACTGTAACTGAGACAGTCTTGGCTCTACCAGGAGTACACGATCCTCATTATGACACATATCAATTTACTTTCCAGGAACTGGCAAAAACATGGAAGATAGTTGTACCTCTACCAAGTTAGTCCCACACAGTCCTAAGAGGCAATTTTCAATTTAGTGCTGCTTAAAAAATGTTCACATTATTTGAAAGTCAATACAGAGTAATAACTCCAGACATGAAAATCTGTATTTTTTGTCTTCAGAAGCACTTATAACTTTCAGGCGCTGTTCTCCTCCTTTTGTTGCCAATGAAGAGGCTATTATTGTCCATGAGTTGTTTACGACAGTCCAGTAACTGCACACCATGAAAGGCCACCTTTCTGCAGGCCATGCTTGGAGAAACACGTGGCACTTGCTTACTGAGGAGTTGTCCAGGATAGCTGGCTGCACTGAAAGCCTAATCGTAAAAGCCAACCAGTCAAGCAGATGAAGTCACTGCTGTCACCTCACAGCATCAACAAGAAATGGGATTATGACTAACAGGTTTAATTTAACTGAAACCATAAGGTAAAGAGGCCACCTGAGGCAGAAAGACTGTTGGATCTGGGCAATAAGCAGCAAAGGCAAGTCGCCGTGATCAGATCTGTGGTCAGTGTGGGGTCCCACCTGCAAACAACCACATTACTCCCAACAAAAAGCAGTAGCTGCGCTATTCATTGCCTTCCAAAGGCACATATGCACACCAATACACACAGAAGCAGTTAACTCTCCAATTACTACCAGGAATTAAATGCCACAAAAATATGGGAAGTTTCTGGTGTCTAGTTTTCAGCAGGGAATAAGGCATTATTATGATTTCCAAAATTCATCAGCATGAGACATGCACAAGCTGAAGACAGAGCTGTGACCTGCCAGTTGCCAAACGAGTTTAATCTTGACAGAAATCACATTAACCATATGCTGCTGCCTCCTCCTAAACAAAGCACCCTCCAGACTGCCCTGATCAGCTGTTCCCCTGCTTTCTTGGGATAAGGAGGGTATTTTCAGTTTGCTTCAGAGCATGTTCTTCTCCCTCCCCCACAAAGTAAGTTTTCTTCCCAATTTCTAGTGTATAGGAACTGTTCTAATTCTTGCAAATTTTTAACTGACAGTAAGCTGCCATTGGGAATGCAACCTGGCTGCAAGCTATTATCAAGTCATCCTCAGGGCTTCGGCTGGATTATTTTAATAAGCACAGCCTTCCATCACTATAACCCACTTTAGACTATAGCAATGCCTTTGCCAACATCCTCTGGACCAGCAGTCTACCCACCCCACCAAAAAATAAATGATCTATCTGGATGGAGCCCCCTGACTTAAGGGCATAACCCATCAGCAGCTTTGCAACTGGAAACCACAGCCACACAGGTGAAGTGGGTTTTTTTTGTTTGTTTTCTGAGAAAATCAGATAATTCAGCTCCCCAGTCTGTTCTCCATCTATCCGAACCCTTTTGTCCTGCCCGGTTGCCCAACGGCATTTAAAACACACCACACGACTTCAAGTATGGTTTAGGTCAATCACTACACAGCGCCAAGTATCACTGTTATCCCTGCTATGAGGATAAGTTAAAAACTCACAAATTGACTGTTTGTCGTGGAATTTACACCCGGTAGCTTGACATAAACTACGGGGCCTGAGACAAGCAGCGGGGGAAGGCAGAAATAAAAGAGCGGTGTCTGCAACGAGCTGTCCCCTATGACAGACCGGACCCAGCGCCGGAGGGGGCGGGGGGGGGGGGGGACGGACGCGAAGCCCACACACAGGGGGCGGCCGCGCCGCCATTTTGTCCCCGGGGGTCTGAGGGGCGCGAAACGCGGGGTGAAGCTGCACCCCCCACCACTCCTCTCCCCTGCCCAGCCCTCCCGCACCCCCTTTCCCTGCCCACTCGCACCCGTCCCCCTCTCCCGCACCCCTACCCCGCACGCCGGAGTTCTGCCCCGGCCCCATCGCTCCCACGCCGTAGAGGGCAGGCACAGCTCCCCGGGCCAACACGCAGGCGCCACCGACTGCCCTCCCGCAAGATGGCGGCGCGGCCCGCCCTCTTAAAGTCCCCCGTGCGAAGGAGAGGGGCTCTGCGGTCAGGTTGGGGCTAGTGTCGAGTCGCCGGGCGGGGAAGGCGCCCTTACGGAGCTCCGTCACTGGCCTGGCGCAAGGCTTTCAGTGGGGGTAAAGTGGGGCTCTGAGGCCTGCAGAGTGCATAAAACAAAAGTGTAAAAGGGGCAGTGGGCATCGTTGTGTGTCCTGAGGAGACGCCAGCTTGGCCTGGCATTGCAGTTGTCCTCTGCTAGCAATGCTGTTGAGCACATTCAGTCAGCAGGACTCTGCAAACCGCTTAGAACATACTGCTGTGTGGGCCCTCGGCAGTGTAGCTGTGAGAGATGGACTAAAGAGCGATACCCTCTGAGTGACAGCTGCCTTAAACCTCACAAGCTTGGGTATTGACTTGAGAATTAATAGTCTTGACTTAAAAATAGTATCGGAGTCCTATACCTGATTAAGGACTTGCTAGGCTGGGACCTACTCAACAGCCTTTTCAACCAGCACACCTCTCCTGTTCCTTTCATATGCCATGGTGAATGTGACATCTGGGTGTTTTATACATATGAAATACATATAAACACATCTTATGTCTATATCTGTATACCTGTGTAGTATATATGCAGGTCCTATATATCTATCTATTATTTACTCCATAGTATATGCAGGAGATATGTATCTATATACCTGCGTATATAGGTACACAGGTGCTGTAACTCCCAAGCTCCATGCAGTTGGTTCCCTCTTCTTCATGTCTCGCTGCGCCTGCAAAGGACGTGACCTTCAACACCTTCTGCTCTTTGAACACAAACGGGCCGAGAGTACTTTCGTTTCCCAGTCACCCACGGAATTCCCGGGGACAGGGCCAAAACAAAGCCGGCTCACAAGACACCAGTAAGTTTTAAGTGCCGGTATAAAGAATGAATATATTTAAGCGGCAGACACGCCGGGGAGGGGTGCGCACCGCCGGCCGCCAGGGGGCAGAAGCAGCAGGGCCGCAGCTCCCCCCACGGACACAAAGGGCCCCGCCCCGCCCGGCCCCGCCCCGGCCTGGCCCCGCCCCCGCGGCGCGCGCGGATGCCGTTCCCAGCCCGCCCCGCCCCACCGGCCGCGCTCCCCCCCGCCGCCGCCGCAGCTGCCGTCGCCGCCCCGCGCTCCCATGGCGCTGAAGCGGATACAGAAGGTGAGTGGGGCCCGGGGGTGGCGGCCGGCCGGGCCCGCGGCTCGGCGGGAGGCGTCATGGTGAGCCGTTGCCCCACGTTGTCTTCGCTCGGAGCCCGTGCTTCCACCCGCCGCCGCCCGGCTGTGGGGTCGCCTCAGGGGGCGGAGGGGCCCGGCGGGCGCGAGGTGAGGAAGGGGGCCTCCTGTCGGTCCTCCTCGGGTTTCGAGACTCTCCACCTTCTTGAAGCTCCCTCTCCCCGGTTAGTGTTTTAAACTGCCGTTACTAAACCAGCTGAGGTGTTTCCTGAGGGCAGGGCCGTGGGGTTGTGAGGTAGCGGCTGAGAGGCGGCGTTGTGCCAACGGGTTACCTTCAGCAGAGGTGTAGCTCTAAAATCTGTTGGCAAAATACCGCGCTCCTGCCCTGCACAGCTCGGTTAGCTCTCCTCAGGAGGGTTTTTTCTACATTAGGAAGTGCTGTCAGCCCAGTACTTCGTATGACCTTTGAATGTACCTCAGTGGTAGAGTTTTTGGATAATATTTGTAAACAGCCAGATTTTGACTTGTGGAGTAAACTTGTAGAATCCCATTGTTTGGCAAGACCGAACCAGTCGTACTGTACAGACAAAAAAAAGCCTTATGGATGGTAAATGTAGAAATTTAGTTAAATAGTAGTGCATTGGCCGTGTTATAGAATACGTGGTATTTTGTTGCTGTTGGCGCACCATGTCTGTTCCGTGTTTGTGCTATCCTAGTTTAGCGACTGTGATGTAATTTCTTGTTCTGGAAAATGTTGGTATTACAGAAATAGAATTCTATAATGACCAGTTGACCCTGCAGCGAGGAGGTCTGGGATACCCTACAACAGATACAAAGTTATTTGGCTGGATTTCTTCCAAAAGTCACTGGTTAGGTCTCGTGCTACAAAACTTTTTATGCCTTTACAGGTACTTAGGGGAGATTTTTGTAACTTCATATTGCATATTTGTTATGAATGTTGCATTTGAATATTAAATAAAATATTAATAGATTACTACAGTGATTTTACTCTATCAATAACTCTGTCATGTTTCTACGTATTATAGGAATGCTTTGCCTTGTCTTGGCGTCTTAATTTCCCACCTTTTCTTGAATGTCTCCTAACTCTTGTGTTTATAAGAAAAGGTTCATTTTTAATGCCTTCTCTTTCCTCCTCTTTGTTCAGGGTAACAGAATGAAACTGAACAAGTGGAAAGTCTGGTAGTCTGTTATTTTTGACATCGAGACTATTTATGAAAGACGTAGACTATTTATGAAAGAGTATCTTTCATCCTGTTAGCCTTATTAGATTCTGCTCCTACTCTTTGAAAATGAAGAAATGTTTACCAGGATGTTGACTTCAAGGTAGTATAAGATTTCCTGATTACACAGTAACTTCTGTCTGAAATATGAAGAGATGTTGGGGAAGGACCAGCCAAAAGAGGTGTGGTTAGATTCAGAACTGGCTGCCTCTTGCTTCTAGTTTGCAGCAGAAGTCACTATTGCTGGTATTCTTTTTTTCATTAACTACGTTCATCGCTATCTGCTGCCTTTCCAGGGTAAGAAAAAAAAAAATACTACTAGAGGGATTTGGCCAAGAGCCTGCCTCTGCAGCAGTAGAAAAGTGGCAAGGAAAGAGGGTTGTTTCAAAAGCAAAGTTAAAACAAAGGGATAAAGTAGAAAAAGACAAACTGTCTTGATGTCACTGTAATATGGAGAGCTTTCCTGAAAATTTTGAAAGGTATTTGTATGATGGTGTGTTTATCCCATCTAACTTCCTGATGTTTCAGGCTGGCTATAAAGGTTGATAGTTATATTGTATCTCAAGGGTGGGAAGGGATAAGAGCTAGGGTAGAGGAAATGCTGTAAGGACTTCATAGTTTCAGAAAGTGCCTAGAGGAACTCTTTGGAGAACAAAGCACTGTCAGAAAACACAATGGTATTACTTGGGAGCTTGTCAGTCTAGACATACTGTCTCAAGCTCAGCTTGGGTGGTTCAGAATTGTACTTTAACACAGCTAAGGGATTTTGATGGCAAGCTTGAGTGTGTGTTCACAATAATTTTGATAATATGTGTGTTCAGCATGATGGTGCCTACAGAGGAAGCAAAGCTATAATACGTAGAAATGTTACTAAGCATTTTTTTGTCTCATACCGGTTGGGACTCCAATTTCTAAGTAGTATTGGCATCGTAATCAGAGTGGTTTCATCCTGTCTTTCATGTATCTGCCTGAGGGACTCCTCAAAGGAGGACAGCCTGCAGACTTCAAGACTGTACACTAATAATGGAAAGATGTATTGCACTTGGGAGCTTTCTTAAAATACTAGCAACTGAATAATGAACAAACAAGCTGATTGTCGCACATGAAAGCGTATCAACTTAGTGTTGAGGGAGGAAGAGCAGTGGGGATGTGAAGGCCTGTGGTGTAAGCACATCCATCAGTGCCACCTCCGTGACCAATTAATCTCTCAGTTCTTGGAAGAACGGGGGATTCTTATTCATCTTAAGCTGGGGAGCATGTGTTAGTTTACCTTGTCAGTGCTTTACTCTGCCATGGCATGAAAGAGAGGCAGTATGTTTCTATGCTGACTAAAACTTCCGTCTATGCTCTGTGTATGAGGTTGAATAAATGTTCCTTGGGGCTGCAGTTGCTTCTCTGTAGTCTGTGACACACCAGTGAAAGGATAACCGACGTTTTTGTTGGCATTGTGAAAGCCAAATGTTGCAAATGATGAAAACAAAACAAACAGTGTAGGTTTTAATCAGGAAGGGATATTCTGCAAAGAAGCCTTTGTTGTTACCACCTCTGGAAATTGAGGCACCATGGCTTTTGTGCAAGGTAGGAAATAATTCAGGCTGACAGGTTCTGTGAGTTAGTGTATAGGTCAGTTCTCCCCATCCGCCCTGTGCAGAACCATTTTTCTGAGATTCCTGTTCCGAGTCCCCATTTATACATCTAATGGCGACACTGCTGTCCTGTCAGTTCAGTATTACACTTGAGGAGATTGTACTTCTGGGCGCTTCTCTAGTGTTCATGAGGGGCTGATGTTATGATTGTTAATGGCTCAGGCTATTTTGAAATACGTCCAAAACTAGTATTTACTTATGTTTTACTTTTCAAAAAATGGATTTAGAAGAGATTTTGAAACCAGAGGGGAACACATTTGTGACACATTTGAAGACTGGTTTGAAAATAGCTGCTGTTTTTTATCTTGTTGGTGCATAGTGCTTGATTGTTTTTTCTCCCACAACTCAGTGAGAATAGAAGCATTCAAACATTGAGATATGTCAATGAACTATATGTCTATTTCAGTATGTGTTTCCTATATGTGTAGACTACCAGGGCATACTGACTTGAATATTTATCTTGAAAATAATGTTGCTACTGTATATTGACTCAAGTAAATAACATGTTATCAATATTTGTGGTTTAGATTTTTACTTTAAACTGACTCACATGCTTCCTTTGGATGGTAATAAACATACTAAGGAACTTCTTTTTTGGATCTGTAATATGAAATGTTTTAATTAGCTCCTAAAACTTCAGCTGTGATATCACAGCACTTTTTTTTGCGTTAAAACAATGTATAAGAATAGAATATTACTAACACTTACCTTTATGTCAAGAAATGTTACAATAAATATTTGCTTTACATTTACCAGATTTATGAACAACAAAGAATCCTTAACTAGTCTAAGTATGATCACTGGAGGTTTTTTTGGACAGATGGTTCCGAACAGCATTAATACAATAGCAGCAGCATATGTGTGGAGTTGGTAGGAAGTGAGTCTGGTCTAGGGTGCATTTTGTGCAAGAAATGAAGAACACCACTGGCAAATACAAAGACCTATATTTTAAATAATGGTGTGATAAAAAGCTGTGGTTGTGGTTTTGTGTCACTTAGAGAGTTAAAATCGCTTTTAGTGGTATTGCTTGCAGCTTATTTTGGTCTTCTGACAGTCTGCAATCTTTTTCTGACTACTTTTTTTTTAACTGGAAAAGGACATATTTTTAGGGCTCTTTTTTTTTGTTACTACTTATGCTCATAGCCATTAAGTGTCCACGAGTACTGTACTGAGAATCTTCTTCCTTGTTATGAAAGTATCCTTTACAATCTCATCCAACTAGTTTTTTAGGAGTGAAGCCTTACTGCTAATGAAGCATGTAAATGTTAAACTGGCCTTCCAGTCTTCCCCAACTTTATACTTTTATGAAATATATCCTGTATTATATATACTTTGATAAAAAGTACTAGCCTGCACATTCAGAAATGTTTCCAGCATGTACAACTTACCATAGTGTGTGTTTTACACATGTTAAACTTGATTTTTTAAATTTTTGTCTTATGCTGCCCAGAGAGCTGTTCTGCAGTGTGTGTGGTGGAGCCTGGAAGGTGATAATTTGGAGGCTTTGCTGTGTCCATCTCTAATAATTGTCATTTAGCATTTGTAGCATTATGCTAATAATCCTTTGTTAGCCGCACCTGGTCATGGATCCCACTTACCTTTGTGCTCTGCTGCTGTTCTGCGGTTATAAATAGGAGAAACAGTTTATTGTAGCAACCAGCTAGAGGCATAGAATTAACAGTATTCTATTCTACTCTGTAATATAAATATACTCCTATGTTTGGGAGGATTAGAAGATTTATTCCTACCACTGTCCTCAGTTTAGCTGTTTTCTCTGTACACATTTACCCTGGCTGTATTGGGATAATGTGGCATGTGTTGGAGCTCTTGATAGATGCTTTTATGTTGTGACATTCACCAGTGTTCGAAATAACTGATACTTCTGTTTATCCCTTGCAGACAAAATTTAGGTTTTGTACATTCTCATAAAGGGCATTGCACGGGTGTACACTGTAATTTGTAGTGTTGACTTTCTCTTTTTGAAATGGAATCTGCACTGTGTTCAGTTATAGATCCTGTTTGTTAGCCTATGTATGTTAGAGTCTTGCACCAGCACTTTCTACACTGGTAACTAAAAATATTGGTGTAGACCAGGCCTTGAAGTAAGGAGACCTGCATCATGTAGCTACATAGTGATAGTCCGTAAAACAAGGGCAAAATTGCTGGAACTGATTAAAGATCTTCCTGTAATTTTAAGTTAGCGTTGACTGTGTCATGCCTTACATAGAGTTCTCTTTAATTTAGTATTCAGCCATGTCTGCTATAAAACGTGATTTCTAGGCTTTGAGTTCTCTGTTTTGGCTAACATTCTTGTGTAACTGGGTCTCTTTTAGCAGGTGTACAAGACTTCATCTCTTGCTGGGTTAGATCTTGAGTTGCAAATTAGAGCAGACAGTGGCTGTAACTGCTCTGCTGCTGTTAATGCTTGTTACAACTCTCGCAACTCCTGGAAATTTGAGACTTGTTGACTCCCTTCGTATACAGGCAAGGACTTGGCTTTGCATAGATTACTGGTTCTCTGTATCACTCCCTTAGTGAAATTTGAATCCCCCGATTAAAAAGGGAACTACACTTTTAAAGGGTTTTGGTATTGCCTTTGTTAGTCAAAGTCTAGCCCAGAGTGTTGTTTCTGGACCAGCGTACAATTTCCCCAACAGAATTATGTTGGGGGCAGACAAGTAACACTAGTTGGCAACCTGAGATATTTCAGTATATAAAGAACTCTCTCTCTTATTTTAAATCCAAAGATTGTGAGGAGTGACTTCAGAGCAAGTAGTAATATGACCGCTCTATTACCTAGCTGAAGATAAGTTGCAGTCCTTTTCTTTGAATTTGGGGCCAAGCGTGAACTCTAAGAAGGGTGCCTGAATTTAGGTGCCAGGTCCATGGTAAATTGGGCCCCTCAAAGAGAGAACTGTGTGAGTTGGAACGTTTACTGGATGTCGTAAATGGATAAATATATCACAGCAGTTGAGAAGTGCAGTTTTAACCCTTCAAATTGTATGTACAGTCTGATCATACTACGTACACAAATTCTACACTTGACTTAAACTTAGTTCCAATTTAATCCTTGATTTTGGAAGTAGTTGTCTTGACTAATGATTTTCTGGTAGAAATGCTTCCACTGTTACTCCTTACGCCAAAATCAAGGAGATATTTGCAGACCTGCTTATGTCTATTGTTGACTTAAATGTGTATATTTTAAGTAATTAGTTGACTGACTTATGAACAGTGGCTTAGCACACATTTTCTGGCTTATTTCAATGGAAGTATTTACACATCATTGTTAAACTTGCCACAGCACATTTCCTATTGTCTTAGAACTGGAAAAAGTTGTTTGTTATTAGTACAGTAAAACTTCAGACATCAAAAGTGCTTTATTAAATTATACAAGGAAAATGAACCAATGTTAATGCCTGGCTTGTTTTGCATTTGATATAGTGATGATAAATCAGATTAAAAGCTGAGCTGGTTTTGTGTAATTAAATAATAATTTTAAATTATTTGGAACTGTGTGGCCTTCTGTAAGAGAAATTAGTTGACCTGCAAAAGGTTCTCTAAACGCTTCTCTTAAATTTCAGTTTTCTTGGGGATTTTTTTAGTAGTCAACTGGGGGAGGCATGGGGGTAGGGAACAAACCACCAACAAAAACCCATGCAAGGGTTTAAATCAAGGTACATTAAATAAGGTGTAGAGCTAACATCTTCCCTTTGTTTTCTAGTTTACTTTGGAACCTTTGTTATCTTTATATATCATATCTAGGCAGACTGCAAGCGTTTTATGAGCTAGTTTAACTCAGCTAGTGTACATAGATTAGGCCAGTACAAGAAGCTTTTGTAAAATCAAAAGCTAAAGGAACAGTCAGATTAGCACATACATTTCAAAATGAAGCAGTGAGTTTACAGAGAAATCAAGGAACTGTTAATTGTCTTAGTTTTTTCTGTTATCTATTTCAGTATATCCAGCTTATGAACTTGGCTATAACTCTTAAATACTTTCAGATATTAATTTATAGCACAATGTTGTCTTTAGCTGCAGACCTATGTTGCAAAAACCCCTTTCAATGTCAATGGGCATTTCAGGTGTTGATTTATTTAAAAATACCACAGGTCTATTTAATAATATAGTAATAATGTTATCAAGTATATCATTATCAAATAATAATTTGTGTTCTCACTTTTGAAGTGATACTGGAGTGGTGTGTATTTTCTTGTAGATGTCCTTCAAATATCTGTGTGTGTTTCTTACAGGAGCTAAGTGACCTGCAGCGAGACCCACCGGCCCACTGTTCTGCTGGACCTGTTGGAGATGACCGTAAGCTCTTCGTAGTACAGTGTCACAGTTGACTTTTCTTCGGTTAAGAAAAGGCTTGGAAAATCTCTAATTCTTGTATGTTTTTGACTTTCAGTGTTTCATTGGCAAGCAACAATTATGGGACCTGTAAGTATCTAATTTGTGCCCCTTAGAAAGTAGACCTTGTTTCCTTTTCTGTTACGGAAGGATTCATTTGGGTTTCTGTAAACATGGCAGTCGAATTCAGCTGTGCTGTGTACAGATTAAAGATTTATGGTGGCATTGTTGTTCTTAGTAGTCTGGTACCAGTTTCTGTAACTGTTCAAAAATCTGTCCTCTTCATGAAGTTAGCTGCAATGTTTGAATTGGTGATGTGGGCTGCAAAGCAAATAGCTTGCTTTTCAAAGCTGATAGTTTCAATTCTGGAAGATTCATCCATCTGAAAGGAGGAAGAGTGGGAGTAAGCCAGTGTTAAAGCTGGTGACTGTAAACGGGAGTGATGTTGCACAGGGTGATTTTGGGGCTTTTAGAGCTTATTTGACAGCTGTGATGTGGCTCTGGCAAAAACAGATGGCTTTTGCAAACTGTAGACTAGCAACTGTGTGTACTTTGGGTTTCTGTGTAAGAAAGGCGTGTTTTCCTTGGGTTGAGGGAGATCTCTAAAGACCCCATTTATGACACTTGTTAAGGAAATTATATAAGAAAGGACAATAAAGCTTAAGAACAGAAAGATTTAAAGGAAAACTGAAAAAAAGTTTCAGCATAAAGAACATGACCTGAAGGAAGGGGCGTTTATTAGTATCATGGTACAGAATATGAATCCCTAGTGGTTTTGTTTTGGACTTACTAATTTGGAAAGAAGAGTTGCTGATTCAGATGATGAGCTGAACCACTGTGTGAGTTGAAATTTTGAGACCATGCTTAATCCATTAAGATTCAGCATCACGTGGTGGAGAAAAAGTGGAATTGTGACTGCTTTGAGGCTATTTCTGCATTTTCAGCACAGCTGCTCTGAAGAGATGAAAGATCAGTTACTAATTTGCCAGCGGTATGCTGGAATCTGTTGTCCAACTTGTCAGTGGCCCAGCAGCAACTGAAATGATTGCGGCAAGTTTTTCTGTAGGATGCTAATGCTTTTACCATTTTGCTTTAACAACTGTGTTCTTTCACATACAAAGTCATTCTGACCCTTGCCCTTCTGTGCTGCTTAAAGGTGAATGGCAAAACAGCAAAGAAGGAAACAAAAGCTTATGTGCTGATTGCCACCAATAACGTCTGTCCTGAATGACTCTGACAACCTGAGTAAGGAAAATACTAGCACATAAATCCCAACCTAAATTCAGTTGGGGTTTTTTTGAGCTTGCAGTTCACCTTCCATATTCTCTAGTGGAAAATACTCTTTTCTTTACTTCAGGTTCCTCAGATTTCTCTAGTTAAAGATACGAATGAGCATCTCTTGCCAACCGTTCTCAGCTGTATCTGCTGACAAGAAAAGAACACAGTCAGCATGTTAATCCCTAAAGCTTACCTTCAGAATTCACTTCATATGTGCGGAAGTAGGGTAGCCTTTTCTCCTGTCTATGGGCATCATCAATTTGTTTTACGTACCTTACTCACAAAACATGCTGTGACTTCATTTTGTCTTCTGTCTGACACTGAACTTGCCTTACGCTGCAACGCTATCTGCATTTTGAGTGTTTAAGATGACATGTCTTAGTGGACCATTTGTGACTTCTTACATTAATCTCAAAAACTGTAATTTTTGCTCATTTCCAAGGTAAATGTTTTATTCAATAAACAGCCTGCCTCTGCTTCCGTAGGAAAACACAAAAACTTCTTCTGCAGCTTGGCTGAGATTGAGTTCCTCTGTTGCTGTTTTAAACTTACCAAGTAATGAGAAAGGTTTTCTTCTCCTTCCCTTAATCAGAAATGGCAGCACTGCTTTCTGCCACCTAGCTTTGAGACTTTTCCCTTCACTTTTCTGGTTAATAAAAATGAAAGATTTCCGCAACAGATGACTGCAGCAAAGTTATTTCTATCTATTAACTGTGTGCAACCTGGACTTAAACCTGTGCACATGTTCTCTAACAAAATGCATGTTCACAGATTTGTGCAGGTCACAAAGATGTTGTGTGTTTTAAAACTCCCTGATGTCATCATGATCAACTGAATTATGTTGGAAAATCCTACTCTTTGCATCTGCAAAGAGAAACCACTTCTTAAGGTAAGTATATTTGTAGCCTAAGGATGGAGGCAGATCAGAGCAGCTGTGGTGTTGCACAGAGACAGGATTTGGAAGACCTGCTCTGGGTTTTGTATTCCCCTTGGTGCGGTGGAGCTGATGGATCAGCAGTTTTGTAGCTCCACCAGTCAAACACTGCTCCCTTCCGTTCTCTCCTCAAGAAGGGCAGCACTCAGTAGCCATGTTGCGCCACTGCAGTAGTAGTCATGGTTGGCTCTACTGTAGGTCCGCAGGCCAGTGGGAGAGTTCAGTTCCTGCTGTGCCTTCCCAGTACACAGCCCCTAGCGGGCCGGGGCTCACAGCATGGGCTGTGTACTAGGGAAAAAATGGATTTTCTAAGATACTCACAGCTTTGGGAGGTTATCTGTGTTCAGAAGCGAAACTCCAAAATAACTGAAATATATTAATATATATGTTTTGCTCTGTTTTTTCCCCAGCCTGACAGTGCATATCAAGGGGGAGTATTTTTTCTCACAGTACACTTTCCAACAGACTATCCATTCAAACCACCAAAGGTAAGTCCTGTCTCTCAAAACTTGTGCAATGTTTTGGTCAAACCTTTGTTTCTGTGTCTTAGTTTTTTAAGGCTTAATTTTGGAAGTTAAAACCAGAAAGGTAGAATGCACGTTCATAGTGGATGAACAGATGAGACTGTACAATAGATTGTGTTTGGTAGATCTCGTATGACTGAAACTTGAAGGGACAATGTTAATGGTTCCAAATGTAATAAACAGAATTTGATGTCACTTGTTTTTTTTTTTTTTAATTCCAGATTGCTTTTACAACAAAAATATACCACCCAAACATAAACAGTAACGGCAGTATTTGTCTTGATATCCTGAGATCACAATGGTCGCCAGCTCTGACTGTATCTAAAGGTAAACTCACAGATTTGCTAATGGATTCATGAGATCGCATACACTGCCATGGCGCGCTATTGTGTATTACCGCACTGTCTAAGCGTGGCAGTGGGAACTCGATTATTCTGCGTGTTACAGAAGTGGCAAATTCCATTGGAATTCTTTTTATGATCCAAGGTCTTGCACGGTTTATTCGGAGTGTCACATTACATAAAATATTATGTGCATGGTGAAGTGTTCTAAAACAAGTTGTGTAAGATAATAAATGTCCCATTAGCCTGAAATGCAACTTCTGTATTGTAGCTGACCTGACTGTGCATGCAGAACTGAGGTGAAACTGGTGAACAGAGCTTCAAAATTAAATTAATTTGGATGTAAGTGGAAAACCTTGATACTGACATGTGTGGGCTTACCTAATTTTACGTTTATTGATGGCTCTTTGGGTTGCCTGAGCATCCTTGTGTAGGCTAAGGTCTTAATTGCACTTTATTTTAAAATAAGTTGTTCTGGCTTGCATTCCTCTGTAAGATGAATATTTTAAAATGTAGCTGCTTTCAAAGTAATCATTAAAAGATTTATTAAAATATTCTAGTCCTGTAGTTAAACTTTCTCAAGTTGAACCCTGTAGATTTTTAGAACATTGAGTGTACAGTTAAGCAGTTCTTTTGTTGTAGGCATTTTTCGTCACTTCAAAAGCTGCTTAAAATGTGGGTGCTATCATTGTTTTTTCTCACCCATCTTCAAAATGCTTAGGCACACTCTTAGTCGTATTACAGAAAGTTCTCATGTGACTCAAAAGGTTAAACAGTATCACATCTTGCTTGTGTGCTTGAGAGCTCTCTAAACCACGTGTCTTTTTTTAGAACAGTGTCATTGCAATTGGCGTACAAGTAAGGGGAAAAAAATTGTTAGTCTTTGTCCAATGGAAATTGCTCTATGCCAGTGCAATTGCTACAGCTCCTTGGAAGAGCAGCTTCTTCTCATGCCTAACAACTCTGTGCAGTAGTCTCACAAGCTAAATAAAAATCTAAGTTTAATACCACTAAAACACTAGTTGATGTAGTTGCTGAAGACATGAATTACTGTTGTGTGTAGTTGGTATTAACTTTCCACAGAAATTGGTTGACTGTTTTACGGCTGAGAAAAAATTTTCTTGTTTCTAGTTATTTAGAAGGTATTTAGCAAATGAGAGTTGGCACTTCTATCATGTTTAACAGTTGGCATTTACATCTGGAAACTCTGAGTCTTTAGACCTTCAGCACTCTTCTGTGTGTTCTCTTGTTGAGTGTTCCCTCAGTTACAAAGAGGAGCAGACTGCTCCTCTATGTGTTCTGATTTGACATGCTTTTAACGTGCTTGCACATCATATATTTAATAATTGGAAATCAGCTTAGTGGATCATGGAAGCTTCTCCTTTATAGTTCTCATGTTACTGAATCAAAGGATTACAACATACCGATAGCGCCTCTGACTGATGTGACCAAGTATTCTAACTTTGGTTTCTGATATTACTGCTGTATTTGGCACTTAATAACATGAAGTATGTCTGTATGAAGTGGTCGAACTTGCTACAGCTGAGAATAGGTGTTAGTCCGGGCTCTTTTGTAGCAAGACAAAGCAAGGAAGAAAATCCCATTCTACAGCAGATTCATACTGTAGCATCAAATTCTCTTTCACTACATGTTTAGAAGTGTTTAACTGTGTATTCTTGTATTCATATCAGCTCTGAGTATAAAAATAGAAATTTTCTGAAAAGTATGGACTGAAAATGTTAAAAAAATCAAATATCCTTGGTTCAATACCAGGAAATGAATATGGAATTTAAAATTAATACCTGCATGTAATTCTGATGAAGTATTTTCCCAAAATGGAAGTCACGCTTCTATCGAATTTAGTGAAATGCTTCTAGGAAGGAGATAATAACTGTCAGCACAGAAATGGAGGATATGCACAAATAGAGTATTGCATGTCAGTGTAATATTAACAGTATTAATTATCTTAAATAATTGTAGATGGAAGAGTTTAGTTTGAGCAAATATTTATAGGTAACTATGTAGTCTGTAGTTTGTTTAATGTTCATAGGTTAAAATATGGGATCATTACAAAAGGTAGAGGTCTGTGGCTTGCAAATTCTGTAGGCTACTATCAGGTGTTGTTTACTTAGGACCTAGAAAAATGGTGTTGTATAAACATTTCTGAGCACAACTGCTATGTGAAAGCTTAATATAAATACGCAATCTCTTTCTAATCTCCCTTCTACCACCCTCTTTCAGTGTACTGGAATATATTAAAGGATTATAGAAATAAAGCAAACTAACTTGTTTAATCTAGTGTCTCTTTTATTTAGTTTTATTGTCCATATGCTCCTTACTTTGTGATCCTAATCCAGATGATCCTTTAGTACCGGATATTGCACAGATCTACAAGTCAGACAAAGAAAAGTGAGTATAACATATACATATTTGTGTGTGTGGTACTTGCAGATGGTTTTCTGCTGTGCACCTTCTATTTTAACTTTTAAAGATACTCTTCATAGACTTGTACAGGATTAGATTTTTAAGTCTCAAATATCCATCAGTGGAATGACAAGCAGGAAACTGTAGGTATATGCAGCTGCTGGATACTTACTATGTTTTTTTCCCCATACTTAGTTGCATAAAACCTTCACGCTTTTGTGTGTTCTATATTCGTTGCATGAAAAATAATTTCCGAAAATATGAATTATTTGTTGCTGCTCTGATCCTCTGGTTGTAAAATCTGAGCCTTTAGTAAGATGTTAGGTATGAACAACAAATGTGTTTGACACAAATTTGTAAATGTAGGACAGTCTAATATTCAGCTCTGTTTCATGCTAGGAACCATTGTCACATTTATTGCAATTTGCAGCGTCTTACAGAGAAAAAGAACCTCTTTTACTTTCTGGAACATCCGTAGAACTTGCAGGAAGTTTCTGATCTTGGGTAGGTAACATAGACAGCACATAACTGAAGCATTACATGCTTCTGGACCAAACCTGATGTTGAATTGAGGAGTTTTAATTCTGAAAGTACTATACTGACTGAAACATCTATGCTGGGGTCTCTTACTTACAGTGTGAAGTGACCTGGCTTTCCCAGAGTACAGTTCTAAGGCTTGCTGACTCGTGTGTCGCTCCTAAGGAAGGCTTTAACTCAATACATGTCTGACCAGTCACAATACCAGATAACGGGATTTGGAGGTCACTAGCAAGCCCAGTGCTTGGCATAGCAGAGTTGTTTTTTCTAGAGCAGTACCCCTCTAAAGAGACCTCTTTTGTCACTCAAACTTTGGGTAGTGAAATTTATGGATATCTAAACAATGATGCATTGATTTCTTAAGAGTTTGTTGTGGTTGTGGGTGGCAGGAAGCTTGGGCCCTTTATTCCGCAGATGAGACTGCTTGATTTCCAAAGGGTTCCATGGAGGAAATGCTACCTGTGCGAGATATTCCATCTTTGCTGCTTTCTGCTGATATATCAGCTACCTGATTCTGCTGGCCTTACGAACTTTAAAAACCTTTAAGCATAGAAACAGATACAAATCAGTGATCCAGGAAGGCAGTATTTTGCTTACCACTGGGAGATTCTGTTGAGCTCTGCTGCTATAGGTATTTTGAGCACAATCCAGGATGTAGTGTGCAGTCTCTCAGCATGGCCTGACCTGTCTTCTGTAACAGGGTTTTAGCACCTGTGGATTTTTTAGGTGTGTCTGAGATTAAAACAGAAAGACAAACAAAAGATCAGTTTAGGTTAGTAACAAGGAGTAGGAGCCTTTGAGGTTTTCCAAATACATCCAGTCCTAATTTGCGAAGAATGGAATTACCTTCCCCAAAACTCATCTGTCACAAATTTTCTGGTGGCCTTGATGATATATTAGTCATAGTCATGCAGCACATTCATAGACAGCCTAACCACTGCTATTTATCTGACTTCTTCAAGGTGCAGAAAAGGTTATGGATTGAGTTTGGGGCAGGCTTTTTATCCTTTGTTCTTAAGCTGCTTTTTGGTAACCTTGCTGTTAACGATTTTAGTTGTTAGACTCTTTGGTTCAGGTTCTGTGGAATGTTTGTGATACCTAGAAGAATTTTTGACTTTCTGGCTAACTGACTGAGAAATTATTTGGTACCTATTTTTTAGTACTGAGGTATTGAAGACTTCGTGCAAATGCATGCTAATGGCTTGTGGTTCATCACATATCACAGGTCCATGAAGAGTTGAGTATTGCTTTTACCTTGAGGACTGGATAGAGGAGGAGTGATGTAGAAGTTACATGGAAGCCTATGGTCTAGTATTTCTCTCTCTAGAGTAAGAATTACTGAAATGGCCTTTTGCTGAGGTAAAATCAAATTGTATAACCCACTTCCAAAGTGCTTGAGCTCTGGCCTGCAAGGCAGCAAGTGTTCAAGTTGAGGATGTTGTGCCTCAGCTTCTGCCCACTTGTGCCTCAGCTTTTGTCCATCCTTTACTTTAATAGTGATTTCAGCTGTTGTGCCTCCTGGTTTTGAAGGAAGTTAACAAGGGATATTTCTTTATCTCCAAAACTTGAAATTTAATCATTGCTGGAAAAAGTGGGAGAACGTGTTGTCTTGACTACACCTTTATCTTCTTACGCCGATCACCTATTAAATTTTTTTATCTCAGCTTGGATTTAGGAAATTACAGATATGGCTGGTTACCCCTGACCATTTATCTAATCCAGAGACTATATGGTAGCTAAGATACATGGTAGCATATTCTTAAGAACAAAACCAGTCAGTACATGAGTTGCTATACTGATCTTAAGAGAAGGATTTAAAAACTTGTTGCTGTTTTCTCTGGAGGACCCAGAAGAAAGTGAATCTACTCTGAAGAGTGGAATGTAACAAATGTGAAGACCAGAGGGCAAGTTACTGACTCTCTAAGGACGCTGACCTTTGGGAGTGCTAGTCAGCTTCATAGCAGTAGGAAAAGCCCCAAGACTTAAAATCTAGTAAAAAATGCTTTTCAGGAACTTTGCCTGGCAGGTTCTGAAACACAGAATGAAGAATTAAAAAAAAAATCCCTGTGTCTTCTATCCCTACCCTTTCCAAACCCAGTTAATTATACTGAATTTTATGCAACTAAAATGTGTGAACTTTGTCAGACTGTTAATTGCATACACATTTAGGAATAATTGACAACAAATTCCTGTTAAGGTACAAATAAGGGAAGCTGTCATGAAATGCAAATTAATTATGCACAATGATATGCATTTTAATACAAACCTGCGAGACTGGTTTTGAGTTTGAATCTAAATAGCTTTGGTAGGTAGCCTTAGAAACCAAACGTGCCAGTGGATTTGTGTTTCTTGGCTTTTAGACTATTTTAACATTATTTGAATCAATGCTAAGGGGTGAAAAGCTCAATAACATCTGTTTTAAGTAAATATGTGGCCATTGTCAATGTATCACTAACAGCTCTTCACTGTAATGCCTTCTTTCTGCACGTACAGATACAACAGACATGCGAGAGAATGGACTCAGAAATATGCAATGTAAACTTGTGAAGACTTTTTCGTATACCACAGAGTACTGTAAATTCTAGAGGTTTTTTTTCAAAATTAGAAGGAAATGGAGCACAGTTTACTGTTTCAATGTATCATGATGCCCCTCGAATTTTTTTTCACCCATGTAAGTGTGTTTCTGGAGCAAGGGAGAACAAACTTCCAAAAATAACCTTATGACTGTGATAAGAATATTTATCCTCTTTGTATGCTCTGCAGAAGACATTTATTACGGTTTTTAAGAGTCGGCCATCTGCGTCTTCAGACTACGAGATCAATAATGCAGTTGTAAAGCAACCAAATTATTTTTGCTGGAAAACGTAGCTGGTTTTATGTGATGAATGCTGTATGTGTGTCCTTAAAGTATGTTGTCTGTTTCATAAGTGTGTTCAAGTTTCATTTTGTTAGTTCACTTATATAATTTGTTTTTTACTGTATAGACTAAGTATTTTATTTACCATGGAAGTAATTTCATTCTAGACTTACTCGCTTGTGTGCAGTATTGACAAGCTACAACTGCTAGTAATGAAAATAATGGGAGTGTCCCACCCAATAGGATATTCTAAAGACTGACTGCAGATTTCTTAAAACCTAAAATGATCTTTGCACTGTAATTCTTTGTATGCTGATTATGGAGAAACACTTGGTTTTTATTCTGTTGCATACTTGACTTAATTTTATTGCAATGTGAACTAATTGCACTGCTACGTAGAAAGATGTGTAACAGTTTTGTTGCTATTCACAAATGATTTTTGACATGTGGGCAACATAACACTATCACAGACCTTTTACAAATCTAAATGTAGCCTTTTCCATATAAATAAAATGCATTTTCTACTACTTGTCTAGGTTTTTTTTTAATCATGGCTGTCCTTTAAGTGCTTGTTCTAACAGCAGAGAATCAAAATATTAAGTGTGCATGTGTCTTGTAGAGAAAAGGGAAGATAAAGCCATGCATTGTGTACTACTTAGAACTGTTGCAATTAACTTCGATGCTAGCTTCAGCCTGATTTATTTAGCATGCTGTGCTCATTGTTTTCGTATAGGATTTCAACTAGTTTAATGACACGTTGCATCTATATTCATTTATGGAGGAAATAACCACAAATGTTTGAACATCAAACACCTCAGTTTAGGTGGTGTATTTGCAATATCAGAATGTTCCAGTAAACTTCTCACCCTTGAAGCTACCTTGTCCATTAACTGGCACTTCAGTTGCTTCAGACTGTATGTGGAAAGCCAGAAGTGCTGGAGTAGATTAAAAGCAAAACAATTTTGATTTCCTACTGTACATTCTTCTTGCGTATCTGAAAATAAAAATGCGTGACGGATGTTTTTCTCTGTACCTTGCACATGAAAGAAGTGATTTGCAGTTGGGAAATTTGTGATCATAAAATACATTTTTAAGACTACAAAAAATATTGTGGGGGTTTTTTATCTGTAATGAATGCCAAACTGGAATTTGGGTTGTGGGTGGGAAGCGTGCACAGAGAAGCTTTTATTCTTGCCAGTGGAATGTTGTTCTCTTTATGCTTACTGACTCAAATGCCATAAGTTGGTCACGTATGGGAAAACATTGCTTCTGTGCTACAGTTTTATCTGTGATTACTTTTTTGAAGAAAAAAAAAAAAGCTTGATGGAGAGTGGCTCTATTGATCTTAGAATAGCCTTGTTCATTTCAGATTCTAGGATGAATAAATGTAGGGATTTTTGTTACAAAATGCATGCCTCATTATACTTGAACCAGGCCACTGCAGCTTGGAAGGCAAAGCCGCTGTTTATACTTATTGCTAAAATGGTGGTAGAAAACTTTGACCATCGGAATATGTTCCCAGAGCTTTTACTTCTAGATCAGTAGCAATACGTTTGTACTAGAAGTTATTTAAATGTTTGCAATATCCATAGTGAACTGTGAAATGGGAAGTTTGACTTGCATCTCGGAATAGTAATTTTCTTTGTATTAGGGATGGTTTGAAAACACTTGTCCTTCAGCTGGTACTTTTTTCTGCTGTGCGCCATACAGGCAACAGTGACTTTCCATCGCAGGGCAAGACCAGCAGGATGATAAAAGAAAAAAAAACCAAAGACAAAAATGAGTAAGGTGTTCTGCATACAGCCTATTTATGCACTGAAACAATAATTCTGTCTTGTGAACGGGGGGTTTCAGGGGCGTTGAAAGTTAAGTTTTTGATTCTCATGCTTTTCCTAGCATTTCAAAAGCAGAAGTCTAAAATGCTATGTCTAAAACTAGTCCTAACAAATTACTATATGACAATAAAGAGTCTAAAATGCTAAATATGTAAAGGTCATTCTTTCAAGGAGTTGGTCAGATTTCATTTATGGAGCTAAAATGCTTTTTACAGCATGTGCTATTTTAAGGTGCGGAGAGGACACTACAGCTGAAAAGTTGCTCCGTTCTGTGGTGTTTACTGCTACGGAGAAAAATTCCAACATAGTAATTGAGAGAAAAATGACGGAAAAAATAATCTCCGCACCATCTTTTTTCCCCCCTGGAAGGCCGCGGGCCTGTGAGGGGGCGTGCCCTCTGCATCGCCCCGCCCCGTCGCTAGCCACACCCCTCTCCTCGCTCTCCCGGCGTGCCGTGCGGCGGCGGCACAGCCCCTCCGTGCGCAGGCGCGGCGGGCTGAGGGAGGGCGACATGGCGGCGGCGCTGTCGCTGCGGGGCCGGGCCGCGGCCCTCTTCACCGGTGCCCAGCGGCTCCTCAGGTGCGGGCGGTCGGTGGGGCGGGGGCTCCGGGGCGGGGGGGGGCGCCTCCTCGGTGAGGCCGAGGCCGGGGCGTCCCGTGGGGCCGGGCGGCGGTAACCGGCGGTGCCGTTGTGTGCAGGAGCAGCGGCGGCGCGGTCGAGAAGTGCCTGTGCAGGGGGATCAGCTCGGACGAGCGCCCGAAGCGGCCGCTGTCGGCCTATTTCCGTTTCCTGAAGGAAAACCATTCTGCTTTTCGGCAGAGGAATCCAGGTACGCGGTCTGAAGGGCAGGAGGCGCCGGAGGGGGCGCGGCTGGCCGTCGTTTGCTTTTGGAAATGCAAAAGGGCCTGAATGCGTCAGGTCTGCCGGAGGCTTTGCTGTAAAGCTGCCGTCACGGTAGATACGTACCGCTGTTTTCCCTCCAAATTGTGTCACTTAAAAAGAAAACTGGAACAAAGTGTTGTCCTGTCAAACTAAACATCCTGAAGTAGCTAAAGTACGTTACCCGGATTTCGGGAGACCAAAACCATCTCTTTACCTGTGGCACGTCACAAGTGAAACTCGGTATTGCCATACTTACTGCCTCCGCGTGTATTAGCGTGCTTAATAACTCAAAAAAAGTGAACGCTTGTGTGTAACTTCAAAAACGTTTGAAGAAAGGGCTCGCTTGGGCAGTACATGTTAACAGCGATGCGTGTTCTTCCGTTATTTTTAAACCTGTATGTATTTGAGGTACACTATTGTTGATACAAGCTCTGTTTTTATTTTGACGCCTAGTAATCTAAAGACTGCATGTACCAGTTTGCCTCAGTGTATATGGGAGAAAAAGTATATGTATTTAGAGGAAAATGTTTCTCAGTGAATGTTTTATTATCAGAAGCTTCATTTATAAGCAGTGCCATCATTAGTCTTGTCAGAGAGCAGCAAAATTGAAAGCTGTGCTGCTTTTAAAAATACTGTTCAAAGGAATGTTAAAATTTTTAAAGGACTGTGGTTGTATTGGGCAAGTCACCAGGTAAATTTAAGTAGGGAAAACCATTTGACACCCTGTTTTGCTCAGTAGTTTGAGAGTTCAACAGTCGGAAAGGTTGAGGACTGAACTTGGAGAGCTTATTGTAGTTATGTGCCATGCCAGTGTCTTCCACATGTTTCTAAAATTCAAATAATCCACAATAAATGTGCTGTATCTCATATGCAAACTAAGAATTTTGGGCTTTCTTGTTCTAATAGAGGGAATGTTCAAAAATAACCTGATAATTTCTTTGTTTTCTTTTACCATTGGCAAAGCATCGTATTTTCAAAAGTTTTAAGACTGGTATATTTGGACTAAAAACTCCCCACATGTCTTGTTTTTCCACAGTTGTGGAAGTCAGGTTACTGGTAAGAGCTTAGTTCTGCTTTTCCACTCTTGAGATGGGTGAACTTTACATCTGAGGTGGGAGAGACAAAGATCTACTTTTTCTTTTACTGTGAAGCAGAGGGATAGCCAGTAAAGGATTTTTCAAGAAAAGAAAAGCTTGTGTCCTCTTTCTACCACCTTAGGAGTTTGGTGGTTGTGTACCCCGCCCCCCCCCCCCATTCACAAATTCAGGTCTGGCTGGAAACCTCATCAGATGACCATAGTGCAAGGGCCAGCGTCAAAGGCAGTCACCTGAAAACCAAAGCAGATTCAAGTCACTGTAATTTTGTTTGTGGGAGAAGGAAATTACTTTTTCTTTAACCTTACTTGTGTTGAATAATATTGTAAATAAAGGACTTTGTTTTAATAAAGATCAAGCATGTGTGCTGTATCATGTGGATATGGTCACATTACACTTGCTTTGGAGAATCCAGCAGATTTTTGCGAAAAAAATGAGAACTGGAAATTTTACTTTTGGTTTCTTCCCTGTCCCCCCCACCCGAAGTTCAGACTGTCCTGCATTATTTAGAAAAGGATCCAACTCAAAAGAAAAAAAATGAAACTGGTGTGGAGTGGTCATAGATGTCTGTCTTGAAATGCTGGTTTGGTTTATAACTGCATGTTTCTTTCAAGTTTGGACCAAGAGCAGGGACTCTTCCCCCACCCCGCCCAAATATTATGGTTCCTTTTCACTGCTACAATAACTTAAGTGAGTTTTATGAAAGGAGGAAAATACATTTGTACAGGAAAAAGGTACTAGTGACAGCTTTCCTTGGGAAACATTGAGGCACCGTACTAAAGGTACGATATTGATCTTTATTTTCTTGCTTTCTAATTTTAATGTACAGAAATGAGCAACATGGAGCTGGTTAAAAAAATAGCAGGTGCTTGGAAGGAGTTACCAGCATCCCAGAAGCAGGTATGTTTGTGTCTTTGCCCTGTGTACTTTGACCTCTATAAAGTCTTAGTGGTTGTTTTTCTTGGCTTGGTGTCCTCTGTGGTTTTTTTTTTTTGTGTTGTGGTTTTTTATTGTTTGGGGGTTTTGCTTTGGTTTTTTAAACAACAACAAAAAAGCACTTGTGTGCAAAGGTTTGGGCATAAAAACAATTCTGAAGAGAATTGGGAGCTTTGAAATACTCAGGGGAAGATACTTTGATACTTCTACACATGACCTTACTTTTAGTATTTTTAATCTGTTGCAAGAGAAACAAGTGAGGCAGATCAAGTATTGTAAAGTTCTCCTTTCCTATGCACAAGCTAGGTGAAGCCTCACTCAGTTTTGATGAAAGGATCAACTTTTTTTTCCTACAGATTAGGTAGTGACCAGAGACTTAATTTACAGATAACTTTAAGTTTCGCCTAATAACTTACTTTTTGTCACAGGTAGTGAAGTTTCTGTAAGAGTGGCAGTTTCAAGGGATAATGTGAAAAACAACTCTCTGAGTTGCTAATCATTGCAGAATAGAAGTCCATTTATAGCAAAGTAATGATTGTTCTTCCTTGATTGCAGTTAGCGATTAAATCCAGTTAGGAACTAACTGCAGTTTTCTAGCTCAAGTAATATCTTTGTTCAGTAGCATTGAAGGGCTCTTACATCCTTTCTGGACTTCTGGCTCTATATACATTAGTATGAAACATGCCTTTTCATTTGTATGTCTGAGACAGAGAAAAGGATGGTGATTTTTCAGGTCTACCTGGACACATGGTAGTCTGGATCAGCTCTTCTTGGTGCCCTGGTACCAAGGCCATGATTTTATGATGCTTCTGTACATGGTATTGGCTGCTGTAGGAATCACGTGTTTGATGACTGGAGCACTTGTGTGCTGCAACAGGTGTACGCACTTCAGGAGTAATCAGTTAAGCCAAGCTTCAGCTTTTCCTTCTTGTATGGAAGATTGTTACTGCTTTGAGCTGCTTCTGAAGATTCATCTGATGTTACCAGATGAACTAAGATAATTCATGGGAGGAGCGCAGGTTTTGAATCTGAGTTCTTCTGAATCCATTCTGCTGATCAGACAGATCTGAAATTGCTGCTTTACTTTTAAAATCTTATGTTCCAGAGTGTAGTCTATATCTTTTTTATTAGTAGGTTAGAAGTGTTAACTTCTTTAACGGTCAAGTGTTTCTGACTGAAAGCATCTGTTCAAGGCTGGTGATCGTTTGCGTTATAGGTTTATGAGGAAGCTAGAAAGACAGACTGGCAAAGATATGAAGAGCAGTTGGCTGCATATAAAGCGCAGCTAACTCCAGCCCAGGCTGTGGCTCTGAAAGAAGAAAGGAGAAAACGGCTGGCAAAAAGAAGATCGTTCAGGGCAAAAAGAGTAAGTATTTTGAAGTTCAGATTTCTTTTCTCTCAAGTCTATTTGTCTAGTGTGCAGAGCATGTTTAGAAATACAAAGGCGACTCTGAGAATAAAAAAAAACCAAACAAAACTACAGACCCAAAACAAAACCCAAAAAAACCCATGGGCTAAAATAATTGCTGGTGTTAGCAGTTATTTTAGTGGCTTTCCTGTGCTTGAAGACCAGAACTAGCACATACCTTTGTGCTCACAGGTAGCTGCTCTGTGCTTTTTTTTTTCCCCTATTCTTAAAGCTGCCTGAGGAATGAGAGCTAATAAAAGACATTTGAGCCAGTAACACTTCCTTTGGCTGGGAAGACATCCAGAAATAGCTTTTCACAAAGGCTTTGTATCTGTTCCTTCAGTGGCCCCTACAAGGTAGTAGCTGTTTGGAATAGCTTTGTTTCCTTCCCTTCTTTGACACTGGCACTCTGCTACCTGTGTAGCTGCTGTGTTGGATTAGGCCTGCATAGAGGCGCAGCTGTTAGCATCCTTTATTGACTTATTCATACCGATCCTCTTCCCAGTTCCCTTTTAGCTGGTTTATAAATCCTGACAGACAAAACCATCTGTAAAGGTACAATATTACGGTTTGTCCAGTAGCAAAATCAGTTGAAAGGGTTGCTTATTGCTTATTGTTCTGTGAATTAAGCTGCTGGTGTGATGTTGCCCTAATTGGCAAAAGTGAAATTAATTTGGTTTAAAAGACCAATCCTGCTTAGAGGAAGTTTTTAATCTAAATGATTCCACTGGTCCTTTTTTAGAGTATGACACCACAGGGAATTTAGCTGGCATACCCAACACCTAAGCAGATCGTAATTTGCAGACCCAGGCTGCAGCAGGAATGCCTTAAGGCTGGGGAAAACAAGTGTAATTGCATCTGTAACTTGCTGTACTTCCCCCCTCACCATCATTCCTGTAGGCAGAATGTTCTGATAGCAGAAACCTAGTTCTGTTTCCCTGGAAACCTGTGGTTCTGTTCCACCTTCTCACCTCCCACAGTTAGGTGTCTGCCCTCCTCTCTGCAAGCGTTGACTATTTCACACCAGAGACCAAAGCCTTATGAAGAGAATCGAAAATGTGTCAAGACTTTCTTACTGAGTAGAGCTTAGTAACAGTCTTAAGTTTCTGGAAGATGTAGCTGAAGTGGGCATCAGTTTTAAATGCTTCTTTTTGTGTCTGTGAAAATTTAAGTTGTTAGCTTTTCTTAATTTAGTTTACCATTAGTCTTGACAAGTGTTGGAGCATCTTGGCATGCAGTCCAGTTTACAGAATAAAACACCAAAAAATGAATTTGAGTCTGGTTTTTGTGTAACATAGAAAGACAAATGGTAAGTTTAGTTTTGGAAAAATGCATGCTCGGTAGATTGAATAACTTTTCTTGTTGTTTTTAAAGGAATTGACTGTGCTTGGAAAACCTAAAAGACCTCGTAGTGGCTTCAACATTTTTGTGTCAGAAAACTTTCAAGAAAGCAAGGGACTTTCACCTGTGGTAAGCCAGGAAAGACTGTTCTTTAAAATAGACCTGTTGTGTTCAGAAAATCTGGTTTGGGTTCTGTCACTTTCAGAGAAACTATTCAATAGTTCAGTATCTGGATTTCGCTTTGCTTAGGTTATTTTTTTTAGGCTGCAGAGATCTGTCCATACTGCTGGTGGCATGTCCTATATAAACTGCTGTGTGGATATACAGACTTAAAATATTTGCACTATTTTCTGCACTTCAGTGTTACAGGCTTCATCTGTTCCTTCTGTAAGGAGAGAATTCTAGTTTTCTTTGTTTTGGTGTAGAAATACATTAGTTTTTTAAATGGTTGTGTTCGGTCTGCTACCACTTCTATAGTAGTGGTTATCGTACCTGCTGTACACAGTCGGTGTTACAGAACGTGCAAGGGTTCCTCAGCAAAGTCACACGTTATGCACCAAACTGCACTTTAGGGTGATTTATGTGGTGCTGGTGAATTACAGCACCTGAGGCACTGGAGACCTCCCTGTATGCCTAATACGTTCCTTAGCCTGTGCATTTAGTCAGTAAATCAGGATGGCGGAAATAGTTTGTTCCTCAGTTTTCTCTGTACAAGGCAGGCAGCTCCAGTCAACTGAGGCCCGGTTTGACACACACATGGCAAAATACTCCTGAAGCGGTACTAAGCTGCTTGTGAACGTGGTTAATACTTGGGTGGGCTTGGCTTAAGGTAGGGCTTAGTTTAAATGAAACCAATATGTGGGGTGAGGTGTGGTCATGTTGCTATTAGTCAGCTCAGCTGTTTGGTGTGCCTGTGTTTGCGGCTTCACGCTTATATTGTCTGTAAATGTGGCTCAGATGATGCCCAGCAACTTGTGTCATTTATTTATTATTTACCTATGTTAAGAGGGTGGGGTACTAAGCCTGTGTGCCTTCCTGCTTTTTTATGTTGGTTTGTACTTGGCTTTCACTACTGTGGCATTCGTCTGTAACCCTCTGTGGCCAGCCTGCTGTTAAAATAATCCTAATGTATTGCCTATTCTATATCCTGTAGGCAAAGCTGAAGCAATTATTTGATACATGGCAAAAACTGTCCAGTTCTCAAAAGCAGGTATGTCAGTGGATTTTGATGAGGCTCTAATCGGAAAATGTCAAGCTTGAGTCGAGACTAATGCAAACAAAATCTTGAACTCAGCTGTTCAAAATATAATACTAAGGAAAATACTCTGAAATTGTATTTATGCATCTTGAAAAAGATAGTCATTACTTTTATTCCAGTAGTGACCATTTCCTTTACAGTGTTGATGAAATGTGAGTGGGTAGGATGGGATGGAAGTTCTGCATGCCTGGAAATGGGCACTGAGTGGCATCTGGGGGGGAAGGTGGAATAATTTGCAACAAGTTGATTTTTTTTTTTCTAATAATCTATAATATTTTTAAATGCCAGCATAGTAATTTGCTGCTCGTGGAAAGACTTTTGCCAGGTAAAAGCAACAAAAATCTACGAGTGATGTGCGCACAGTAATTTATTAACCTTTGTTGTCTTGGGGGTAGTTTTGGTCCAGCTTTCTCATGAAAATGGGAGTGGTGCTGTACTGGAACCTAATCTAAACCTCCCAATTTTCAAGTATTCCATACCTTACTGTCCTTGCTCCTGAATAGCCTTCTTCCAGATTGTTTTTAATGTGTACTTGGAACATGCACTAGGTTCATGTTTCTTCTGTAGAAAAGGGGGTTGAAATAGTTGTGCAGAAACACCTTTTCCTGTTGTTTGCATAAGCCAGCTCTCTCAAACTCGTACTCAGATAAAAAGCCTTGGCTGTTAGTAGTAATGCTGAATAAACTTCCTCTTCTGGAACGGTCGTCTGTTGACATAACCATAATTCAGTGCTAAGGTTTTATATTTTTGTGCAAGTTTTATGTCTTTTGAATTTTCTGGAGGCGAAAGTGAACGCCTGGGATGCGCGCTGTGCAGGTCTTGTAGCGAGTCACGTTTGTATCGAAGGGGAGGATGTAACGTGGCGGTTATCCTGATGCAGCTCCTTCCCTAACTGCTGATACCTAATTTTCTTCCAGCCATACCTGCAGCTTGCTGAAGATGATAAGGTTCGGTACGAGAATGAAATGAAGTCGTGGGAGGCAAAAATGCTTGAACTCGGACGTGAAGACCTGATACGTTCCAAAAACCAAAGGCCAAAAAAGAAAACTGCTGAAACTGCAGAGGAATCTGAAACAGCCAAAGCTTCCTCACGTGAAAAAAAGGCAAAATTAAAGTTGAAAAAATCAGAAGAATAAAATGGTTAAGTATTTTATATTTATTGCCCTTTGGTTGTCATGTCTTTATCCTGCTGTGTTAATGCTGCCGTCAGCATTAGCACTGAAATTTGGAAAACCCATAAAGGGCCCGTTGGAGAAGTAGAAAAGCCTATCTGGTAAAGAGAGGATTTGGTGTCCCTCGGAACTGACTGAAATAATCACTGCAGATGTAGCCTGAATGTACGACAGTAACCGGTTAATCAAGCTGTGAATAGTGATACTCACATCAGCAGAGCTCTCCAGTAATGGTAGATACCAACTAGCTTTTATAAGGTATTTTTTATGAAAGCAAGAATATTCTACTATGTTACCATCTATAATTCTGTAAATAAGAGCTGAAATCTGAGTCAAAGCTGCTGTGTTTTATTCCCTCCATGGTATTGGTAGTGAAATGTTCTACATTTCAACAAAAGGCACAAGAAATGTAAAATACTAACTTTTATTTTATTCATCTGTCTTTTTGTACGTCTCAGTCTGTGTATACCACTTATGTTGCATTTAATTAAAGACCATATGAGTTTCGTATAAACATATCTTTACTGGACTTTTATTCCATGGTTTTGTTTGGATATGTGCAAACGCTTTTGCCTTCCTGTGGTCACATTTGGGACAGCCTGGAAGGAAAAGATGGGTGAACTGTTAGAACTCTGCATTTTTATGTAATAAATACAGGTATTTTTAAGAGCAGCTTGTTTTTTTTTTTTTCCCTGGGGTCTGTGTGTTGTAACAGCAGTCTCACAGGTATTTTGGAGGATCTGTATTTTTAGAAGGAAGGCAAGCTTTTTCAGTAGTCAGATTTCATCCAGCCTGCAATAACTGCGTGACCTACAAAGCTTGTTTACCGGTAGGAAGCAGAAAGCCAAGTAAGAGCCCCTTGCCTTTTTTTTTATTTTGTGTGTGTTTGTTTAAATTTACTGATGGCAGCGGTATCCGAGCGCTCCTGCCTGCCTTTTGCAGAGCAGGCACAGGGCTCGCAGGCTCACGGGGACGCTCCCGCTCAGAAGCGGGTTCCCAGCACGTCCCTGAGGGAGCGGGGCGAGCCCACGCCGCTGCGGCTGCTTCCCCACGCGTGTGTGGGGCGCCAGGCCGGTCGAAGCCCCGCTGCAGGCATGTGCCCAGCTCCTGCTTGATCCCAGGCTCGTCGCTGGGGACCGCTCCCGCTGGCAGCCGCAGCGGCTCGGGGAGGTTGGGGTTAATCCCCGCCCTTCCCTCACAGCGCGGCCCGCCGCCGGCCCCTCAGCGCCCCGCGCCGCGCATGCGCCTCGCTCGCCTCGCCCAGCTCTCGCGAGAGGAGGGCGGGCGCGGCGGCGGTTGGCGCGCGCGGGGCGGGTGGCCTGGGCGGGATGGGGCTGCTGGAGCAGTGCGAGGCCGCCTTCGGCTCCCCCGACCTCTACCGCGTTCTGGGCGTCCGCCGGCAGGCCTCGCCCGATGAGATCCGCCGCGGCTACCACCGCGCCTCGCTCCGCGTACACCCCGACCGCGCCCAGCCCGAGGACAAGGAGGAGGCGACGCGGCGGTTCCAGGTGAGCGCGGGACGGATGAGAGAGGGCGGGCGGCGGCCCCTGACGGACCGGCCGGCTCCCTGACCGGCCCCCTGACTGACCGACTGACGGACCGGCCCCCGTGTCCCCGCAGATCCTGGGCAAGGCATACGCCGTCCTGAGCGACGCGGAGCAGCGCGCCGTGTACGATGAGCAGGGCACGGTGGACGAGGAGGGCGAGGCGCTGAGGGGCGAGCGGGACTGGCAGGAGTACTGGCGGCTGCTCTTCAAGAAGGTGAGGGCCGGGCCGGGGCCTGGGAAGCGGTGGCGGGGCCCTGCGGGGCTCCCCTCGGCGGGATGGCGAGCCCCCTGAGAAGGGGACGCCCGCTGCTTCACGCCTGTAGCCGTGTCTCCCCTATGAGCTCTGTGTAAAGCACTGGGTTTTTTTTTTTCTTGCTGTTTCTTAAATCCTTCTGGTGAAAAAATCCTGTACCTTAAGAAGTGTCCACCTCTTTGCTTCAGATCACGGTCAAGGATATTGAAGACTTTGAAAAGAGCTATAAAGATTCAGAAGAAGAGCTAGCTGATATTAAAGCAGCGTACATGGATTTTGAGGGTGACATGGACAGAATAATGGAGTCTGTGTTGTGTGCGGACTATACAGATGAATCAAGAATACGGAAAATAATAGAAAAAGCCATTGACTCTGGAGAAGTCCCATCCTACAAAGGTTTTGTAAAAGAGTCTAAGCAGAAAACGATGGCAAGAAAAAGGCGGGTAGGTTATATCAATCAGGGACCAAAGGGAAGCTTTTAATCTCCCTTGGTAGAAATAAATGAAACTGTTCATAAGACAAATGTTTGCCACAGGATTGCTGGGTTACAGATCTTGCTCAGTATCTTTAACTTTCACATTTAGGCACCTGTGTTATCCACCCCCCATATTGCTGTGAAAGGCTTTTGAGTTGTAATAGGCTATTGTCTATTACTTCTTTATTTTGTTATTATACACAAAGGCTTATTACAATTTAGCATGTCCCTGCCTTTATTTACAAAGCCGTGAGTTGCTGGAGTTAAGAAGTGTATGTGGTGCAGAAATACATTACGCTTGTCTTTTGGCAAGTGTGAAATAACGTTCCAGACTTAAGTGGACCTCTTCTCCAACCCGCTTGGTGTTTTTGGACACTTTGTCCAGTATGATGTATGTGCATCACAGTAATCTTTCTCCAACGTAAGAAAATGAAGTAGCTGCTAAGACAAAAAAAGCGTGGGTGCAGGGAACAGGGATGGGGACATCTCGTCACGTTCAGCGTTATGAAACAGCAGAAAACTGTGCCACCCTGCTATGCTGCAGAACCAGAGTGGGCTTTCTCTTTGATCTTTCATCTGTGGCCAGACTTGGAAGCTGTTTGTGTTTCCTTGCAGCTATTTATATACAGATGCAAAATAAAGGGTTTGGTAACTACTATAAGACTTTGTCAAATAATGTGCAAAATACGTTTTAAAAAAACTAGTTTGCTGTTTTTAGGCAGAAAAAGAAGCTAGAGAGGCGGAAAAGACTAAAGATGAACTGGGCCTCGGTGGAGAAGATGACTTGAAAGCACTGATTCAGGTAAGGCTCTTAGTAATATCATGATCTTCAACAGATACAGGCTTATAATTCTGTTTTCCCTGAGCATCTTTATATTTTGGATCCTTGCAACTCTTCTGAGTTCCTGAGGTTAAAATCTGACCTTAATGGTAACTATGTAATAAGAGTATGGTGTGGATTTTATTACCTGTGTCTCTTTAAAAATTAACAAAGTTATTCTAATATGCTTATTCTTCCTGCATACACAATCAAAATATTTAACTTCTAGTTTTAGGCAGTTAGACAAGGGAGTGTTAATGATTGCTTCTTTCTGAGGGATTCCATGAGGACATAGAATTTGATAGGTCTTACTATTTTGCTCTTTATCTTGGGGAACGAGGAAAGAAACATACTGTTTACATTCTGTTTTTCAGAATGTTTTCTATTTCTTCTTTCTTACTGTCCAGTGTGCTTCCTAGAATGTTCATGCTTACTCATTCCTCAAATTGTAATAGAGTTTTGAGTCTAAACTAGAAATTGCTTTGTTTTTCCTAGCCTTATGTCGTGCTTTTTTTTTATAGCCACTCTTGACCTCTGTCCATATACTTCTGGAAGTTAGATATAGAGCACAGAGTATAAAAGCAGGCTTTTGCTTGACAGTACTATACCTCCTGTAGCTTGTATTCCCTGTTTAACCTGTTCCAAGACTTAATGTAACTCTCGAACTTCAAGAGAATAATCTGCATTGCGAAGTAGTAAAAGTTTTTTGGGTTTGGTTTGTTGTTTTTTTTCCTCCTCCAGAGCAGAAATAAAGATCGAGAAAAGGAAATGGATAACTTTTTGGCCCAACTGGAAGCAAAATACGGGAATAATGCAAAAAAAGGAGGAAAGAAGACTGCAGCCAAGAAAGGAAAGAAATAAAGAACTGTGTAGGGTGAAATATCGGGTATGATTTTGTACGGGAAAAGTGGATGTAGGAGAATTTCAGAGTTTTTCTGGACTACTGGAATGTGTGTGCATCAACTTGCTGTGACGGGGAGGTACAATACAGAGCAAGGCAGACATAGCTTTCTGGTGCTACTGTTTAAAGTCCTGCGCGTGCTCTTCAGTTCATATCAACCAGACACTTGACTAAAAGTTTGGTTACAGTAAGGAAGCTGTGTGATGTTTGGGACGGCAGTGTGTTCATTAAACTTGTGTGGAGGCACCTTCCTTCTGAACACCTATGGGTTTTCAGTAAAACAGTTTAATCCCACACCTTGGAGAATCTTCAACGCTTGTCCCTCTGGCTTCTGAGTTGGAAGCCTTAGCCATTTGCTATCTGCATGGTTCTTTTGTAAGAAGCCTTCTCCTGTTTTTAAAGGTCTTTGCACTTCAGCTCGACGGGGGGAGGTTCAGATACTCCACTGGTTTTTATAAACATACTTTGGAAAATTGCAGATTTAATAAATGAGAAGTTTTTGCAGAACTCTCTGCTATGTTGCTTCCCCAGCCCTCTACATTGCCTTTATAACTGCTCAAAACAAACTGATCCCATTGACGCTTCCGACTGGTGTAAGCCAAGTAAATACAATGTGCTTCTAGAGCAGCTGCAAATACAGCTCTATCGGTATTTGTGGCATCAGAGCTGGTGATGCTTTGTTAGACAAAAGGGCTGCCTACTGTTTGGCCTTTGGCTGCATTAGTTGCCTCAGGAGAAAGTAGGAGGCCGCACCTCGCGTGTGACTGTGCAGAAATTCTCTTAAGATACCAAGATAATAGGCTTGAAAATCCACAGAGCAGAGTCACTCCTGTATTTCTGGGGCTCGTCATGTCCTGTGACAAGGCATTCCAAAGCTTGGAAATGTACTGCCAGTTATTTCAACAGCATCGCAGCCAAGTCTGTTGCAGGACGGTAGTCATCAGCTACTTCGTTTTGTCCGTCAACGCTTCTTTTGCTTCAGAAGTGAAGTACTTCTGTAAGATGTGCAAATACTTGAAGGTTTTTACTTTAGCTGTGTTTAACCCCCTCGATGCAGTGTCCAGGGTGTGAATTTGAAGGGTAACTAGGTTTCAACTTGCTGTAGCTCAAAGAAACGAGGCTGGCTCGATTTTGTGGATCACTTTTCAAAAGCTTATGAGCCACAAGGTGAACGCTGATGTTTGAGTTGCAGATCCTCATTGCTTCAGCGAGAGCAGTTCAGGAACTGACTAATGGCGCTTTTGGGGGAAGCTGGAGGTAGAATGGTAACGCTGTCCCTTTGCACTTGGCTGCTTTCAAAAATGATCCTCATTCTGGGAGTGCAGCATGTCATTACGTTGCATAACACGTGACTTGAACATTACTTTTACTATATAAAATAGATACTTAACAGCCCAGGAGAAGTCTTTGGGGCCAGCCATTTGTACCAAAATCAAAAAATACCTTATAATGAGGTAGCTTTCACTTTTTTAACACACTGACTCCTCTAGGCTATAAAATACTACACTATGTTACTAGATATCTGTTGAAGTTTATTTGTATAATTTTGTAATTCTTACGCACTAGGGCTACAGAACACTAACTCGGTCCCTGAGGAATGGCAGCAATATAAACGGGATGCTTCTCTCTAGTTCGCTTGAGGTAAATAAACGACACACTGTACAATGTTGCAGTAGTCTTAACTGGTAAGAGAAACTATTTTGAAAGGGTTTAGCGAATAGAGGCCTCTCTTTAGCATCAATCTATCTCTGTGCAAACTTAAGAGATTTAGGTTGAGACCAGAGCTTTTCCCCGCCTCTAGAAGTGCAAAGGAAAGTTAACCCAGTTACACTGCAGTCCCGCTTTCCTCCCTTTTCCCTTCTTTTTCATTAGAGCATGCTTGGATCAACTGGATTCAATAACTTCAATATGGATTAAAGATTACTAGCTGTTCTGCAGGTACCACGAACAGTTGCTAGATTGCACATCTTAGAGCGGGGAGGTAGGAGCCACTTCATAAAGAATAATGACAAGTTTTTCCCCATATGGGTTGTAGCTTGGAAAATATTAATAAGGAAATTTATGAAAAAGTGCTTTTTAATTGGATTATGAAAGAACAACTATTTTTGTGCAGTGTCCTAACTTTGTTAAAATACAGTAAGTGGTTATCCTCACCTTGTCTTTACGCTTGTAGCCTGGCACTTACTGCCTGGGAGTAAGACCTTCAACTAACCATTTATTTCGAGAAGCCTGTTATTTCATGTTTTTGTCTTACTTGGAGCCACAAGGGAACCACAGCTAATACCTCTGGTATGTCTGTCGTATGGCACGGAATGCATCTAAAAGCTACGCTGCATCTGTGGATCGTGGAACTTCACGGCAGTGCGCCGAAATCTTGTATAATCGCAGGTATTTTTAGAAAGAGACTGACCTTTCCTGTGAAATTACCATGAAATACCTCACCAGGAAGACTGTACTTTCTCTGAATGCTGTCTGGAACTGCTTGCCGTAACAGATGTCTTTTTGCCTCTTAAGCCTTCTTCCATCACTAAGGAAGAGGTGTAAGTACGCAGCTCAGGAAGAGTCAGCGGTGCCCTACCCTTAAAGCTGTCAGTTCTGTTCACCTGGTCTGCTACCTTATTTTTACACAACTGTGTTAATATCTGCTGCAATTACTACAGGATTCCTAACGTGGCTAAGTAAGTTGTAGAAGCAGTGTCATGTGCAGCGCTTGCTTCTGATAGTATAATATTGCTTTACACATTAATATAGCTTTAAAAATTTAAATTACTACTGCTATGGAACACCTGATTAATCTTCTGTGGAGCTAACAGAAAACCGAGCAGGTTCTGCAGTACCTGCCTCTAACAACATGAACCAGTAACAATCCAGTAATGGGAGAACGGCAACGGCTGAGAGTGTTTGCTCGCTTTCTGGGAGTTAGGCTTTAGTGCCTGCTGGAATATATTCACCCTTCCACTGGAGCGTAACTTCTTCTACGGGTAGAAAATGGAATGTTCAGGTATACCCCTTCTAATCTTTGGCAGCTGCTTCTTAGATTTATATAAAAAATAGCTATTCATTAAGGAAGGGTGTGTGAAAGCTCTCTGTAAACAATGTTGACGTTGCTGGGAACGTGAGGTGGTTCAGGACTCGCCGGAGACGGGTGGATACTCCTTGGTGGCACTTTAGAACCCCTGTTTGCTTTTTGTGACTGATCCAGTTCGCCTGTGGGCTTTCATAGAACCATGCCGCGGAAGACCTAATAAACAGAGATCACGTGCAACTTAATACCTTCCAGAAGTCTTAAAGAACCACGTATCTCCTTTAGCTTAAAACTAAAATGCCTTTTTTTTTCCTTCTTATTCTAATAGGTGGCTATCAACTGCGTTATAATCAAGTTTGAGACAAGTGACTGGCCTTTGAAAAAGGGCAAACTTTGTGCTTTCATAGTTGCTGCAGTGCAGGGAACTATTGCATTCCTTGATATTTCATGAAGTATTCAACTCTACAAAGTTCTGCTGATTTGAATTTTTTGTTAACACAGCAGTCATAAGACTCTTCCTGCATTTAAAGATCCTGCAAGGGTTTGTTTTGGAGGAGGGGAGCAGATATTTATTTTAATTTCAATAGGAAGCACTCTTTTCTTGTTTAAAACCAAGTTACTTACGTCTAGTGTTTTTGTTAAACTCAAGTTGCCTCTTGGACCACTTACGAGTGGTAGTAGGCCATTCAGCTATTAAACAAGGTGAAAGATCCCTGCTGTCCTCTAACAACCACCCACATACTCAGTACCTTAACCTCTGCAGTTTCCATTTACTTTTGCAGCTTCAGTCCTATCTTGTTAGTATATTTTTTATGTGGGAAATTGTGACAACTCCGTAAGGAAGCCCAAAACACTGCGATGAATCCAGTGTAACTTGTCTCAGACCTAGTTTTCAGAAAGTGCATGTAATCCCCTGCTCTGTGCCAGCCTTCCCAGGTGGAGGTGGTACCCAGCACCAACACAAGTTAAGAGGGAGTGCTCAAGGTGAACTCAGGTGAGAGTTATAGTGTTCAGAAGAGCTGCTCCAGGGCACAAAAATTAACCTTCTCTCTCTACGGTAATCTCTGAGCAAATTCCCTTTCAACCGACTAGGTTAGACCTTGTGTGTCCCACGAGGTGAAAAACCTAAATCTCTGAAGGTAAAGTTGAAATAAGTGAGGTTCATTGGTCTATGCAACACTCGTGTACACACATGCAACCTAGTCGTGTAGCTTCCAACTATTAAAAAAGAACCGCAACCGCGGCTGCGACTGTGTTGCTATTCTGAAGCATATTTGAAGAATACTTTCAAAGTGTATTAACCATGAACAATTTAAGGAGATGGCTTTGCAGTGAAGGAAGGGAAACTGGAGGGAAGAGTATGCGTTACCTTCACAACAATGCCTTCCTGCTGCCTTGATACTTCAATTAAAATAGGTAATTTTAGATTAGATTCATTTTAGGTTATGCCACATAACTCCACAAAGTTATACCAACTGTTACAAATGAGCAGTACAAGCATACTCTGGTTTCAGAGTACACATGTGAATTGTACTGGTATGGTTACTGGCTTTAAAATATACTTGGAGTTGGTCTAGCGCAATTTTAGTACAAGCTCTTCCAGATACAGTACAAATAAGTTTATTTTGGATATAATGCAATTTCTTTCCATTGTATAGTTGAGCAGAAAAACCCTTGGACAGAAAGTAGGTGCTGCTAGTTCCTGTTTAAATTGGCAGCTCCTGCTTTTAATTTTGACATGCGAGGCACGGGGGCTGATTACATTAAGCTTCGTTAAATTGATTTAAAATAATAGATGGTAATTAACATACCCAAACTTACTCTATATGCAAGTATAAAACTTGCATAACAGACAATTTAAGACACAGAACTTTGAGAAACCTCCGCAATGTAATTCCCTCTGTAGCAAATGCATCCTTGTCCCAAAAGCCCACCTCTTGCTTAATCTTATTAAATTCCGTGACCCATAAGCATACCTGAACCCGTCGATCCTCTTCTTGTCCAAGACTGATTGCTATAATCAATAACAGTGCAAGAGCGGTGGTGCTGTGCATCTGGCTGGAAAGACAGTTCAAGTTATTTATCTTTGCATGAAGAATTCTTAACATCAAGATTGTAATACAAACTACTTAAACATGTATTTCCTAATTTGCAAGATGTAAAGGTCTAAGTAGACCTTTTAAAAGTTTAAGAAGGGTTAAATCAACAAATTCAAGTCCTACGGACTAGAAAGTATACTTTTATAGCACTCTTGCTTAGAGCGATTGCTGGGCCAGTTAAAGGCATTCTCACCAGTTCTGGAAATTGTTCTGTTTCAAAATAGATTTTTAACAAATTTGTACACTCAACTGGTAAGTCAAGGATGTTGAACTTACACGCAGAAACCAAACCAGCAGCTCTTTAAAAGCTCTTAAAGCATAGATAAAAATACTTTGTTAGAGTGGACAAGATATCGGTAGAGTAGGTGTTTCAAAAAATGAAACCAAGAGCATTTGGTGCTGAAACAGACTGGACATTAACAGTACAGCAAACCTGTGCAAGAAGGCAATGAAGACTCTCCTGCCCTTGTGTTTCTGAACACAACTATAGAAGTGACCTCCCAATGTCTATGCAAAACCCCAAAGCATCCTCTCCTACCCCACGGTTCTTAAGCCTTCACAGACGATGCCAGATTGAATGTTACAGCTCAAGTAACACTGAGCTTTTTCCACAAGCACCTCAAACTTGGATTCTTCAAGACAAGTGTAGTACCACCAGCCCTTAGAGGGGTAGTTAGGAGCTGGCTGTGGGGAGCATTGTGACATTGTTATCCATGAGCAAACTTGACCTGTTTGCTTCAGAATTGCCCAGCAATGATATTTCTGTTAACCTGTGAGTATCTAATCAAGTGGTGAACTTGATGAATTCCCTGGCACTGACCACCTCTAGCATTTGGTTCTCCAGCAATCACAGAATCACAGAATTGTTAAGGTTGGAAAAGACCTCTAGGATCATCAAGTCCAACTGCCAACCCAACACCCCCAGGCCTCCTAAACCATGCCCTCAAGTGCCACGTCTACATGTCTTTTAAATGCCTCTGGGGATGGTGACTCCACCACCTCTCTGGGCAGCCTGTGCCAGGGCCCAACCACTCTGTCAGTAAAGACATTTTTCCTAATATCCAACCTAAACCTCCCCTGATGCAGCTTGAGGCCATTTCATCTCGTCCTATCGCTAGTGACCTGGGAGAAGACACCGACCCCCGCCGCACTACAACCTCCTTTCAGGCAGCTGCAGAGAGCGAGAAGGGCTCCCCTCAGCCCCCTCTTCTCCAGGCTAAACCCCCCCAGCTCCCTCAGCCGCCCCCCAGCACACTTGTGCTCCAGACCCTGCCCCAGCCCCGCTGCCCTTCTCTGGACACGCTCCAGCCCCTCAAGGCCCTTCTTGTCCTGAGGGGCCCAAACCTGAGCCCAGCATTCGAGGTGGGGCCTCCCCAGTGCCGAGCACAGGGGCCCCATCCCTGCCCTGCTCCTGCTGGCCACACCAGTGCTGACACAAGCCCGGGGGCTGATACATGTCTACCTATGTTAGTTGTCAAAGCACCCTACTCAGTAACTAAGGATGATTTGGTATAATATGCCATGCTTTACCAAGAACACGTTGGTTGTGTTGGGCCTGGAGAAGTCATCAGGTAAGAAAAGCTGCTCCTGTAGTTGCTGGTGGGTGTCTTCATTTGTTGTTACACTGTGAGCTCGACTTGAGTTTCCTCGAGATTTCTGCATTGAAGAGTAACTGTTACGGCTACTTCTTAGCGCAGCAGTACATTTAAAATAATTAGCTTTAATTTCTAGGCTAATTTTTCAAGTCAATCATTCTACACTTAGTTATGGGGAGGAAAAATAGTCTGGCATTAATTGTAATTAAAGCATTCAACTCTGGGTGATGCTGTTTGTTAGTCAAAACTGGTACGACATTTTTCGTGCATCTATTTCGTCCGCTGTCACAGGACAACAAATGCAATCTCTTGGGTTAGGTAATTTGATCGGCAGCGATTACAATTTTAGACTACCCAATAATAAAACTGTTGTGCCCGTTACCGTTTGCCTCTGGGATCCTGCAGCGCTGGCGTGCCCTGCCACATCGGTGGTGGTAATAGGCGGTAGGAGATTGTTTCGGCTCAGTGGCAGTGGGGAGGTCAGCTGTTCATGTGCAGTCAGACTGAAACACACAGAAAAAACATACGGTTTATGTGTTTGGCATTGAGTGAACATACAACATGGTCGGTTTTTTGGCATTAGGTAGACAATGGAAAAATTAAGCAACAGCTGCAAAATTTTGCTACAAGACGCTGGTATCAGGGCTGACTGTTGGAGACTATTTAGAAGAGTTCTGCAGTGAGTAAAATTTAGCAGAAATCTTTTTCATCTATTAACAAGAACTTCTAGTTTTCAGAACGTTTGACATTAAGCATGTAGGCAAAGTGAGCCTGAGCACCCCAGCAGAACTCCTGCTAACGGGTGTATTTAAAAGCCAGCTGGTGGCTAGAGCGCACCTCGTCGGTGTGTTTCGAAGGCATGTGCTGTGCAGCTGGCACTGCAGAAAGGCCTGTCTGTGTAAGGCTGTCTTCCCAGGCAGTTGCCGTACAACGGTAGAATCTTGTCTGCCTGTTCCCAGACACGGCATTATTTTCTCCTTGTTCATACCCTTTGGGATGAAGTGCTGCTTGCTGCTAACTTCAGCCTAGCAGCTGAAGATAAACGGTGAGCCTAGAAAACAGCCGCGGCACACATTTTAAGCGGAACAAGAAGCTACATGACGCAAATGCATATTGTAGCTCTTCCACTTATTACAAGCATCAGATAAAATGGGGGTAAACCAAGGCTTCTACCTTCTCCATATTTTGTTTGAGTATTTGAAGGAACGGGGCAAGAGGCTTTTGGAAGCCTTCTAAAAGGAGCTGAACCAATCTAACTGCACAAAGTACAAAAGGAATTAAACATTAGTCGCAGGAGGAACATAAAAGAATAAGTAATCTACTTTCTAGATACAGCCTTTTCACATGAAAGGTGTCTTTATATTAGTGTATGTTTGAGAAGCACTAGAAATGAACAAGAGGCCTTAGCTGTATATGCTGTCTGGAGTTGACTGAAGGAAGGATGCTCTGTAAGAATACATTAGAAATGCTTCAAACTACAATTGTGATTTTTAAAGACTTTCCTAGTGCTCTCTATGTACATTTAAACATACGGCAATAAAGGGGAGATGTTAACAATTGTTAAATTGATTGAAGCCTGTGGAAAGGGAACAGAAGCATAAAATGTTGCAAGTAGAAACATCAGTTGTGAAGGGACAAGGAACAAGTCTCTGAACAGCACATGACAAAATAACAGGCTGGATGAATTTATCAGTAAAACCAAAAGGAAACTATGTCAATCTACAACACGTGGAATATAAAAGTATATTGAACCCCGTGTTGTTTCCTCATACCCTGTAGTCCCTGTAAATGACTACATTCAGTCAGATCGTTATGCCAAACAAAAATAAGATATTAAAGACACAAACGAGGGTTCACTGAGTTCATTAGGGGTCCTTTGGTCAGTCAGATAACCTAGCTAAGACGGGCACCTACTTATAGCCCAGTCTGGGCTAGGATAGCAACAGGCAGTTTGCCCTCCAGAAACCGTAGACAATTTTAAGTTCATCTTGAAAATAGGCTCCAGAAAAAGTAAAGCCGATGTCAAGAAAGAGATGGCAACATTTGCTTTCCTTGTACTGGACAGACTGAGGTCTATAATTTGTGTGCAAAACTACCTAAATATCCATGCGATTCATTGAACCGCAGCTTGTAGCACAGCAAGCATCAACTTTAGCAACTTGGCTTTCTCAGGGTAGACTGTGCTTTAATAAGCAGTTAATCTCTTTCATCAGAGAATTCATGTTCTTTCTGTTCAACTGAATGCTTTTTATATAAGCTGGGTTCTCTAAACGCGGTAATTTGCAGTGAGAAACTGGTTTTGAAACGTACAATCGAGTTCCCCTGAAGACATCGTCCACAGAACCTGGGGTCCCAGTACGAGCATGGCTTGTGCTGATGGGATGCAGGGTACGTGGTGGCAGGTTTCGCCTTCGTGTGGAGCGTGACAGGGATGACGTGCTGAGCTCTAGCGGACGATTTGGCCATGCTCTGGTAGAGGGGATGGAACTGGAGTCTGGCCGTTTGTCATCCAGGTCCCTAACAAAAGAATTATAAAACTAAAAGCAATGCGGTCAACATGACTGATAACTACCCTGTTACTGAAGTACTCATCTACATGGGACATTAATAGTATTACGTGTGGATAGGGATGATGTGTCTTCATTTTTTTTACATAACTATATAAAGTAATTTACAGCCAATTTAGAAAATAATAGGGGATGGAATAGAAAGAAGCAGCCTATCTTTTTTTTTTTTTACTGAAATACGAACTTCCTGATTCATGATTCCAGTCTAAAAGTAAAAATTAATCACAGAACAGATTTAAAACCTCCATAATGTAAACACCAGTTTTCACACTTGTAGCCTAGACCTAACACAACTCACTTCTAGAAACTAAGCAAATCAGTTTCTCTACCCCATTCTGAGCTTCATCTCTTTTCAGGGTGTCAGTGTCAACAGTAACGCCACAGCTGTTCACTAAGTGGTAAACCAGCAGCAGGTAAATCAGACAGAAAACCTCTACTAGAAGTATCTTATTTCATAGGGTACAAATAAACAAACAAACAAGCAGGAAAATAACTGAGAATTGCTTTCTCCAGTGTAGAAAGTTGTCTCACAATGTTTTGGGTTGAACCCCTCTCACTGCAAGAGCACTCTGCTTTACAACAGATGATCTATAGCTCTTACGGTGTTTTCTCCATTACAGGCAGATTCCTTTGCTGTAACTGGATCCCATGTATCACCATCAAGCCATTTAGGTTACATTGAGAGCCACTACTTGACCCTTGAGAGAGATTTACCTGAAAGTTTAAAAAAATAAGTAAATTACTGTTTGGCAGAGACATACATGTATATTTACAGATTTTGTCCTTGTAAATAATTCTGGAGGAAACAAGGTAATTTCTTCCATTTATATTATTTTCCCATCTAAGACAGGCATCTTAGCATTCCCTTTTTCTTGCAAGTAGTAGTGCTTAGAAAACATACTCTATCATGCTATGTCATACTTAACATTTCCCACCTAAGCTTCTCATTTGCATGACAGGATTTTCCAATAATGGCTATAATCAGAAGCTTTACAAAACTGATTTTCAGTGTATGTTGACATTTTATGTCAAGATCAGAACTGCAAACTCCCTTCCTGGAATACAGACTGATCTGGGAAAACATCAAGTTCCACCCACCAACAGCAAACAGAAAATACCAGAGTTTTAATCTCTCCAACATACATACTTGAGGTGGTTTTCTCCTCTTTTTGCTTTTGCGGCCACATCTGGTTTTTGGGCACTACATATACAGTAAGGGGAACACAAAGAAGAGGCAGGAGTAGAAATAAAGGAGAAAGAAATAAGAAGGAGAGAGTTGAATTAAAACAGAATGAACAGATAACACTTTGGTGCTCACCACAGTAGGAACAGATCATCTAAAGCAGATTACACAGTCAAATTCAGTGTCCAAGAAAAAAAACCTGTTTTACAAGTGCACTGAGATTTGTCCTCTATTGCCTAATGCGTTAGCTATAGATAAGCTAGTGAGAATAGGATCTCACATGCAGAATCCTTGTTCTCACAATTTAGTTCAAACATTATTGAAATGTAGAAAGAACTACATCACTAATGAACACTCACCACACAGTTGTACAATATGTATACAGAATATTCAGTTTTAAAGAGAGAAGTAGGAATTAAAACTTGCAGCTGAGGAATAACAGAACTTGAGTGTTAGAAAGACAGTCAGCATTCATGCAAAACCCAAACTAGTTATGGATGTAAACAGTCCCCTGACGTACTCGACTCTGCTTGCTTAGGTAGCGCTGTATTGATTTGTCCCTACACAAACCAGCTGGCTAAAAATACTTACCAGATTTGATGTCACTGAGGGCGTTTTAGTTTGTGGCACACGAGGTAACAACACTGGCAGAGGATCAAACAGCAAAGGGCTCCCAGCATCTGCTCTGATCGTTTCTACTGTTATGATATTTTTCTCATCATCTGTGCAAAGCAACAGAGAATTCCTGTAAATACAGACTATTGGCATTGCTAGTTGCGGACAGTGCTAAGAATCCAAGTATTTTTAAGGAACTCTCTTGGATGCTAAACTCTATTAAACCTTTTGAAGGCGTTGCTCACACTGTTAGCAAAATAACCTTTTTTTCCTCCCTGAAGAGATTATTCCCAATACATCTCTTTCTTATTGCATCCTTGCAAAAATTAGGTAACTGAAATCCCCTTTTAGATCTTCAGTTTAACTGCGGTCCTTACCAGAGGCTGACCCTTCCCAGTGTCTGCAGATTAATTCTTCCATGCAGCCTAGGACTTCACTCCACACATCATCAAACACAAATGCGAGCACAGAATCCTTCATGCATGAATATGGAGAGATAGGAGGAAATCCTAATTTCCGTCTACTAGAGGACAGTCCCATTTTCCTCTCATGCAACTCCTCCTCCCTATAAAAATATAAGCGTTACTTGTACCATAAACATATTTTCCTTGTCGCCTACATTTTGTTGCATGTATTTAATAGGATTAAAACATCAGCTAAGGCTGCATTTCTGTTCTATTTTCCCTTAAACTGAAATTGGTCAAGGCAGCTCGCCAAATACCTTGAAGAATTCAGAGGAAGTTTTGTATTTATCACACAATATTATTTTCTGAGAGCTGATAGTTTAATAAACAGCAACATCAAATAACAGTCTAATATTGAAAGAAGCAAGCTTCTGTACTTTGGGCACTTGAACTTGTATTTCTTCCAGAATCTACCACTGACCTAAATGAGAAATGACTGAGAGAATCACCTCATTCCCACACACCTTGGTTTCCCTGTACAGAATAGCTATAAATGATACTTCACAAATAATAGATTATTTACGAAGGAGATCAAAGTTCCATTTAAAAATAAATATTAATAGTTACAGTGATATTTGTTCATCACACTGTTAGGGCCCATATCTAACATTGCTACAGAATTCTGAAGACAAGAGAGAGGACCGTTACAACTCATGACTATTTAATGCCACCCTCAGCCCGCTGCTCTAACAGCCAGGAGGTGTTCAGGGCTCAGGCTTAAATCAGTTTTAGACAATTAGATGTAATCAATGAGAGGGGAGAAAAACCATAATTCACAGCAGCAAGCGGCCTTTGCTGCAGACTCTTCCACAATGCAAGAGGTATTCTGGAGCACAAAACCTGGAAGACAACTGCTCAAAAATGTTCCTGATGTTCATCTGCCACAAGAAACTTCATAGAAAGGAAAAAGTAACACTGATGCTAGCACATTTATTATGCCTTTTATATCTGGTCCCTGAATTAGTACTTAACATCAAAAAGCCACAAACCTTGCAAGAAAAAACCCGAAGGAGACACCACTAGAAAAAGCTGTAATACTTCCAAGCATTATTGCACAGAGACAGCAACATTGTTTGCTGCAGCTATGTCTGGCCTGGTCCAAGCAAGCCACGTTCCAATTTGAATCTCATGGTCCATGCAGCTAAGTGGCTTTATTTATTAAAACCAATTAAGTAGTCAGCAACTGACAGCACCAGCCAGAGTCCTCACCCAGGCCATATGTTCATATTGCTGGGTTGAATAAAGTAAAGGGGCAAAAAGAATCCTCTTTATGCAACCCTTCATCCTTTCTTCTAAACATAAAAGTAGCTGCAATTATTTCTTGGCAAGCATCAAATCCACGCTAATTTTTAAATTACCACCGAAAATCTGGAAAGGTACAATTCCACCCAAAATGCTAGTACAAAACCAAAGCAAAACGCTGCTGGTGTATAACAAACAACAATGAATTTGACTTAGTATAAAAAATAAACTGCATTTAAACAAGTTTTATTAAATATGTCAATATATAGCAGGCTCTTAGTCATGATGGATCAAACTATTTAAACCAGACCCAAAAATGGCTAGCATGAAAAATTACAAAAAATTCAGAAAAACAATATAGCAAAATAAATTGTTCTAGGAAATGGATTGGGAGAATTCCCAGTGCCGTAGCAACCTCAGGCTTCTGAAAGTTCTCCAGAGGAAGATATTAAAAAAATAAATTCATCAAATACTTTATCAACTAACATCAAAACCAAATATATATATATATCTATCTCTATATCTTAACAACAGGAATTCCAGGACACTGGTACTAGTTGCTATCTTAATATTCAATACCTACACATCTCTGCAGTCAAATGCTAAATATTCCTCCATTACGCCTTCAGAGACAATTACTCCATCTTCACTTTCTTCGCTCTCTGGAGAACACAAGGTCGGAGACTTGGAACTGCTGGCCTTTTTGTGAACGGGAGTAACAGAAAGGGGTACCTTCTTGCCAAAAACACTAAATCTGAACAGGTGACAGTTTTCAGAAAGCAGAAATGAAAATAAGTGTTATTCCACTTCAAATAGCAGCAATTGGTGAGCTGAGAGGCTGAGACACAACGTGGTAGTTAAGGCCAAGCAGTAGGGAGGCCAACAAATTATGCATTACAGTAAAAACTCTTTCGGTTTGGATATATTTAATTCTTGCTAAAGAACTTGAAACTTCAGAAAAAAATTCTAAGCTAATTAAAAAGCGTTCTACAACATTAAATAATAAAAGTAGTATTAATGTAGTGCTTTGTATTTAATAGATGGTTAACAATAAAACCAGCTACAATACATATTCTTAAGAAGTCAGCAGCAGCAGAGGTATTTCTATTTACTGACCAGTTTACTGCAGTTAGCAACAAACTCAGCTACGTAGTCTTGCTATTCTGAATGTACTACTTTTAGTTAAAAACAAACAAACAAAGTGTGCTGTGTCCAAAACTCAACCTAACAGAATTAGGCTTCTTAAAATGTGAAGCCTGTCACTGCAGTCCACTGAGAAGAGAATTACCTTCCCACCTTGGTACGGTCTGGATGAACCGCTCATACTTACTCATTAGAATCTTTTTCTCCTGGTGAACTTACATCTGAGGAACCTAGACTGCCAGAAGGTGAACTCGAGTACCATCCATACCCTTCATCTGTGGGGATCACTATCTGCTTCCCCACAACCCTGCCATGGCAAAAACAAAGGGCGAATAAATCAGAAAACGTTGAAAGTAAGATTACTGAAGTATGTAAGAACACACAGCAGTAAATCCTCAAAATTCTGTAGGGAAGCTATGGGGTTTTCTTGGTGAGAGTTAAACGTGCTTTCAGTTGTTTTCTCTGGTACAGATTGCTTTGAGTCAGGTAAAGAAATTAAGAAAATTTTGCTTGGTTTTTTATAGTCTGCTAATTGTAAGACTTGAATCTGGACAAAACTGTTCAAGTACATGTAATGGAGATTTAAAATGTAAGTTTCCAGATATCAAGAAGGATTGCTGAACTAGGATAGGAGGATTTTTGAATTATTTTGAGCACCTGGCTTTTAGTTATACCATACATCTTTTCTAAGAGAATTTTGCTATGTTAAAGTCAAGTCAGCTGCAAATAGCAATAATCCTCTGGCAAGGAACCAAATGTGAGACAGTAGGATGTCTATTAATGATGACGGCAGGCAGACTACCAGAGTCATCTTTTTAGATCTATCTACTATATAATTGCATAGAACCACCCTGCTACTAACGTCGTTTTAACAGCAACTGCTCCCATCCCTACCCCTTTATAACTCTGTGATGGTCCTAACGTTCGTCTATTCATAAAATACCTGAGATGAGGAAAGTTGGATGTCCACTGGTGGCATTCTTCCCGCAGTCCTTCAACATGCACATTTTCTTTCTGCTCATAGAGAAGCTCATCAATTTGTCTGAACATTTGCTGAACTACTTGTGTGGCAGCTTTATCAAATTCCTAGAAAGGAAAGTTATCCAATAAATACCTAGGGAATATCATTTGGAGGGGGGGTTTAACTGATTTTTTTTTTAATAATTGAAAAAGACAACTATTTGTTTAAAGCTTCCTGGAACTGATTTAAACAGTTCTATTTCTTTTGCACGGAAAGACATTAACTTTAAATAATTTCCCCCGCAGATGATGCAGACTGCTGTTAAGCCTGATGGCAGCTACATAAAAAGCTTACAGGGACAAAAGAGAAAAACTATTAAAACGTTTTGAAATATCTGTATTATGATATTAAGTTAAAGGCACAGTACTTTACATAAAAGAAATCAGAAGAGGAAGGATAAAATACAGCAAGATTTTAAGGAAATGGAAAATTTGTTGCTTGCAATGTTGACAGACAACAGCAAACAAAAAGCAATGCAGACTGGCGTGCAACGCTGTGGAAGTGAAGCATGTTCAGGACCTTTGTTACATGTTCTCGGGTAACTAGAAAATGGGGTCGGTTCTTGGGTAATTTAAATCTGACCAGTTCCATCTCACCACACAGAAAGCAATAGCACACTTTGTTTTGGTAGATGGGGAATAAAACAAATATTCCTAAATGAAAATAATGCTTTAGGGGCTTACTGTATTTTGAGAAACATACAAGTATGCAGAAGTTAAAGATGACAAACTCACACCAAGTGTCTAAAAGTCATCTACTCATGTTTGGGATTCCACAATAACAGCGTTTATTATGTTGTAGAGGTACTCTTAAGTATTAAATGATTTGCATTTCTAAAGGTGTAGATGGAAATGCAGACTATTAACTGAATAATATGAGCCTAATACGTTTTGGTCTGAGAGAAAGGAAAGATGGGGAAGAGGTAAAAGAGATGTTATTACTATAACCACTATCACAATTTATTGACAGATCCAATCCTCACCCTGAAATGTATTTGCAATGGTATTTCAAGTGTCCTTCTAGCCACTGTGCTACATTTGGCTTGCATGATTACGGTCTACTCACATCATAGCCCCAAGAGAAGACTGAGCCGTCTTCGGTGGAGGTGTCGGCGTAACTCTGACTAGCAGACCACGAATTCCCATGATCGGCTGGAGTAACAGAAAGGTAATCTGATCCCTTCCAGATTTCAGACTCCCTGAAACACATATGTTGACAAAAAAAGGAAGAAAAAAACCTCAACAATACACAATGACAAATAAAGTGGGTAAGTTCTCTTTCTGCACAAAAAGGTGCAGATACATCAGAAGAGGTCTTAGCACTGACAGAGTTTGCATAAGACAAATATTTACTTCAGAGTCATTTAAGCAGAAGCCATAGTACACAAGTAATTATAACAACTGTAACTCCTAATAATCTCAATGACGTAGGAAGGCTAGAGGTCAAGCAAAACATAGGTTTTTCCAAAAATTATCCCAGTTAAGCTGCAGGCTATTTCTAGTCCCGGTTCTACACGACTCAGGAATTATTTTTATCTTTTCTCCTCTTGTTTCTGCTATAAAATTAGATGACCCAGGCTATTTGTGAGCTGGGAACTGAAGACAGCCACACACTTATTATTATTTCCAAAATAGGACGGACACGTTCTGAAATGACACAGATGTGAGGTAAAGCCTAAGCCTACAGACTAGATTACTTCGCAAAGGTAACTCAACACAATGGTGCCCAGTTTTGCCATTGTCTCCAGACAAAGATTCATCTCATGCTATACCAAGTACCTTGGGATCTTGCCGTGGTTTTCAGCCGTGGCTGTGGCTGGGCACACCGCAGCTTGTGGCTCTGGCAGTGGATGGTGCCGCAAGGCATGTTTTGGAAGTCCCTGTCTGAAACAAGAAGTGGAACTTGATATTACTTAAAAGAATAAATATCTACAGAGCTGCCAAGCTTTACAGGCATTTTTTTCCCTGCTTTTCAAGGAATGCACTAAATGGCATAGCATAGTTAATTTATTATTATTAGAAGGCTAATTCTTGTTACCAAAGCTTTAGAATTAAGGCATCAAAACTAACTCTAGGCTAAACATGGAGTTAAGGGTCTTTGCTTAGAAATCAGTGTTTCCTTTAAAGTTAAAATGCTTTAGTGAATTGATCTACAGCTCTCTAAAAGCAGATACAATGTTATCATCCCTGTCGGAGATCTGTAATCAAATAGAATCATGGAATGCCCTGAGTTGGAAGGGACCCAAAATCATCAAGCCCAACTCCTGCCCCTGCACAGGACAACCCTCTGGGGGAAGAGCCTTTCCCTAATGCCCAGCCTAACCCTCCCCTGGCACATCTCCCTGCCGTTCCCTCGGGTCCCATCACCGGTCACCAGAGACACCAGCCCTGCCCCTCCTCCTGCCCTCGGGAGGGAGCTGCAGAGCGCCATGAGGGCTGCCCTCGGCCTCCTCTGCTCCAGCTGAACAACCCAAGGGACTTCAGCCGCTCCTCGTACGGTTTCCCCTCTAAACCCTTCCCCAGCTCCGTGGCCTCCTCTGGACACTCTCCAGTAGCTTTATACCCTCAATGTCCTGCGGCGCCCAACGCTGCCCGCAGCGCTCGGGGTGAGGCCGCCCCAGCGCGGGGCAGAGCGGGACAATCCCCCCCCTCGCCCGGCTGCGATGCAGGGCTCGATGCCCCCCAGGGCACGGCTGGCCCTCTGGGCTGCCAGGGCACGCTGGGGGCTCACGTTCAACTTGCCGTTGGCCAGAGGCCCCAGGTGCCTCTGCAGAGCTGCTCCCCAGCCCCTCGCTCCCCAGGCTGCAGGTACAGCCAGGGCTGCCGCGCCCCAGTGCAAAATCCGGCACTTGTCCTTGTTAAACTAGAGAACTAAACTAAATAGAACACAAGTAGCCACCAAACCATGCAGAGGCAAGTTAGGAGAAATAGCGTTTGCTAGGTTTGTGTTTTGTCATAGTTTAGATGTCTAGGAAAGAAGGACAAGAGAAGTCGCAGTAGTTGGAGACAGAGAGAGGCACCAATGCAGGAACAAAAAGCAACTCACTACCGAATCCTAGGTATTTGTCTAAACCTCTCACCCCTCCGGAAAAGCGCCTGGACATCGTTTACCTCCCGTGTCAAAATCACCAGACAAGAGGAGGATTTAATCAGACTCTCACACCTGCATTCCTCAAGCGACGAGAATGCTCCGTGGCCGCCGCGGCCGCTCTCCGAGGCAGCGGGGCCGCCCCCTGAGGCAGCGGGGCCGGCCGCGGGCCGCCGTGGCGGGGCGGTAACGGCGGGGCAGCCCTACAGCTCCGCGCCGAGCCCGCCCCGACGCCGCGGGCAACCTGCGCCCGGCGCCCGCCCGCCGCCCCGGCCTCCCGCGCTCCCTGCCTAGGGACAGGCCCGGTGTTCCGGCCGAGGGGATGATGCGGCCGGGCAGGCCCAGGGGCGGGGGCCGGGGCGGCGGGGACCGGGGGGGAGGTGGCGGGGACTCACATCTCCAGAGCACCGGCGGGCACCGGCTTCCGCGCGTATCGCGAGATCATCCCCGGCTCCGCCGCGCCGCCGCCGGCCGCTGCCGTTCCGCTGCCGCCATGGCCATGTCCCACCCCCGGGGAGGCGGAGCGTCGCCGTCCGGCTCGGCCCCGCTCGGGGGCGCTGGGCCCGGGCCGGCGCCATGGAGGGGATCGGGCGGGCCGCTCCGGCGGAGGACGCCGTGCGCTACCGCCTTTTCGTGGCGGCGGCGGTGGGCGGCGAGGCGCTGCTGCGCCGCTGCGCTGAGGGGATCGCGGTGCGCTTCGCGCCCCTCCTGGCCGCCTACATCTGGCAACAGCAGCCCTTCCGCCTGCGCTACCTGCCGCCGCGGGGTGAGCCCCGGGGGACGGGGCTGTTCGGGGAGCCCGGCGGGCGGGAGGGAAGCGGGGGCTGTGAGGGGGAGCGGGGCGGGAGGGAAGCGGGGGTTGTGAGGGGGAGGGCGGGCGGGAAGCGGGGGCTGTGAGGGGGAGGGCGGCGGGCGGGAAGCGTGGACGTGTGAGGGAGAGCTTGGCGGGGCGCTGAGCCGCCTCTCCTCTCTCTGCCCCCCGGCCAGGCGAGACACCGGCGCACCTCGGCGGCACCACGCTGTTCGGGGATAACGTGGAGGACGAGTGGTTCATCGTCTACCTCCTCCGGGAGATCACCAGGGAGTTCCCGGGGCTGGCGGCCAGGTAACGGCCCCGACCGAAGTGGCGGGGCCCAGCGGTTCGGGCGGGAGTGCTGCAGCGCACCCTGACAGGGGCTGACAGAAAGTCATATCTTTGTATTTAAAAAAAGCAGATATGCATTTAGAAGCATGCGTTACTGTGCTGTGCGAGACTTACCCTAGTAAGAAACTGCTTTCTCCTTGTCCAGCGTTGATGACAACGATGGGGAGTTTCTCTTGATAGAAGCAGCTGATTTTCTCCCAAAGTGGCTGAATCCTGAGAATAGTGACAACAGGGTGAGTGAAACTTCCGTACCAATTGTCAAGAGACTCATAGTGGCCTTTTACTTACCGGTTTTGAGCTTCCTCTTACACCTCTATCTAGCCAAGTGGTCTGCCACTGAAAATACAGAGTGCTATCTGTCCCTTACTAGTGAAGAAACTTCTGGTCAGGGCTCAAGGCTTGTTTTACTTAACAGCATGGCTTTTTTCAGCAGTCTGTTTTCATTCTGATTTTAATCAGCTTCTTTATGCTTGCTGTGGATGTTGAATGAGAGACATAACCACTAGGAAACCTCTGATATGCGATTCTGCTCTGTGTGGTCTTGCAGAATGCTACGTAGAGTGAGTGTGCCCTGAGAAACTGCTGTAGGGATACCTGAAAATTGTTAGCGTTACCGAGTGGTTCTTCTAGAATTGGTTTGTTGATGGAAGAAAGACAGTGTTCTTATATTGATATGTTCTTATACTAATGGCAAAACTACGGAGACTGGCAAAACTATGGAGACTACAGACCTGCCTGCTAGGCTGTGAGTCTGTGTTGTTCAGCTAGATCTGACTCTTGCACATAAACCAGTTGTTCCATAGTGCAGAGCTGACTGAACTTTTTCAAACTTGCTGCCCATGGTGGCAAATCAAGGCAGTGAGGCTGTCATGCTATTGATTGATCTATAAAGTTAGTAAGTTTGGCCAGCTTTCCATTTTCTAGGTTGTTGGAGTGCAGAGAAAGCTTGGATAACATGGGAACTGTGGAATGCATTTGGCAGTGTAATACAAGCATACCATATTGCTCTCCTCAGGAGCACTCTTGGATCCATCTCAGCTTTCTAGCTCTGTGGTAGCCACTTGGATTTTTTTCTACTATATTCTCGGGTGCTTAGGCATGAGGGCTTGCTGCCCTCCAACTGGGGAATGCTCAAGACTGGAGCATGGCTGACTCTACAAGGAGACAGACTGGGTCTGGCATAGCTGAGTGAGTCAGTGGACTCTTTCACCCAGACTCTGCAGCCAGATCACCTCGCTGTGGATGATTACTAGGAGTTATGTCACTGAGTTTCTTGGCAATGGATTTAAATGGAAAGAACTTATTCTTTCATTACCAAAGATTTGTTTAATTTTTCTTTCCCTACCACAAGACCCTTAAAAAGAAAAGAGGAGGAAAACGGCACAAAAATTATTTGCAAACCTGTGTCTAGACTACCAGCGCTGTATTTTCCTTCCATTTGAATGAACAGACAGAGTGAGAGAGTTGGTAATGTTACATTCAATTAGTTTTATAGGATCAGAAACCAACAGAGGTCACGTGTAGCCCCTGAAATAATGTTTTTTAGTCCCTGTCCTATTCTTCAGCAGTTAGCTTATGCTGTCTGATTCTCCTGAAGCAAATCTCTAGTTGAAGAGAAACTTTTGGTGTTAGTGTTAATAAGGAAACAAGATATATTTGACCAAACTTGTTGCAGTTAAAGTAGGGGGGGTTTATTTACTGGTTATCTGTATTTACCTTATCTCCCATTTAAAAAACAACAACAAAAATCCCTACCAAAACACAGAACCCCACACCCCAGCTGTTTTCTGTATTATTTTCCTATTTGTACTTCAGTATTTTCTGTGTTTAAACAAATACATTCATATATTAAATGAAATTTTGTGCATTGCTTAGCGTGTGACTGTTCTTATCCCATCTGATGACAATGTTACTGTCTGCCAGGTGTTCTTTTACAAAGGAGAACTGCACATCATTCCGCTGTCAGAGACTCAAGAGCAGGAATGCGACCTCTCTGCTGCCAGTCTAACCATCACGCAGGCATTAACGCTGTTATCCAGCTGCTCGGAGGGGTTCCTGGCCGCAGAACCCATTCGAACAGCAGTATACAAACGTATCAGTGGGTATGTGGGTGTTTTATTTTGGTCTGCAACATTAAGTTTTGATTCTGGGCTGTCTGGGGTACTTTCTTGTAGTCAATCATTTTCCTGTTAGATGTGATAAAGTTGCTTCCTTTTCACCAGTGAGAGGTTTTGCTGTGGCATTCTTTTGAAGAGGGGGGTGAATGTCCTGTACACTGTACTGCGATCTGGGGGCTCCGAAAGTGGTTCACTGCTATGATGCCCCACCTGACAACGACAAGTTATTCTTCCTTCATGTCCTTCTTGTACTGAAAAATCTGAAAGTTCTGTAAGCCTTTCAGAGCCCCTTGTAGGGATGGGAGAGAGAAAGAGAGTTGCAAACTAAAATGTAGAACCAGCATGCTTTTCAGAGTGTCAGCTTGTCACAAGTGTGTTCAGCGCTGCACGTTATTTTTTGCAAGGATTTGACAGCGTGAGCCAGATGACTTCTACACTGAGTGTGGTGAAGGATACTGTATAGCTGGACATGTTAGTCAAGTTCACAGTTATCCCTCTTACCACTGTGGGGATTAAGTTTTTATTAGCCAGGTATATTTCTATATATGTGTGTGTATATATACACATAGATATATAAACAGACATTCCAGGTATTAGATTAGCTGAGTTTAACTTTAGTTTAGAATAATCTTCTAGCACGTGGCCCATAGTATAGATTAATATTAAAGAGAAAAAGGGAAGAATAATTAAAAAGGAGTGATTTGGGCTTGCAATACACTTAATACAGTATGTTGCTATTGTATGATACAGGTATCCTGAGAAAATTCAGGCCTCATTTCACCGAGCCCACTGCTACCTTCCAGCAGGCATTGTGGCAGTGCTGAGACAGCGCCCTTCGTTGGTGGCTGCGGCAGTCCAGGCGTTTTACCTGCGAGATCCTGTAGATTTACGAGCGTGTCGCTCTTTTCAAACTTTCCCTCCAGGCGAGCGTGTGATGACTATAGTAAGTGATCCTTGTGATGCAACTTGTCACTTAATTAGGTTCTGTAACTGATGGAGGTTCTGTGGTCAAGTGATACAAATACATGGACCTAATTTTTAAAATAGCGTGTTTTCTGATTTATTTTTTTATTTTGATACTAGACATGAATTTCTAGTTCATTACTTTAATAGCTTTTCTGCCTTCAGATTGAAGTGGCTAAACTTTCAAATGGCTAATCACGAGATAAGTGTTTCTGAAATCCTCTGATTTCTCCTCTTTACTGCTGAATCAGAGGTTCCTCTGCTAGAAAAACTTGCTGAGTAAATTGATCTAGTTCTGTGATCAGAGCAGTTTGACTGCACTGCCAGCCAACATAAGAAGTTGCTCCTAACTACCCATAGCTATTCATTCCAAGGCTTTTCACAGGTGTGTGTACACAGCTCTGTGAAAGCTATTTTATGAAGTGTTTTATGAGCATTTTCCAAGCAATGTTGTATCTGATACGTTTGCATTGCAGTTTATACCCCTAGGTTCCTGAAAATAAGCTTCAGAGTCAAACTGTAGACTTCTAGGCTGTTTTTGAAATCTCAGCTTTGGTTTCATTAGTTGAAAAGAAGCCTTACATTTTTCAAAATATACCTTGTTGGCACGAATACTGAGGATTTTTTAATGAATTTAGACTGAACGAAGTTCATGTTTATTAGAGATGTCAACTTGGAATATACTTTGTAAGAGCTGAAAAGCAACACATCTTAGGCAAATGTATCTAAGATGTATTTTAAGTACAATCTCAGGTATTGTCTGTAGTATGGGTGCTTTAAAACAGAATTTAGATGAGACTGCTGCAGAGTTGATGCCTGTCCCCAACACAGTCATGCTGCAGTGAGTGTTTTCTTTTGCTCTGGCTTTTTCAGGTTACTTTCACAAAGTGCTTATATGCACAGCTGATGCAACAGAAGTTTGTTCCGGATAGACGCAGTGGATACACGCTGCCCCCCCCATCTCACCCTCAGTACAAAGCCTATGAACTGGGCATGAAACTGGTAATTACTTTTTATGCATTTTGTACTCAGTCTTTAGTTTCCTTGTTTACATATGTCTGAGAAATGGCTCTTTGTTTGTAAGTTGCCTGCTTGTACAGAAAAATGCGAGCAAATTTGGAGTTACCATTCTACTGGAAGTACAGTCTCATGGGAGTTTTCTTTTACAGAATAGAGCACTCTTGTGCTTCCATAGATTATAAATACAGGTAAAGTCTTCACGCTTATGTGAGGAGTAGCTTATGCACTATAGACCTGTCTTCTTTGTTGCTTTGCCCATGTAGAGGAACTTTGCAAAGTCAAAATGATCCATTATTGCTGCAGAAGGACAGATTCCAACTTCCGAAGCGAGATACTGCTATCTGACATACAATTGGGTTTGGCACCTCCTTCTCAAATGGCATCAGCAGGAGCTTAATGATAGTCAGTTCTTTATGCAGTCATTTAAAGGTATGCTTAAATTTGTCACATCTTGAGAACCTCTTGTTGCATCTCTCATACAGGCTCACGGCTTTGAAATTTTGTGCTCCAAGTGCAGTAAAGTACCTCCTGATTCCAAGAGAAATGTGTTAAGCGGTCCCCTGTGGGAGAGATTCCTCAGCAGCCTGAAGGACAAAAATTATTTCAAGGTGAAGTTGTGTGTCTCTGCATGTGCACATGTGTGTCTTTTAAACATTCCAGGAGAAACATGTTTAGCTCTTGAACTTGTGTAAGTAGTTACAGCAGGGCAAGAAATCTAATGCTTCTGCCCATGGAAAATGAATGTCTTCAAAGGAGATGTGTGCAGTTTGTTCTCCTTTGAAATTAATTTATCTCTTTTGGAAATCAAAAAGGAAAAAGCAGGATTTGGGGGTGAATTCATTCATCTAAAGAAAGGGGAAATATACTTGAATAAAGGAAACCACAATACGGTTGGGTGTCAGGATAACTGTTTTCACTGTTCTATGTTTCATTTGCACGCCTCTAGAATTAAGTATTCTTAAAGATCTATACGTAACAGCCATGGAGCCATTTGGGCCCATGTAAGTGTATTTTTTACTTTGTGTGGTTTTTGTGGGGTTCAGTTTTGGGTTTTTTGTTTGTTTGTTGGGTTTTTTTTAAATATGCCTTTGACTACTTATTTGAAATTTATAAATTGGGCATAATCGACTGCTTATTTGAAGGTTATAAAATTGGACAACTCAGTCGGAATGCTTAGGTTAACATCTTTTAAATACAGGAAAAGGGAAATATTCTCACAGTACTGCAACGCCACTTCTGTGGATAAGTCCCAAACACCAAGCGATTCATTCATTCACTATTTGTGTAAAATTGTAACCTGAGCATGGTAAATCCCCCGTTGGGGAGATCATACCATTGTCTTTGATTGGTTTTCATGTAGCCACATGATGTTGCAGCGTAAGACTTCAATTCGGGTTTGACTGTGACAACACCTTATGCCCATTTCCTATATTCTCTTCCAAGAACACATGGCAAAGCAGTATTACTTGTTTTGATCTTCTCAGCACTAAATTCCTATGTGACAAATAGCCATCGTTATGAAGCCTGACCGTGAAAAGGAAGGGGAGGGAGAATTGTTTAGTCATATTTGTGACTTGCATTAAATAGGGAGAAATGGAAGGATCTGCTAAGTACTTGGAACTGTTGCATATGGCAGAAGATTACTTCCAGCAATCTGTTACCAAGCCAGAAAGGTGAGAGCTACTTGAAATTCATCAGTAATCATACACAGTACCTACAAGCGCTTTAACTTACCTTTTTTAACACTTATTACAAAAAACCTGAATCCTTTTCTCGCTTGTACACTTCACATAGGTGCTGTGGCTAGGACATATGGGTATTAATTCCTCCAGAGTACTCTATTAGTAGAAGTTACTGCTTGAGTAACTATTTATCTTGGTTTTTTTTAAAATGCTAAGCTATTCCAAGTGGGTTAAGAGGTGACTGAAAAGCATCATTTGGTTGGTTGGCTATAGAAAGTGTTTAAAAGTTTCACTGAAAAGCAATCCCAGTGAATAATGAATACAGAGTAGTCTGTCTCCTTTACTCAAGAAAGGCAGCTGCCACCAGATTTCTCCAAAAGATCAAATCCAAAAAATAAATCATAACAAAAATATCTGAGGGTTTGCCGGCTCGTAATATCTTGAATGTTAGTTGCTTGATTTTCCAGTCTGTGCTGGTTGGGATCTGGCAATCCTAATGTTTACCAAGACAAAATTAATATAAGGAACAAAGGAAACATGAGAAGTGGGCTTGGGAGCCATCAACAAGGAACTACAGCAACTGACTGTCTTGTTTTGGCTAATACTACCTATGTAGTATTCTGGTACTGCCCCCAAATTAATTTATCTTTTTGATGTATTTACACAGAAGGAGTAATGAGGAATTTGAGTGAAAACCTGCACGTAGAGTGTGTGATGCCATTGGCATTGTAATGCTAGGAAAAATCTGTTTCGGTAAATTGAACTTTTTTTTTCTTCTAGCTCTGTTGAAGTGAGCCCAGGTGATGAAATCTTGACACTGCTAGAGACAACAACCATTGATTTGAAGGAGTTTGAGAGAGAAGCAGCTTGTCTTCCTCCAGAGGATGGTGAGCAGGATAGTGGGGTGGGCTGTTCCTCTCACAAATGGTTAATTGTAGGGGGAGAGGGTGAATGTTCGCAGCGCTATACCACTCTCTGTACCTGCTTAGTCTGTCTCCTATCCTGTGACTGCTAAAGGTGTGATTCGTGGGCTGTCATTTAAGATTTAGGCAACCAGTTCATTTGTATAAGCCACGAAGCTTAGGGCTGTGGATTGGCAGGATATGCAATCCAGTTTTTGGTTTGATGCCACTTGATCAGTAACACCATGTACACTTACCCCAGATCAAGTACTTTGTGGCAAATGTCTACCAGACAGAAAGTATTTAAATGTTTTATAATAATAAACCAATTCCAATACTGACAATACAAAGGTAATTACCATCTGGACTACTCTGATGGCCAATATAAGACCAACATAAACTTCATATAATAGGGTTTTTTCACTCATTTGACAGAGATGTAGTGGTTGCTGGTGTGCCTTACAGGTCACATCTGTGTTTCCGAACGATGCAGTAGCACACAAATCCAATGTTCAGTGTTAGTAATTGTAGTTGAAGGTTGGGTTGGTGCTCCCTTTTGTAGTATAAGCCTTTTCTTCCTTCATTTAGTGGCAGAAGGATTATCTGTGACTAGAACAACATCTGCTAGTTTGAAGTTGCATATAAAGCAGAGTTTTAAAGTAGTAAAATGAAATCTGAACTCTCCTCAGCCTCTCACTGCCTTACCCCCTGTGTTATCTAGTACAGCACTAAAACTTAATAGTGCAAAAATAAGCTACGAAATGAAAGCGGTACTCTCAGCTGTATGGATTGGGCCGTGCGGGCTAACAGACTTGTGCAGAATAACAAGTATGTCCTATATTCTTTCAGATGACAGTTGGCTGGAGATTACACCAGATGATCTAGATCAGATGCTGAAGGAGGCAAGAAATGAGTCCCTTCCTTCCTCAAATGAGGAAGAGCAGAAATATGACTTGGAAGCAGTTGCTGAAAGCATGAAGGCTTTTGTATCCAAAGTCTCAACGCATGAAGGAGCAGAAATGCCATGGTAGTAGTATTTTTAAGTCCGGTGTCTGGTGTGGAACATATTTTTGTTCTGCTGCTGCCCTTTGGTTGACTCTGTAATGCAGAGTAGCAAAGTTTGAAAGTGTTCTACTTAGCAGAGGCCTGAAACGAGCCCCTGTTAGTAGTGAATATGTAGTTGCTTTCAAACCAACTTGGTGACCACTCTGACACTGGTGCAGGTAAAAATACTGGAAGCTGCGCTGTTTTCCAGCAGTCTTGACTTAGTTTAGTTTTGTGGTTTTTAAGATTTTTTTTAACCCTTTTAAGTTGAAGGCTTGCTGTTGTTCGTTACTGTAGTTCTTAGTGCTGTTATTTAAATGTACATCTCAAGTTCCTTTGTGCTGAAATTTTTCTGCCACGAAGGACTAACTGTTCAGATTGCTAAGATTCTTCTGATGAGGCTGTGCAGAAATAAAAATGAAACGTAAGTTGAGGGAGTCTGTCTCTGTGAATTAAGAGTGTTGATTTTTTTATGGTACAGCTGTATTAAGGTTTCCTATAGGTTAATATTTTGAATATGCTGGGCTTGTTTTTGCATTGCTGGAGCACATACTGTACACCTAGAAGCAGAGAAAAGAATCACCGTGGATCCCTCTCGTTGTTGCCAGCAGTAGAAGAGAAGTGCTAACTGAAGATACTTAACTATTTGTGCAACAGCAGAATGCCACTAGATTAATTGTTGGAGTTAAGAAAGTGCATGTGAATGTTGTGTGGACAGGCCTTTAATTTTAAGAAAAAAGGAGTTAGCTACTCAATTTATGCTCTTAACTATTTGATCCTTTTTAACTTAGCATTAGTGTCAATATCTGTGTTATGATGAAGGTTTTTTCAGTTGTCAAAAAAAAAAGAGGCAAACCACTGAGCCTTAAGAGAGACCAGGATGAAGCCTTTAGTGTTCTTTCTGGGCAGGAGACCTCAGAAATTCTCAGCTGTTTAAACCTTTGTCTGAGGTGTAACACCACCACTTTGTTCCAGGAGGATCCAGGCATGCTTATTTTGGTCACCTTCAGTGCAATTTTTGTTTGACCACAACAAACAAAGTTGTTGGTTTTCTCTTTCATGCCAGGAATTCCTCCATTTGCTGTTTCATTTCTAATTCACACAGGACTCAGACTTCTAAGCCCTTCCAAGACCATCAGTTCAAATGTCCCAACTTTAATCTAGGCTTGAGAGAAATCAGTATGCTATATGGTTTGTGCCTGTGTCAGGCTCTTGCAAGCATAAAAGCTTTATTTATTTAAAAATATTTTTATATTTCAGGTCATCTGATGAATCTCATGTTACCTTTGATGTAGATTCTTTTACAAAAGCATTAGACAGAATTTTAGGTAAGATGGCTTCTTTGTTTCTTTTGTCAGAATATCTCATGGTTATCTGGCTTCCCTGGGTTTTCTGATCACCCGTGGGCACTGTGCTGGTTTGTTTGCTATCTGTACTGACACAAAATAATACATAGGGGAAGACTCAGAAGAGCTGGATTCTGATGATCTGGATGAAGAGGAGGAGTTTGACTTCTCAGATGAGGATGATGAAGACTTAGATGCTGAAAATGAAATGCAAGGCCAGAAGGTATCGCCTAATGAGCTTATAGGCAGTCTCAAGTCATATATGAATGAGATGGACCGTGAACTGTCACACACCAACGTTGGTAAAAGTTTCACCACCCAAAAGAAAGGGGTAAGTATGCCTTGAGTTCTAGTTTGTAGCATAATAGTTTTGAGAGCTTTAGTGGGAAACCGGATATATGCTAGAATTGGTCATTCTGAGTAACATGATCAAAAACTTCTGTCTTCTGATCACGTGCTAACTAATTATTAAAACAAATAATCCCACATGTAAGCAAAATGTGCTGCAGTTGCACCATGGTATATTTTTTGAAAAACAAACAAGCAAACAAAAAATTTAGCTAAGCTTTAACTTGCACATCGTTTCCAAGACTTAGTTTAATTTCCCTATTTTACCCTGTTCTAGTCATAAGGCAAGCAGCTGCAGCTTGACTTCTTGAGTTTCTGTAGTAGATTCCTCCCATAGGAAGCTGAGCCAGGACTCAGTAACCCTCTCTGTCCTTCTCTTGGAACTTAATCTGTTTAATGGAAAGTGATGATATTTAACTGGCATGAGGATTTGGTGACTAAATTCCTGTCTGTCAAGACAGTGTGGAACGTAATGAACTTTGGCTGCAGAACTGTTCCCTTGTTTCTTTTCTTTTGTGGTTTGTCTTTTTTTTTAAACCCATTTATACAATTTGATAAAACTTTCTCTTTATACTTACTATAGGCAAGTTCTGTTAATGCAACTGTGTCTCAAAATACTGGCCCTGATTCTGGAGCTGAAGACGCTGAGTTGACGCCAGTTGATGTGGATATGAACCTAGTAGCTAACCTGCTTGAATCCTACAGTGCTCAGTCTGGACTGGCAGGGCCCACCTCTAACATTTTGCAGAGCATGGGAGTGTATTTACCTGAAAATGCAGATTGTACTGGCTCTAAAAAGGGAGCAACAGAATAAAAGACATGTCAGAAGGCATGACTGATTGAGAAATGAAGCACAGAAAGACTAGCAGTATTTGGCAGAAGAGACAAAAGGTTTTATTTTAAAGCATCTTACTCATTAGTTATGTGTGACTTTAAAGACACAAAGTGAATTTACTTGCAAAAGCCGTCTGTTTGGATACCATCTTGGATAGAAATTGGATTTTTCCAGTGCTAACACATTTTCAGAAAGCTGAAAAGTGATATTGTGACTTGAATGGAACTTTTACTATAAAACCTGTCTTCAGTTTTTCAAATCAAGGATCCAATTTGCTGTATTTCTAAAATGCCTTTTACCCGTTAATAGGTGGTTTCAGTATCTGGAAAGCAGTTCATGTTCTGAAAATGCTCCTGCCTTCAGGGAGAGATAGAGGAATACCACGTTATAGGAACAGTGTTCTCTTGTGGATTTGGGAACGCTGGTTAAATGTTCAGCAGACACTTAATCGCTTTTCCAAAAGTACAATGCTTCATTGTAAGAGCTCCTGATAATTACTGTAAGAATCTGTTCTTCATTGACCAGGAGGATTTGAAGAGTAATTGGATTGAATATGTAAATATTGGCTATAAGTATTTTTTGAATTTATTTAAATAAAAGCAGAAATACAACTTGATTACTGGAGATGTTTTGGTTTTTTTTCCTTTGAAGGTATGCCTGACTTCCTCAGTGCAGTATCAGATCTTCTTGGAGTTAAAGCATTTTTATAATTGGGCATTTTTTGAATTCCATTATTGCTGAATGTTGGTATCGTGCCAGCAGTAGCTGTATGCGAGCCCAGTCTGAATGGTTTAGTTTTGTTTTTCAGTGAAAATGCAGCTAGGAGGTGTTAGCATGTTGCTTTCACATGGAATGAAAAATCTATTCTACATATGAAGACTTACAAAATAAATAAAATCAAGATAAAACAAGATAAATTTGAAATATGTCGAATTTCTTGACTTACAGACAGCAAGAATGCAGTCCCGCCAGATCTGAATTGACTTGAGTCTTTTTTTTTTATTTTTTCTTACACACAACAATTAATCAAGTGTCTTAACTGCTAGAAAAGAAGCTCATTGGTTGAGTTTTTGGGTTTTATGTTTTTGGGTTTTATTTGTTTGGGTTTTTTAAACATATTTAGAAAAATAGTATTCAATGATAGAAAAGCCTGATTGATCCTGAAGGCATACCTAATTGTTTTAAATGAGATTATCATTATTATTGTTGTTGTTATTAGTCTTGAGGTTTGGAGACCATTTACTTGAAACCTTGGTTTTAATTTTTTTGCTTGTTAAGTGTTCGCATTATTTTAACTGACAAAGCAGAATGTAGCAAAAGTTGTTTCCATGTGGGACGTGGACACTGGTCGGGTGATGGGTTCCGGTGCCTGACTGCCATGCCAACTGAGTTTGACCAATACACAGAAAATTCTTTGAAAGCCACACATTGGCATAGTTTCAGTGAAATTCATGAGACCTCGACCATGTACAACGAATACTTGCTTGCTGACTTCCCTACTGATCTATGAGCACGGGGTTCTTTTTTTTCCCCAAAAAATTTTGTTTGTTTTTGCAGATGAGGAATACCTTGTAAAATGCTCCAGTACAGTATCATAAATACAGAGATTCTGTACGTGAATGCATGGAAAGGATGTGGATGAAGGGTATGACGACTATACTGCTTCCACATTTGTCCTCCACAGATGTCGTGTAAGTTACTTCATCAGCAGTTCAGGGGGAGCCCTGGCAAGTTGGACAGGGATTAGAGATAGACGACAAGAATTCGGAAGTATGAAGGTGCTGCTGAAGTTCAAGGAGTTTGGATTGCAGAGAGGTGAGGTGGAATGGGATTGAGTTAGACAAATCTACACTGGAAACATTGGGGTAACAGAAGTTCCTGAATCTAGCAGACAAGGATAACCAGCAGTTAGTGGTGGAAAACAGGTGTACTTGAACCTTAAAAAGGGTTGATGCTTTAACAGGGAAGGTAATCAACACTGAAGCTACATAATATTCTCCACGAATTAGTAGTTAGGTCAAGTTTAGATATTTAAAAAAATAATTCCGTTTCAACAACATGATCACGTTTAAACTCTCTTACAGCCTGTGCTATACAAAATGTCAAAATAGATCAAAGGGCTCTTCTAATGTAGTATGTGAAGAAAACTTCTAAGCTAACGTTCAGAACAAAGCTGCTCTTTTGGAAGCACTTCAGCTGACCTTGCTTCTTGGATAATCTTACTTTTCCATCAATTGGACTGTTATTTCTGGGGGCTGCACTTATTCCAACTATTTACATTTGTTTAGCAGCTTCATGGTGGAGACCTTCAGGACTCTGGAATCGCTCACAAGAGAATTTGCCATTGCAGAATAAGCATTTCCATGCTGCCCCTTCCACTGCTTTGAAGTAACATACGAGGCGTTTCTGCTTTTAATTTTGAAAGAGTGTTTTTAGTGAAGGAAGCCTGATGGAATTAATTAGGGAAGACAAGTGCAGTGTGGTTCCCTTTCAATGGATTGCTATCAAAGTGTCCATTATATTCTAAATTAGTTTAACTAGAACTGCATTCCAACACAATTTATTCACTTTGCTCACTTGAGCATCTGCATTTCGTACAGCCTTGTTCATCGTAGAACTTCTGACCCTTGCCAGAAATGCAGTTTGCTTGTTTGTGGCTTGACCCTGTAGCCCCAGTTCTGAATGGCGTAGTTGTTGACTGGTATGTTTCAAGCAAGAAAACAAATAATGGATCTTTCATCTTCCATAGATGAGATCAGAACTAATCCCAGGGGACAGCAGCGACCTTTAACTTGTTAAAACTCTTCTGAACACCTGGGCAGTTCGGCTGTTGCCACTCTTTCCACCGACCAGCTTTATGGAATAGTGAGGAGCCTAAGAAAGAGGGTTTTTATTTCTTCTGTGTGCAGTTCATCTCAGGAGTCAGAAGCCCACAGGCTAGCAGCGTTTTCAGCGTGAGCCCAACTCCTACCTGGGCAGTGGGGAGGAGGTGTGGCTCTGGAGGAACAGTGTTTAATGACAGCTAGCTGTGTTCAAGTGCAGTTTGGTGTCAGTGCTATTTTAAGTCCCTGTCCTTGCATCAGTCTCCTGCAAATAAACTGTTTTCAGCTTCCTTGCCATCTAAGTGGATGTCATCCTCCTCTGTTGCCACGAGAGATCACCTCCCTGCACGACACTTGCCTCCTGCCTCTCCTTCCTAACACTGCAGTATAGGAGTAACAGTTATTCCCAGGGCATGTGTGAGTTACAGTGGTGGAGAAACATTTTTCATGACTGTTTGCGCAGCTCCTGCTGTAGCTACTTCTCTAACTCATATGAGAAACTGGATTTTGCTTTTAATAGCAGCGGGAGTCAGGGCAGGCCCTTTGTACCACCTCAGGATCCCCTGGGATGCTACAAAAGCTGCACCAGCAGCTGCCCTCCTTCTTGCCATTTGCATCTTTGGAATGGAACATGAGAGCATCTGTTCTGGCAGGTCTAAGCTGGAAATTTATTTCTTTTTCCAACTCTGTTTATTCCCCTAAGAAAATAGCACCATGGAGGGCCGTTGGGGTTCTCAGCTTAAACAGCAGAATACAGAGCTATTGGAAAAAGTTGATTGCTGAAGAATATAAAAGGTCAGGGGCATGAAGCCTAAAACATCACCTTAGTTGATGTGCATCAAGTGTGTTCCTCAGCCACCAGCTGAGGAGCCTGATCACCACCTCGTGAGGACAGAGAAGTCTTGTATTACAGACTGCAGGTGCCAACAGTGGATAATTAATTGAACTGCAGAACTGCTTCCAGGACAAATAACTCAGATTGCTGTTGTGGTCATGATTCAGTTTATCTTGTGTTTGAATTCTTACAGTAACAAGTTGTCCTGTTGAAATAGTATAGAAGCAACAGGCAGATGCAGGAACACGTGCTGCCTTGTGGAGCGCAGTGTCATGGAAAAGGGTATCACGAACAACTTACTGGTTTCTGGTGTGAAACTGGAGCTAAGAAGCAAAGTAATTAATGGAGGCAGAAGAGTATCGCATTGCGTGTTACTCCTGTGTAAAGTGTGCATTGCTGTTCGGAATAGAGCCTACTCCAAAAGTGGGTCAACGCTCCCAGATGGATATTCACAATTTTGCAAGCACACAAGGATGGGAAGCGAAGAGCACAGCTAATGTGTAGGTAAAGCTCAGTTTATTCAGAAAAAATACATAGGTGGCTTGACCACTGTGCAGGTAGGAGGTAGAAAATGAGGTATTTCGAGCAAAGACTTTATAATTTGATGGGAAAAGGAGTAATGATATTAATGATAACGAATGACTGTGGTGATGTTAATCTAAATTAGTTCAGATCAGACCTTTTTTTTTTTTTTTTAAATTGGTGAGGGTTATTAACCTTCCCTGTGGTTATCAGGCCATACAGCTCTAGCGTTGGAATATAACCTAGTTTAATCTAGGCATTCTCCATGCTATATACTGACAGCAGCCATCTTGAACTGTTGTATTCCCTCACATCATTACTGTGTGCCCCACATGACTGTAGACATGTTTTCTTTCACCAATAAAATTTTCACCGTTTTTGTTGTTCAGACAGGTCACAGTTAGTGCATTTTGTGCAGTATCTGTTTGCTTTTGCTGAGTTCCTGTTATACAAACAATGCTTCGGAGGTAAAGCTGTGTAGCTGCTCTTGTCCTAGTTCGACACACATTCATTTAGCACCCTGACTGCAGTGTCCACCTTACCATTTATGAATTTTCAGCTTTCCAGTCCTTAAAAGATTTTGAGATTCTTAGACTTATTAATAAGTGATGTGTGAATTTGCTTCTGTCCCTGTCCCAAACCTCATCTTTCTTCTTTTTCTGCTTCTATTAATATTCTAGTAAATCTTCTGGGTCTCTTTACAATATTTCCGCTCACAGAAATAGACTCATCGTTGCATTTGCTGCCATTAGAATAACCTTACTGTGTATCGCCCTTTTTCTCCAGTCACCAAATCTTACTGAAAAATCTCTTCCTTGCCTCGCCTCCTAACTTCTGCTCTTTCTCTCTCTAGCTGTGTTGTGTTTAGATGTGAAGTTTTGTGGAGAATGCCGTATAAAAAGATGTTACATGCAGCTGAGCGCAGGGACCAGTAGGGAAGGACATTGTATCGGCATTTTCTGTTCCTGTGCCAATACTGCTCTCCCTGTGAGGCAGCTGGGGAGGCTTTTGTGTTTCTGCCTCTGCAACCTCTCATGTTTGTGACAGCCAATGCCAACTTCGGTTTCTCCATGTAATGCCGATTCTGGACATCACTGAGTTGATGCACCTGGCTGTCTACAAAATACCACTTCGATGGCTCTTAAAAAAAATGCAAGACACACCATTTCCAGGTTGGCAACTTGGCCTTTTTCTTTTAACAGAAGTAGGTTTGGTGGTGCTCAGTGGTTCCCAGGTGTATGCGTTGTTGCATGAATGACATCTGGCAATATTTTTTTCCCTTACACAGCTGCTAGCCATCTGTTGCGAAGTTGAAAAGTGAACAAGTTTTAAAAGGGAGCTGAAGGCTGAGGCTGCTGAATTCATTTCAGCAGTGCTTCACCCTGAAGCACAGGAATTGTATTTGTGTAATTACAAGTTTTTCTGACAACTGTCCTTTGTAGCTGCCAGATTTGAACTGCTCATGGCAACTTGAAAAATGATTACCTGAAAAATGACTTCAACACTGTCCTGTTGACTGGTAATACTTGCGAACTACTGGGTTGTAATGCCACAGGCTGGCTGCTTTCAGTGGTAGGTCTTGCCGTAAGTCCCAAGCCCTTGCACTCTCTGAAAGCAGAGGAGTCTCAGGGGTTTATGCAAGCCAAGTGTCCCCAAAAAGAATTCATTTAACGGATGTGTTTATGAGAGAAGTATGTTGCAATGTCCCTTTTGCCTGGTTCATATCTTTTACGTGGAAAAGCCCTGCTGTGTTATGTTGAAGAAGCATCTGTCAGGAATTGCCTGTTTCTATTTCCAGGTCACCTGCCTTTAGGGAGCATGTTCTGTCTTGACTGCAGTGAATATTACTCGGGCTTCAGCCAGATTTCTGAGGCAAATGCAAGTGAGAACAATGTCTCTCTCATCTTGTTTTTCTGTTCTGTTCATAGCTGCATATTGCCTATAATCATTCCTGCTTTTTTAACATCAGGAATAGAGGCCACCATTATGGCTCCATACCTAAGTCAAAAGGGTATGGATTAAGGATTTTTTTAAAGCAGTTTAAAATTTGAGGACCTTAAAAGATGTGATGGGAATACTGCTTTGGAGTTATTCTTGCTCTACAAAAAAAAGTATTAGAGTAAATCAAAAAGACTTTTTTTCTAATTGATAATTAAAAGGAACATGCAGACATTTAACCCTGTGTTTTTAAAGGCAAGTCACAGAAGCAAACCAATTAGAAAATAGCTTTGCTTTTCCTCTTAAACTTCTTGTAGAAAACAGGTGGTATCTGATGAAATCTGAAAAAAGATGGTATAGTCAGAGCATGAGATGAACTGCAATTTTGAGAGTTATCCTGAAGTCTGTGGCTATCTAGCAGGCTCAGCCTGGGCAGCGTCTGGCCCACCAGCATCACGCAAGGGGGCAGCAGTAATGTTCACATCTCCTGTGAGCAGCCTGCCGCATGCTGTGTCTCAAAAGCTTGGTGGTGCCCACATCGCTCCACAGTGACACCCTACCAAGGCAGGTCTGTATCAGCAATGTGGACGGGACGGTTCTGAAGGAGCGGTGTCAGTACTCGCTTTCTTTCAGTCAGCTCACTGATAGCCTGCATGACGATGTTAAAAACCACCATTTAATAAGCAGAGTAACCTAGTGTTTCCCAAACACAGGTGAGTTTTCTCTGATGTTGAATCTGATCACACCATAGCTGGTTTGACCGAGACATGTACTGCAAATATGTACTGTGAAAGTACAAAACCAAAACACACAAAGCTCAGATACTGCAGGAGTCACACAGCTGTTCCTCCTACGTACTACTTTTTGCTGCTTTTACCACTTAGTCCTTTTTCTGCCACTGGGAGAACAGATCATGTGTGGATACTAAGAAGTGTTAAGTACATCGAGCTGGGTGTTGCACACTGGAAGCAAGCTGGGGGCACATTAATGAACTACGTAAGGGTGAGCTGGGAAGGCATTAAGGAGAAGTAGGAAGGAGAATGAGAAGCAGGAATCCCTTGCAGGCGGGTATCTAACTTTTCAACGTCTTCTACTGCAGAGAAAGGGAAGAAAGGAATAAGGCTGAAGATTAAAATGGCAGATTCCAGAGAAGAGAGAGGAAGAGGTAAATGCTGGGGAATTAAAATGGTGAGAAAGCAGGAGGAACTACTATGAAAAGAGGCAGCGAGACATCTTTCAAAGGAAACTGGATGCAGGAGTGTTGCAGGTAAGTTCAGTGGTGTGGGGGTTCCTGTGGTGTGTCTGGCTGGGCTAGAGGAAGGAAGAAATGCCCTTGGCTGTACCAGAGTACATTCTTTCCAGGATGAATCACAGATCGAGTTCACAAACATGAAAGATATGCTCTGACACATGGGTTTTATTGACTGAGAGTTAGTGAGGGTAGGAAACGTGTTGGCACGTGCCACAATGGCCTGAAAGAATCCCCTCCCAACCTCCTAAAGTAAAATTAACCTGAGGCAACAAAGCATGTCTCAACGGTATGAAAAAGCCTTCTTTTTTACTTATTGCTCAGGTGTCGTGACTCCAGATTTTTACCATTGCTCAAAAGGTCTTTCACCTGCAGTGAATCCTAATGGTGGCAGCCAATGACACATTCCTGTTCCCCCTTCAGGTATCTGTACCGACAGCTTTGCAGTCTTGGCATTTGAACTCTGACCACGTAGGCAGAAATGGCTGTCAGCCTGAATCAGCAGCAGATCAAACATCCTTCCATCGGTCTCTTTTACTAAGCTTTCCTTGCCCAGACTGTCTCTTTGTTGCTCTCTCTCCACAGAAGTGATATCATTTCATCAATAAAATGAGACCGGCTCTCCAGGCAAGCCACAAACTTTTGGCCCAGGGTAAGAGGCATTGTGCCTTTCAGGATTTTCCTCTGTCAGAAGTGCAGTCCTTTCTTGCAGCAGTTCCTCTCACCTTTTCTTTATCTGGGTTCTTCTAATGTGCTTATATGTAGGTTTTGCTCTTCCACTCTCTACCACCAGATAGCTCTGTTCTCTCTTCTCTCTGCGATGGAAGTAATGCTGTCTTACTGGTGGGGAAAATGGTGCCTCTAGGGATATTTTCAGTCGCTCAGATATCGCAATGAAGTAGGAGACCACTTAACATTTGCAAAGAAATTAGGATGTTTTATATGAAACTGGAAGATTGAATGGGAAGGGAAGTAGAAAGGGAGAACATACAGGCAGTAGCTTTTTTCTGGTTTTTGATAGTTTTTCCAATCATAAATGAACCACTGTCCCTTTATTTTTTCCTGGAAAAAATGTGCATTTGATATCCATCCAAGATAGATAAATTTGAGGAAAATGGGACATAGGTGCCAGGGGTTCACTGTTCTGTTGTTTGCTGGGCAACACCAGCAGCTGGTCACAGTAAGTTTTATGCTTTGGAACTATGAATTTTATTGTACATTTACTGGAAGTCATGGGATCTCAAAGGTCATCCACTGTACATGGAATTGTCTGAGGATGATCAATTTAGAAATGCCTTTGCAGGTCTATGTATCTCAGTGCAAGACTGCTGTTCAGTCTTGTGCTAGCCTCACTGGTACGCAGGCTTTGCTTTCAGTAACTCTGGAAGCTTTTGTATCGAGCTTTTGCAGTTCTGGTAGAATTGCAGACTCGATGAAGTCATGCCTAAGCTGGCTGGGAAGTTTGCTGCTTAACCCACTCACAAATCAGCCGGTGAGCAATAGCCTGTTTGGGGGGGAACCAGGGTAATAAAATACCATCAGCTTGCTTTGAAAATCTGGGCTCTCTCTTGAGACCCTCTATGATTTCCTCCAGGCGAAACCATCGGGCTTCCTCTAGTTCCAGGCTGTTCATACTGATCTGGAAAGAATTGAGAGAGTACAAATTTCTTAAATCAGATTTAAATGTGGGCAGCGGTACCTGGCTTGTACTTGCATCCACAAAGATCCTACACTAGAATGCCCAGAGTGCTTTATCCATGCCTGAATTAAGTGCTGATGCCAGTAAAGGACAGGACATCACTATCCACTGGTACTTTGTTGTCTGGGTTTCTTTGGGGAAGCCACAAATCAGGGTAGCCCTATTCCATCATGGAATCATGGCCGGCAAAGTACCAGTGGCTGAGCACAGTAATTAACATGGCAGAATCTGCATATTCTATGGCAAATACATATTAATACTAGAGAGTACCTCCTCTGCAAAGGTCAGAGGAGAAAATAGAGCAGTGCTGGGCTCTGGGCTTGTGTATATACAGTGACCTGTGCAAAATCTGGCACTTTGCAACAGAATATATGATTATTTTGAAATTTGTTCTTCACTTGTAGAGAAAGCTGATGGAAAACTGCATCTAGAGGGGATCTGATGCTCTTCAAACTGAAGTCTGTCAACTAAAAGAGATTTTGCTACATAAGGTGGGCAGTGAAATGCCTTAGGGGAACCCAAGTCTTCTCACCTCAGCCTGCTGTGCTCTCACCAATGCGTGACAAGCTATCATTAAGCAGCTGCTGGGGAAGGGCCAATGCTGAGAAGCTGAGTACCAGAGTGAGTCCACCTCCAGGCCCACCTCTTCTGCCACCTCTCGCCGGACTGCCTCCTCCACACTTTCACCTAGAAGCAACCAAAGTTAGGTAAGGACGGCCTGGCCTCAGGGCAGCAAACCGTGGCAAAGAAAACACAGGCACACTCATTTCTGAGGTGTTCCAGCCCTGACTGCTCATGCACATGCAGGAGCTCTGACTGGAAACACTTGTCAGCAGGATGCTCAATTAAATTCATCAGGATTTCTCACCTCCCTTAAACAGAGGCAGCAGAGACATTTTTGGCTTTGTCTATATACAGCTGGTGGACAGAACAATGCTGCCTGTCTTCATCATTTCCCTTTTTAAGCCATTTTCCCTCCTGTAACAAGAGGTCTGTAGTTTTTCTTCTGAGCCTGACCGCACTAGACACAAAATGGACTAAAAATGTATTCAGGGTTCTAACTCGAGTCTTATATTTACCGTGAGGGACCAGAGCAACTGATACACACCATAATTCCCATTCTCTTCGGATATATACAGCTATTTTGAATTCTGTCTGAATGGGAATACCGATCTATTTAGATCCAATATGTTTTTCCCTGGTATCACCTATGTGTCCAACCTCCTCTGTGAATAGGCATTTCATTGATGTCCCCCCATTCTGCCCTCGCACCCTGCAGGTTCTGCCCTTGCACCCTGCACTTTGCTGGATCAGAGACCACCTTACCCACATCACAGAAGCCTGACAGAGCGGTGTACATCCCCTGAGGAAATGAGGGCTGTCGTGCGAGGAGGCACCGGCTCCCATCAGACACCAGGGTGATAACCACTGGAGACATCTAGCAAATGCATGAAAAAGCAAAGCAAGAAGTTCAGACCGAACAAGTAAGTGCCAAATTGTTGCTTTTCCTCGCCAGTTGAGGGTCAGTGGATAAACACCAAAGAAAAACTACCCATCTACATGTAAAGCACTCCTGCTGCCTTTTACAGGTTCCCCTCCACGTGACCCAGCAGCATTGGCTTGCTGCCACAGACACCCTGTGCTGCTTACCTTTGCTCTTCAGGGGCTCACCTGTGGATAGTAAGTTATTCCGCTGGCATGGCAGACACGCTTGCTGCCAGCTACATTCTTCTGAGTCGGCTGCCCAGTTTTGCTACAGTACTGGTGGGAATCGTGCCACTGGAGAAGGGACTGGGCCTGCAAACAGCAAGAGAGAAACAGACATCACATTTATACCTGGGGCAAAGAGATTCAGAGCAGTCTCCCTGAATGATACTTTGCTGTCTTCTCCCCAACATGCAGATAAACTCTGCTTATGTTTGGAAGCCTCAGAAAGGTAAATTAAGTACAGGCACTGCTTTGAAAAATGGCAGATTCTGCAATCATTTTTTCATGTGTCTTGCTTTAGCATCCAAATCTGAGCATGTTCAGGGGAGGTGGGGAAGAGTTGTTCTTTACTGGGATATAATGGGTGTAGTAATGGGAAACAAGCTATTCTAAGGAGTCTCCAACCCTGAATACCTTCTTGAAAAATAGCCCAAGCACCACAAACATTACATGCAGGAAAAGAAACACGAGCTATTTCTACTTTTGGGTCAGTACAGCTGATTTTCACACACAGGCCTTTTCTTAGGGCTTCCAAACATACAACATCTGCAGAGTAACAGCTTATAAGTGAGTAGTTTTAAAAGAGCAGCTCTGATAGATAATCTGTAAGTTCATTCATGAAATTCAGTTTGCCTAGAAGGTTACAGAAAACTAGTGCCCGATAGTTATTAAGGTGAGGACAAATGGGATTGCTGTGATGACTGAGAAGGTAGTATGTTTCACACTGGACAATGCAGCAGGTTGATGCTAAATGGCTAATCACTGCGGTCATTTTTAAGCCACTTGTCTGTTTCTCTTCCTGCTGCAGCTTGCTTTTGGGATTGCAAATTTGGGAAGGCTGCTGTGATTTATAGTACGTTTGTACCTAGGTCACTGAAAGTGTACAGTAGGTACTTCCACAATACGTATTAAATCATGAGACAATATAGGAGACAAGGAGAAGGGCTGACGTTAGAAATAGCAACTTCTTAAAGTAAAAAATCCTGTACAATACCGAAGCCAACAAAGAAGAATCTTTCTCATCCAGTACGAAGAGAGCCTTTCGTAAGTCAGTAAATGATCCCTTGAGTTCAGACTCAATGATGGATTTCTCCAAGGCCCCTGTTTAAAGTAACAACAACAACAAAAAAATCTTTGATCTCATAAATTGCACTTATTATCCCAACTTTACGCCCTTCATTGTTCCGGTACACAATTTCTGGAAGTTCCCATGGAAGTGACATCACCTCAGTGGTAATATTCCCAAATGTTAAGTGACCTGCCAACAGCCCACCTTTACGGACACACGCAGAACAGCAGTGCAGTTCTGTGGCTCTGACCCACCACGCTCATAACAGCTCCTACAGAGACTCAACTGAGCTCTCTTTGGCAGTAAATGTTCACTCAGGAAGCACTAGGGATGCTGCCTAGGCAGCTTCTTCATTTCAGTGCATCAAATGTGATGCTGACACAGATGGAAGGAGGAATCATCCCAACCTAAATCCAAGGCAAAGTGTGGTACGTGCTCGTCTGAACAACTGATCAGCACCGACTTCTCTATCCACTGTTCAGTCTCTCTGAATTTCTCCAGGATCCTTTTCATCTCTAAACAGCAGGGGAAAGGGGAAGAAAAAGCTGTGATGAAATCAAATTCATACAACCATGATGCCCTCTCTAGATCTTCAAGGCACGCAAAATCTTGGCACAAGTCAGGGTGCTTATGTGAGAGGGGACCAGACAAGTGGTCCCACCCAGATGGAGACCAAAGGTCTGGCTTTCCCCCTAGCTGTTGGAAGTTTTGACCATGTCAAGCTAAAGATGCAAATGCTGTAATGCTTGGGGAGCAGCTGTCCATTCTGTTTCTGTCCTACACCAGCCAATACCTTTCTCTCTAAGAAAACTTCTCCTGCGTTACGCCAAATAACCTTTATCAGTTAGACCTTGCTTGTTTTCCTGCCAGCCCTTTCTCTTCAAAAGGCATAGTCCCAAATGTTTAAAACTGATCCTCTCAAAACAGATCAGGTATGCGTTGATACCGTATGTGTGTGAAGAACATGAGTTTGTGTCTGCATGCCAAGGTTTTAACTCTAAATAGTCTTTGGTTGTTAACAAATAGCGTGCTGCATATAGCAGGATGTTCTGCACAGATTGATGGATTTTTCAGCCCCTGTGTAAGGGGTTGCTTATTGCAAATATCTCAGTATCATTTCTGCTGTGTGATCCAGGAAGTGGTTCTTTCTGGACACCTGCTTACCTGCTGCACTGAGCTGTGGTACCAAATATTTCTTCCCCACTTTCTGCAGGAAGGGGGAGAGATTGTGAAAGAGATAGAAAGTTCCTGACGTCTGGGCTTGTCTACAAAGGCTATCATCTTCCTTTAGTTCATTTAAGTATCTGCAGTGAGAAAAGATTTGGGAAATGAATTCAAGATCATGTTGAGATTACCTGTGTTACGCTTATTTGGATGTGGTTATTTTGCACAGAGCAGGGGGCTGGAGAGATAGTACAGTTTTTTGTATTCCACATGCTTCTAGAGTTTTTGACAGCTGAGTCTGCTCTTTGGAGGAGTGTAACCTCTAGCAAAGGTGCCATGTGGCAGAAAACACTGCAATTCTTACTACCACACAAGTAGCCTGAAGTCTTGGACATCTGAGATGATCAGTAACACAGTCTCTTAATCCAAGAGGTCTACTTTATAGGCATGCTCATTTGTGTACAGGAAACCTTGATCTTCCCTTTTATTCCCCCAACTGGATGGCTCCAAGTCCCATTCGGCAAGGCTACTGAGCACTTCAGCTGTAGAATACACTTCCCATCGGGTTGCATGCATCGCTGCAGGGTACGTTCTACCTGTCACGCTGACGTGAGGAGTAAAGACCAAGCTGAAGTCATAGGGCCCAGCTGGCCAGGGCCTGAGTTAGTAAAGGCAGTCATTGAAAAAAGGGTGTCAGGATGTGCTTCGTTCAGTCTGTTTGCAGTAGTATGTAAGGAGAGGTGAGCAGCATCACTGCAAGTCTGCCTTGTATTTTAAGAGACCTTTAGGACAGCAAGCACAGGCATTCATTAACAGAGCTTCAGCCTGAGAGAACCAGTTCTTATCAGTGGTGCAGGGAGTGGAGAAATTTGGACTGTTATCAGTTACAGAGCTTACATAGCATTACGATATTATTGCTGAACTGTTAGAAGATTAACCCCCAGGTTAGATTTAGGTAGGGCCTCTAGCGGCAGCGGACACAAGAGTGCCAAATGCGGGTCTTCTCGTTGTACAAAAGAATCAGATGAGAGCTTACCTCATTTTTCTAATGTAGGTAGAGTGTAACCTGCAGAAGAGAGAGGAAGCTCTTCTGTACACTGCTTGATAAATTGCAGCCATAACCAACACCTACAGGGAGCTGTCTCTGCCTAAAAAGAGAAGCATAGAATACAATGCACCAGCCCTACAAAGTTAAGTTTGATTTAAAAGATGCAATAACCCACTGCTACCAGAAATCTCCCTCTTGCAGACTCTGCAGAATACTGGCATCTGCTTTCTAAAATTATCACTTTGGTCTTAGTCTCCAGTCACACATCAAACCCAGTTTCAGGCCATTTTTAAGACATTTTAAAGATGCCTCAGTTTGTTTCCATCTGCGAGCATGCACAGAAGGTCTTACAGAAATTGCCATAAGCCTAGGTTCAATGTTGCTGCCCTGAACTCCTGTATCCCTGGGGAAAAGAGCAGTGAAGGTGGCTGCTCTCTTGTTTGTTTCCTACACAGTTGTAATGGCCTTGATCCAGCTGAACATCCTATTGCAGCACACAGTAGGTCTGTGGGAAAGGCACTGATGCCAGAAGAGAATGAAAGACAAAATATCAGCTGCGGAAGAGAATTCCCCGAGTTAGTTGAGAGACAGCAGTTGCAGCTGAATTGGATCATCTCCAACTATGAATGTTTTTTGTGCCAAAGGATCCTACCACACTTTCAGCTCAGGCACTCACAGACTGCAGTTTGAACTCAGCTTCAGGATGTCAGAAAATAGCCAGAAATGCTACCCTCTCTGGCATTCATCCGAAACAGAAATTAACTATGATTCATCATCATAACAATTATTTTGAATATTTCACTTTTCAACCATAGAACTTGAAGCCCTGGAAGCAGGAATTTATGTTTGCTTTGATTTACAGACACACAAGCAGTGCCAAGGAGTCTGTGAGTCCTTCCTGTCGTTAAAGGTCAGCGATGGCTCCTGAGCCTGAGTGGTGCCTGAGTAGAGGCAGTTTCAAGGAGGCAGTTTCTGTAGCCAGCGATGTGGAGGCTTTGCCTTGCAGCTTCTGACACCTCTGCCCCAGATCCCTCTTTCCCACTATCTCAGCCAAGGGTGGTCTTCACCAGGATAATCCCTGGGGAGACAGGGGAGCCAAGCCTGCCGTGGAAGCCGCTGGGGAGAGCATCGGCGTCCCTGCCTGGGGCTTCAGCCGTAGCAGTGGGAACCTGGCAGGCTGCCGACAGGCTCGGGCAGGCATGTGCACGGATGGCGGCTGCCACAGAGACCGTGTCTGAAACAATCTTGTGGTGCGACGATTACGTCTCACTCGCTTCTCCACCCCCACGTCTCGTGTAGCCTGACGTGTGAAAATCTGCAGCACAGCAACCAGCATTAAACCGAGGAGTTTACAAAGAGCTCTGCACTTTGCTCTGGAATGAGCAGTGGGATGTGACCGGCTGGGGACAAGAGGAATATCTTGTACCTGGAACGATGAAATGCAGTGTCTGCAGGCGTTTAACCCCTTCCTTCCTAGGAACCACAATGCCAGATTTTGGTTAGGATCACTGCAAACTCAGAGACAGTAAAAACTTGATCTCGGGAGGCCAGCCCAAATTCCCCCGCCTTGGCGGTAAATCTCACCTACGCTGTCCAGCCGGCGGGAGGTGGATCTAGGCCTGCATTCCCCACACGTTCGTTTTCCCCACTTAGTGCGCTCTGCGCAGAAGGAGCACTGTCTCCAGCAGCAGGGATCAGCTACGAGAGTCCCACCTTGGCCTCAGCTAGAAGCGCTGCTCCGACAGCAAACCGCAGAGCAGCTGTCCTGCTGGGTCTGAGTCGCTCTTCCCCCACGGTGAGCGCTGGGAAATGTAGTTCTGCACAGGCTGCTCTCAAGCCCGTGGCAAAGCTAGATGGCTGACTCTGCTCCCGATTTTGACTGGCTCCTGGAGTTAGTGAGGCTGCCTAAGAGTAAACTCTTTTTTTCTTCTCTCCACACCTGCTTCATTCTGTCAGAAATCCACATGCTGTATTTTGCCAAGCAGAAGTTATTAAGAGAACAGTGCTACTGCAGTAATTTAAGCTGTTCTTAGCAGAGGAGTTTGCTCCTGTTAGATTCTGTTTCTTCTTTTTATTTGCCTCCAAGCTTCTCTGTTTTTTATATCAGTAACATAAGAGCATTGTTTAAAGTTAAGGACTGTATGTCCTCAAACAGGAAAATATGCCAAGAGCTGTATATATATCTAAAGGACGGAGCTGTTTAGTGTTCAAGCACCCAAAACGGCAGTTGAATTTGCAAGTGAATAGCCCTGACTTGACAAAGCGGGCTTTCTAGACAGATGTCAGAATAATGACAAGTATTTTTCATGCCTTTATAACTGAAGAAACAGATTCCTCTCAAGTACTGAAAACATTCTGGGCTGAAACCTATCTGCCTATATTTAGCACAAAGAGAATTTTATAAACATAAGAAAGTAAATATTTTCAGGACAGACTTTTGCTTTTTGATCATGAATTGAGATATTCTTAATTGAGAATTCACATCACATAATTTGAGAGCATAGCTTGTAAAAATAATAAATAGAATATGCAGGGAAATACTATTCTTGTTACTAGTGTTACTTACAAGTTTAGGTTTAATTATGCTTGACTGCTATTTGTGTGCTTCCTGAAACACAGCAAGCCCAATCTTATTAATCCACTAGGCTAATTGGATTAATGGACAAAACACATCTTCTCTTAATAAGATAAAGGATTGAAATATAATCTCTAAGGGAAGTATCCACCCTGCTGTTAAAACAAACTAATGGATTTATTGACCCTAAACTGCCCCCAGAAATGGATCTTGCAAGAAGAGCTGGCTTAAGAGGGAAGCAGTTGGGGGAGATACTCTGGACCTCAAATCTTGGGACAGCCTCTCAATCTTCTTCAGACCAAAGCACTAAGGTGTTTGGTAAGTGCACCCCTACCCACGTGAAGGATTAACATCCAGAGCACTACCCTGCAGTGTAAAGACTCCTTTGAAGGCAGTGCAGTGCTGTAGCCTCTTGTTGCTATATGCAGCTGAAAAAAATAATGGGTTAGCCCCATCATGTATACCTGGCCTCTGTGCTGTGCGAAGATATGCAGAGAAAATAAGATTAGAGTCACTTCTGTGACTGCTCTGACTGGTGGGAAGCCATGCAGTCTGTGAGAGATTCCTTGTGCCTTCTCCAAGGGTTCAGGCACCTGCTTGTGATTGCACATTGCCCTATTAAATATTTCTGCAGCATGTAAGCAGGGGAGATAATTTTGAAAATAACATTATTTCCGTAATTATTTAATTTAAAGAGCAGAAATATCAGATGTCACTTTGGCACTGAATTGCTTCTTTCTAAGTATTGGTGAGCTGGGCTCTGAGTTGTGTGAATTGCATCTATAAACTGTTATTTGTCCCCTGCAGATACTGCGCTCCATGCGAGATTCAATCCTGTGAGCGAAGTGAAGGTCTGGCCATACAAATGCGTCTCTGACAGCTTCCTGTAGCTTACTAATTTGAGTTTTGGCAGGCCACCAGAGGAAGTGAATCCCTGAGACCTTCCTGATGCAAGAAGCGCCATCAGAAGGAGCAGACGAAGAAGATACAAGCAGTGGGAACAAATACTTGTGACCTCTTACGTGGGCAAGACTACAAAATAGGCAAATCTCTGGTCCTGTGTTGCTAAGATTTTTTTTTCCTTTTTAAATCTGGGTTTGTAAAATACTCATATTGGTATCATCAGTTGGTAAAAGATTCTTCAAGCCAAAGAAGCGCTGGAAAATGTAATTCTAGGCTAATAATGGTTATACTAGTAATCTTGCATTTTCTTGCTTTTTACTGTTCTGTTTTGTGTCTCTCCAGCTGCCCCCAATAAGCAGAAACAAGGATTAGAATTGCTAACAGCTGGCCCTTGCAAATCAACTGTTAATTGCTTTAAATACATAAAACCAGCAAACTGGCATTGAAAGCTTAGGGGCAAGCCACAAGAAACTTCTTGGTAAAAATTTTTTTCTTTTTTAGCAAGAGCCCAGGGAAAGGCAAACCACTTCTTTAAAGGGAAAGTTAATGAGTAGTCTTTCCCTGATCGTTAAATTTTAGATGCAAACTAACCAAATCTGTTTTTTCTCTAAAGTTAGCTTGTAGAACATATTATGTATGTGAGGAATTGCTACAGTTTCTCATACTCAGGGTGGGGACCCTGAAAGACAGAAACTGTCTAATTTGATACTGATGATTATGTTCTGTGCTCCTAACACTTGCACAGGTATAGAGGAGACACTTTAACATCTGAATGACACTTGAGTAGGATTTGCTTATGATTCACCTGTGTCTTAACACATTGCCTGCAGGTCACGGCCTATTGTCTCTAAAAGGCTACTGAAAAACTGGAAAAGGTTTAAAGAGGACAACAAGCATGATCAAAGACTGGGAATACAACTTTCTCTAATACTACCTGAAAGGAGGTTGTGGATGCAAAACAATTCTAGTTACAGAGAGGAGAAATACTTAACAAAGATCTTCATTGACCCTTCTTATGTAGATGGACCACATCAGACTGAGAACATCCCTAACTTAAAAGTGTTTCAAGGCTATGACAGTATTCTAGGCAGTATGGGCTAAAAGAAAGCTTTGGTGTGAGCCAGTACGGTTGTGTTCTTATGAGACCTCTTGTGCTCCATTCTTGTTTCAGATGGACCTTTCTTTTCATATCTTTCAGAATAGGGCCTATGGAGTGCTTCTACAGGATTGCTCAGAAAAGGAAGCGTGTTGTGAGGCTTGTGCTCGCTGCAAAGGAGTCAGTGTATCTGCTAGAAAACACACAGGGCTCTGCAAATCCTAAAGAAAGTCTGAAAGGTGCTTAATCTGCTGCAGTTCTCTCTTAAGAAGAGTTCTTGTTGTACTTGTTCTTAGACATAGTAAAGTGCTTCTTAACAAGGCGCTGACATAACAAATTGCTTGAAGCTGCCCAACCCCATCAGCATTTGACAGCAGGTAATAACGCACGAGTCCAGCACAGAGCAATTTACAAACAATCTCTTAATTCAGCTGGAACATCAGTGACTATGCCAGAGTTGAGGAAGGCAGGAGAAAATGAGTAAATACTTTCTACCTAGCTTGGGAGAAAGCACCGGTAAGGGGCAGAAACAGATTCATGGAGCAAGACAATGCCATGGCTATAGGAAACAACCCTCGATTTGGTGGCCTGGTAGATGCCAAAATCCTGGGCTCCTTTTAGGAGAAATTTCTTTGCCTTCAGCCCCGTGCTGACCAATACAAGCAAGGCCATTACTAAACATGCTAATAAACATGATGTTGTTGTTGTTCTCTGCTGTCTGCCTTACTTTCTAAAAATATCTGAATAGTGCAAAAGATGAAGGAGTGAATCCCATTAGAAAGAATCTGAAATGCCTCTACAGCGTGTGAGGCTTTGCCAAATCTCTAGAAGCTGCTGTTAAATCTCTGGCTACATATTATGGACTCTTTGGATAATAGGGCTTTAACTAGATGCCTCAGCTAGAAGCTTGGATATCATTCCAGTGTTTCCTGCTAGTTGCAGGAGTTGTATTTCTGTTGGAAGACAACCAAAATGAGAGGAAAGGAAAGCTTATTTTTTGATGGATAGTTCCACTACAAACTGGCCTTCTTCCTGCTCTGGCGCAGCAGCGCTCACAGTACTGGCGATGTAGTTGGCTGCGTGGACGCATGTGTGTCCACATCTGGACAAGAAAGGATTAAATTAACTTAATATTGTTGTTTGTTTCTTGTATGAGATATGTCATATCTCATAGTCTTCCTCAAAATGGGGCATTACACCTGATGTTGTGATGTTTGCTCTTCAAAAGGTATTGCTGAGGGAGGTGAAGCTCAGGTAACAGTTCAGCTATAGGGAAGAAATCTTAGTTATGGATCCTGCTGCAATCTCCAGTTGCCTCTTATGAACGAGGTGGTTTTAAGCCAGCTGAAAGTAACCCTGCTAAAGAATGTGTGTTAGAAGGGGATTTGGACCTGCTCTGCCTTTGCCAGCGCTCTGTAATTGTTGTTGGGAAAGCTTTCCAGCTAGGTGTGGCCAAAAGTGTCTGTCTTAAAAGAAGGAAGATCACAGGCTTGCTAGGCTAGTAAGGAGAGGAGTCTTTATTTGAAGTCCACATCTAAAAAGAAAGGAAGAAGTGCTTGTGAGTGTCCCTGATTCTAACTTAATTCTGGAACTACAATGAACAAATAACTAGTTTATTTATGAACTCCTAGGAAACAAAGAACAGTCAGCGTAGATCTGTCACGGCAAGACATGTCCAAGCAGCTGCATACCTTTCTGCAATAGCCGAGAGCTCTTGTGCACCAGAGGGGTGTGAGGGGTGATACACTTTGAGAGACAGCTTTTGACATTGCCTTGCAAGAGGCCTCTGTGATCAGCAAAGTTTAGAGGGGAGATGGCTTCAGAAAGGGCACTTGATGACACTCTCGGTATGGAAAACTGGGCTTTGCAGAAGACTAGTGAAAGTATTGGCTACCAGCAAGGATGATGGAGCAGAAAGTATACTGTGAAATACAGGAGCTGACACCTGTATTTCTGGTGTGGAAAGACCATCTGGAGAGTGGGAGGTGCAAGGTTGGTTCAGAATAAAAATTATCAATAGACAAAGCACCCGTCAGAGATACATGATGTGAGACTCGGTGAGTGACAGCTGTGCAACTAGAGGATTGCTGCCTCGCCAGCCTGCTCCAGAAGTGAGCCTAGGCAGATGATGCTAAATTGTGCATCCAGTATGAATCAGCGATGACACGCCGTTGTGGTCAAAAAGCAAATGCTGACTGGAATGTCTATACGGAAGCATCAGCTGGGGAGCTGTGGGAGCCATCCTCTCCTCGCCGGGGCTGGTGGGACCGCGGCAGGAGGTAGCAGAGGGCCCGGGTCTGGGCTCTGCACCCCAGCAAGGGGGAACAGAGGTGTGCTGCTGGGGGCAGGAGTGGTGCGCCAGCGGGGCGAGGGGCCGGGCGGGCTGCAGGCAGCCACCCCCGCGGCACCCGGCATTTTAGGCCCTTTTCTGGGAAATTTAATTAAAAAAAAAAAAAAAAAAAAAAGACAAAAAAAAAAGAGCGCCTTTTGGTCGCGGGGGCACCCCGAGGCCCACGTGGAGCACTAGCAGCGGCAACGCATGCGCAGTGGGACGGCCGCCGCTGTGAGCCGGCGCACGTAGCGCGCGCCTCCCGCCCCGCCTCTCCTCGCGCGGGGCGGGGTGGCGGGGCGTGGCCTGGGCGCCTATAAAGGGCTCGGCGGGGCCGGCGCCGCGCGGTGGGTCAGGCTCGCGAGTGGAGCGCGCGTCACGCAGCTCCCGCCGCTGTCGCTCGCGCCCTCTCTCCTGCCGCGCCCCGTCAGCCGCCGCTCAGGTGAGGCCCGACCGCCCCCGCCGCTCGCCGGGTGTGAGGGGGTTTGGGGGGTCAGGGAGGACCGGGCGCGCCCTGATGGGGAGTATTGGGGTCCAGGCGCCGCCGTCGCTACGTGGGCGGGGGCGATACGTGGCAGCGCTCCGCCGCCGGCCCTCCCGGCGAGGGGCCGGTGGCCCGCCGCCCCTCCCGGCCGCCTTACGCAACGGGAGCGGGCGGCCTCCGGAGGGGGGCGGGAGGGCAGGGCCGCGCCGCGGCGGGCCGCCCGAGCTTCCTCGCGGTGGGAGGCTGAAGGGTGCCGCTCCTCTGCCCGCGGGGCCCCGCGGCCCGCTCCCCGCACCCGGCCGGCGAACGGAGGCGGGGGCAGCGCCGAGACCCCCGGCAGCCTCCCGCCCGGCTCGGCTTCCCTCCTGAGGGTGTGAGGGAGCTCCCGTCCCGGCTTTGTACTACCTCCCGGGCACTGGAGCCGGCCGGCGTCCCGCCAGCCGGGGGCTGAATAAAAACGAGCTACATTTGCGCTGTCTTTTAGAGTTTTAAGAGCGCTCAGTCACTGAAACGACTTCGTGCTTGGATAGGTGAAAACTTCCTTTGCTTAAGGACCGAAGGGGCCGCGCCGCTTGTCACAGGCTGTGTTTGTAACCACGGGCGGTGTGTGTAGTGGTTACCTCGGGACGAATAAGGTTTATCGTGATTTCACCCGCTTTCTACTACTTTGGGTTGGATTCAGCCACTTGCACCTAACTTTGCTGTAAGCTATACCTTTGCGTGGGGATCTTGATGGGACCTAACCTGGCTAGAAGGAAAAACTCCAACGTGGGGTCTTGAGGATGGTGTTGAATGAAGAGAAAAATGTCAGAGATGCTGAGAGTAAATATTCCAGTTTACCTGAAAAGCGGGGTGTTCTTAGAGGAAAGATACTTCAGGGTTACAGAGCCAAAGGACTGCCCAGTGGTTGGTTTCACACTTTTTTTTTTTTTATTTCTCGAATTCAGTAGGAGGGGTTGCAGAGGTGCTCGAGCGCTTAAGTGCTCACCTACTTTGGGTCCGTAAAGATTCAGTGCTCAAGGCTTTAATAATTGAAAGAAGCTATTGGTTACAACAAATAGATAAATGGTATATGCAGCTTCTTACGTTGCCAAAGACTTCTCAGGGAAGCGTGCAGACAGTACGCTGGCAGGGATGGGAAGTAAAGGTACTGACTTAACAGTTTGTTCGGGAAGCGGAGGCTTGCTTTTGGGGTGAGAGGTGTTCTCTGTCCCACTGTTCTGCACCCATTACTACTTGTGGTTCGTTGTTGGATATGTTTGAATGTCGTGAACCGTGCTACAGAGCATTTGACTCGACCTAGAGTACTCTCTGCTGCTGCTTAATTATGAGCTGACAGAACCGATTTTTTTTTTCCTCCCCCCAGGACTCAAAGTAACAGGACTATGCATAAATCGTGCTATGCTGAGAGTGTTAATGTTGCCATTTAAGCAGTGGTTGTGGCATAGGAAGGCATATCTCTTCTAGCTGTTAATTCATTTGGAAGCTGAAGAAGCAGCACCATTTAATGAACTGCTGTCCAGTGTCAGTGCTGTCCTAAGCAGTTTCTGATCCGTTTCAGATACATCTGATAAAACAAACCAGAAATGAGGGTATGGTGGGGGAAATCTCTACATTGCCTCCCAGTAGAAAAGAGCTGATACGGATTTTGCTAGTTCACTGTGTGGCCCTGTGCAGGACTGGTCATCTCCTGGCACAGCTGGTGGTGTGGAGATGGGAGCTGCTGCAGAAACTTTGAACAACAGGCTTAGCATATGCATTAAGAGCTATACATCGAGCCAGAAGAGAGAGCAGCTCTCTGACCTGTAGAGATCTAATCATTGTTGTGTAATGAGTTGTTTTAAAGTCTAGCCTTTAAAGCTATGATTTTGAGGCATGCACATAGATTAGAATATACTCAGTGCAGCTTGAAAAACATAAAGGATAGATAATAACACTATGGAAGGAGTGAGGATAAATAGAGGTTTTATGGGAGGAAAACTCTACCTCCATGATGAGATTGATATAAGAAAGTTGTCCTTTTTTAAGAAAGTTGTCCAAAAGAATATACTTGCTGAAAAAAACCTTACTTGATTATTGCGTCTGTTTAACTGAGGAAAAACTGTAAAGAAAGTCTGTGCTGAAACAGCATCTTTTCTGTCACTGTTCTGTGGGTTTCTAGGCAGCTTTTTTGTGATAACTTGCTGTTCCCCTTGAGATGAGCAGCAGTCTGCTACTGCAGAACTACCTGTGTGGCTACAACTTCAGCCTGAAAGAGCTCTTATCTGTTACTATTTTAAAGCTGTTGATCACTGGGATTGTCCTGCTTTCTTTATAATCACTCTTAATATCTGAAAATACTCTGTATATCTCTATAGATATTCTGCTAATCCTTGAGCAGAAGGATAAATAGAAGGATAGCCTCCTGCTTGTTGTGTCTAATAAGATAAGTGCTCCGCTCCATTGCCAGTGTTCTTTGTCTTGGCTTAGAAAGTTAAAACAAGTGGGCTCTGAGAGGGCTGTGTCCATTCAGTCTTAGTCTGGAAGAAATCAGGCTAAAACTTGCTTCAGTTTCTTGGGTACAAATCTCTGTACAAGCGTGTCTAGTCTATAGTCAGGTGCATGAATGGTGTCTTCAAGTTGGCAATAAATTATACTTAAAACATGTCACCTACTTGACTCTAAAATTGGTTCTCATCTCTTAGTAGATTATGACATTACTTATATATATGTAAGATTACTTATTACAACTTTGTCATTAAAAAGAAGCCTAAAAGACGCCACGTTCTTTTGTTAGCAGCAATTGTAGAAAATCTTTCGCTGCTTGGATCTTAACTTTAAAACAGCCTTTAAATGTAACATGCTAGAGAACTTAGGGAACTGGATTCTAATGTGTTTGTCCTGTGAGACTGTTGAGCAACAATGTCAGTGAAATGGTTTTGGTAGCATTTCCAGTCACATCGTGTCATGAGGCTGTAACTTTTGTTTTTCTTGGAATGGGAGAGGTTTAGTGCAGTGCATGGCTATCATTTCTGGTGCTATTCTCTTCCCCCCTAACACGCTAAACTCAGCTCAGTTTGATTTTTTTGGTGGTGGGGTTTTGGTTTGGTGGTTTTGGGTGTGTGTGGGGGGCTTGTTTGTGGTTGTTTTTTTTTTTCATACAGTGTGATACAGTAAGGATTGTGAGAAGTCTTTAAATCAAATGTTGAGGATCTTGGTGATACAGTTTTGACTCCTGGCCTTGCAGCAGACTTAATTTTGAGTAGGTCACTGATTTCTTACCTACATAAAGAAGCTGTTTTGGAATGAAGTTAGAGCTATTCCAGAATAATTCCATGTTGAAGTATACCCTCAGTTTCCATTTTCTGTCTTGTTTTATGGATCCTGGTAAGCACCTGGGAGGTTGGAATTGGTGGTGAGGAGACTTGTATAATAAGCATCTCCAGTTAAATGCTTTGGTCTTTGGTCACTAATTAGCATGACCTTGATTGTTGTGAGGTTGTATCACGCTCCGTAGTTTGTCTTACCTTCACTTTTCCTTCTGCTTGCATGGATGCTACATGCATCCTGTGACTCTCGCAGGTTGTTTCTACTTGTAGGGCAGAGCTGAACTCTTTAAAAAGTCCTCAAAAAACACGCCTCAAAGTTTCATCATTTGAAGTGTCATTTGTTGTGTATCCCTACTGTTTGGGGAATCCTGTGCTGTGCTTGGTGGTATCATTCCTCTAACTGCTGCTTTGTTTTACTAGTATCTTCATATTTGTTTGTTCTTTGCTATTTTTCCCTTTTTTTTTTTTTCCTGCTCTGCCATGTTTACTCCTTTCAAGCTTAGCAAATGTACTTCTTACGGAAAGTTGGGAAGCTCCTGTGTTAAAGCAGTCAGCTGGACTCCCACTCCGGTATGTGGGTAGCGGATTCCCTCCTCTCTGAGATGCTCAGCTGCCATCTTTGTGTTTGCCTGAGGGACGTGGCTGAGGAGGAGAGTCAGACTGACAGGAATAATGTAGGGAGGATTTTCATCTTGTTTTACTTCATGTCACTGACAGGGAGAAATTAAGCCTACGTATTTGGCAGCTTGTTAGTCTAAGAGATTTCCAGCATCTATCTTAACTGAGCTTTATTTTCTTTGATTTGGGAACCTGTAGCTGATCCTTCTGCAGTAGTTTTGAAAGCCGTGCTACTTAGCAACTGCTGTGAGGGCAGTGAAAGCTGGGCTGGCTGCTGCCTTGGGCTCGGTTTCCAGCTCTCTGAATTCTGTCTGGGAGGGAAGTAATCTTGAGTGCCTGAAAGCTATTACGGGAGTCTGAGTCCTTGCAAATGACAGAAAATCCGGAGACTGCGAAAGGAAAGAAAAATGAAGTTGGAAGTGACCTCTGGGCATCATTGAGCCTAACCTCCTGTTTGAAGTTGGGTGAGCTTGGAGGTTAGGTTAGGCTGCCTGCGGGCTCGTCCTGTTTAGTCTTGAAATTCTTCCAAGAATGGGAAATGCAGTTTCTCTGGGCAACACTTTCTAGTGCCTAACTGCTGCTGCTGTGAGAAACTTTTTCTTTGTACCTACTTAGAATATCCTTTGTTGCAAATTGTGACTGTTGCCACGTGGTCACTCTGCTGTGTGTCTACGAAGGTGTGAGGAGGGAACAGGGTTGCAACTGGGTTCGGAGTAAGCCCAGTATGGGAGCAGGCTGTAAAGGCATTTAGAGAAGAGGAAAAACTGTTTCCAATGCATGCTACTCAAACAAGCTTTAAGGCATGGTTCTGTCGTGTGAGGTGGAAGACTTTCACCAAGAGCTGTAGGTGGAGAGGAGACATTGTTTTCATCACCTTTTGGTGTGCTCTTGTTTTGTTTGTGTTGGAGAAAAGATTCACATTGATTAATAGTAACAAGTAAACTTTCTGAAGTTTTCCTTGTATTTAACTGAGTGCGGTAAACAAATAGGTCGATTAATTCTGAGTATTGATAATGTTAGCAAATATTTATCATGTAGTAGAACTGTTTGTGCTTTGTAATTGATTCACAGATGTATTAGCTTGAGTGCTGAATGAGCAGGAGGCACATGGCTTTCTGCAGAGCAAAATATGAATTGAGCAGTGTTTTTAATAGGGGTGCGAGTACACATCAGTGTCCTTGAGCATGTGGATACAGTTTCTTTTAAGTAAAGAGTGAAACTTGCTTCCAGGTGTGACCTAGTAATTTACAGCAATGACTTAACTGGAGCCCTTCTTTAATGAGACTGATGTTAGAGAAGAGGGAGGTACAGGTGTATACATGTTGCTATGATCCCTTGTTTATGCTGAAAGCTAGGTTAAGTGTTGCAGGCTGGCTGGAGGGTTGTATGCCTGTTCATTGTGTTTAGGGCTGGAGTTTCGCAAATGGATTAAACCTGTGCTGCTACCAGAAACAACAGTTTTGCTTTCCTTTGCTGTCTTTGGCTGCTGGTTCCTGCCTCCAGAATGCCCTTCTGTACTGGCATGGATGTTATATGGCTATGTAGTAAAGTGTATCAAAACTGAACCAGGGTGAAGTGAGCATTTTTGGGGGGGAGGTTTATTAGTTATGTTTGAAATAGTCTGATTTAGTTGGTTGCCTGGCTGCCTGTGGAAGGGATGAGCAGGTGATGAGGTGAGGAATGCTGCTGTGGGCAGCAGGGCTGATTTAGAGCATTGGTGAGACTGAGGCGCCTGACTGGGGAAAAAGCAGGGCTCCAGCCTTCCCTCCAGATTTTGACTTTGCAACCTACTTTCTGCTGGTGAATGTGTCAGAATGTTTCAGCCCTTCAATTTTGGTCATGCATATTTCAGATGATTTACAAGAATTGGAGATTGTGCTCCTTTTCTAGGCTCGTACAAGTTTCCTGTTGCTCCTGTTAGTGCCAGTGAAACTGTGCTTGCCCAGTTAGTAAATCTAAACCCAAGTACTGCTCTTCATGTAGTGCTAGATGTGGAAAGGAAAGGAGGGAACTGCTTCCTGACCCTTCAGGTGCAATAAGAGAAGAAATCCTGCACTCTGGAATCAGGGGAATGTTTCTTGTTAATGCCTCTACTTCTAGGTGGGATGATTTTATTTTGGGTGTGACTCTTGCACTTTCCTGATTTTGTTCACACCTTGTGTGAATGGCACACCTGGTTTTATGTTGCTGGCTAACAATACTATGAACTTGATCAAAAGCATATTGCTTTCTTCCCTAAATAGGCTAAGCAACTTTGTAGCTGCGCTTGCTTTGTGATGTTTCTTTTTTCTTTTGTTTTCTTTTTTTAGCTATCTTGGTGTGGGAAGAGCTGTAAAACAGTTTCTGTTAGTAATGTGGTTGTTTTAATTTTTCGGAGCAGATACAATACATGAGAGTTTAAGCTTTCATGTTCAGAAAAAAGTAAATCTTGTAAGCTTTAAGATGGCATAATTACTTTTAAAGTATGCAATAGCAAGGAAATCCTAGTCTGTTAAAAGGGTTTGGGATCTTGAAAGGCTGAGAGCTTGGCAGCTGCTTGTGGGAGAAAGTGCTGCCTGTAAGCTTACTATAGACTTATCCAAGGACTAACCGTGAACCAGCTGACAGCAAACTTTTGTACCAGGTACAGAGGCTGGCTTCGCTATTCTGGCACCTGAAGAGCAGAAGGGTGCAAGTAACTTACTCTGTGGGCTGGTTGTATAGGGTTTTGATTTAGACCTATTTCTCTGGCATCTTTTTGAATGATCAAAGGAAACTTTTTTCCATTGGGTAGGTGAACTTAATACATATTTTTACTTGGTGTTATGAGTTTTTCCAGTGTTTGCTCTTGGGTTTCTTGGTACTTTTTGTGAAGCACCTCTATCTGCAATGTGTCTTAGATGTTGGAAAGATAAAGAGTGCTTGTGAAGACTCTGTCTCCAAGCCAGTCTTTCTTCTCTTACCACACAAGGTGAATGTATAAGAAAGTCTGCAGAATGGTCTCAGTCCTCCATGAGAGCTCCTCAAGCTTATTGAGAGTAGAACTGTTAGTTAAATTCTGCTGCCTCAGGAACTAGTGGCAGCCCTGAGAGAATAAGCTGCCTCTCTCGAAGGTAGATGCAACTCTCTGGTGAAAAGGGATGTTTTACCTCCTTTGTGTTTCTTTTGTAGGTACGTGGTAAGGTGACAGCTATTGAACTATGGCATTCAACAAGATATGGTATACCATAGCCCTTGGACTTCTGCTGCCTTTTTCTTATGCCCATACGGACTTCTTCACTTCCATTGGTGAGGCATGCTGTGGTGTATATGCTGTGTAGCTGAAAGAATTTATTGATGCCTCTCAAAACTGATTCTGCAATGTGTTAATGGTGTGTGAGGCTTTAATTGGTACAGAACTAAATCCACATACTAGTAGTTCTTACAAACTTATTCACTTTTTCTTTTGGGAGAAACATACTTTGAGTTAAGTCAGTCCAGTTAGTCTGACCCAGGCTAGGTTTTGTATTTGTTATGTATTCTTATAGGTATTGGATTTTAAACAAAATTTTGGTGTGGACCGTTGCACATATGCAGAAGCAAGCAAAACAGCTGTGGAGGGTACATAATGATACCCGTATGGCAGGGTATTGTCTGCTGGGTTCTGACAGCCTGTGGCACAGCTGAATATGTGGACTGTATCGCTTTGTGACAAACCAGTTCAGCTGCCTCCTTGCAGGAAATGAAGGAATTATTAACTAATAACAGAGTCTGTTAGACGACCCATTGAAGTCATGCTAGTAATCATAAAGATAAACTGCTGGATTAGTATTGTATATCAAACATGAAGTCTTTGTATATTTCTGTAGCTTTGTCTTTATTTGCTCTACATTATATATGCTTGGATGAAAGATTACTTTGTTGCAACCTACTTCCTGTTCCAAATGAATCCTAAATTAGTTCTAATAATAAATCTGTGATAGTACTTTAACTTCCATGGCAACAAGCTTGGTCCAACGTGAGATTTTTCTCCTTCAGAAAAAAAAAAAAGGCAAGAAGCCTTACTCAAATACCCCTTCAAGATTATTTAAGCAAATGCAGAAGGACTTTGGGGAAGAAAGCTGAAGAGAGGAAGAATGCCTCCAATTCTTGGTTCTCAGGGCTTTCTTTTTGACTAACTGAACTCATTTGTTTTCTAGGTCATATGACAGACTTAATTAATACAGAAAAAGACCTGGTGGTGTCACTGAAGGATTACATCAAGGCAGAAGAAAGCAAGCTGGAACAGATCAAAAAGTAAGCAGCTTGTTTCATAATGCTAATAGTTAATAATTTGAGTTCAGTCTTACGTAAAAAGTGCTTCCCAAGGCTGATTATATTTGTGGAATTCTTCCTCTGAGGCTAAGCTTAAACGAGCATTTTTTGCTGGGTTTTTGTCCTAAGTTATTATCTCTGAGCCATTGGGGTTTTTTAATGCAGCTTTCTAATGATGAAATCCACCGACTTTCTGTACGATACCTTCACTTTAGGACCTAACTCCCAAGGGAATGTAGTTCTTTGAATGACAGTCTGCTTAGCTGAAACTAAAACTCAAGAAGTGTTCAAATGAGCATTACAAGAATTGCAATGATACACTAGATGTAAAAGTGTGGCCCTGTCTCTCCTGAGTGGCTAACCATGGAATACTAATAACCCACTACAAAAGCAGAGTCTCTTTCTACATGCTATATGTAGATTTAAAAGTAAAATAAGCAAAATAAGATTTCTTTGCAACCTAACTGTTGCTACTGCTATGTTGCTCTGCTCTATACATGTGAGGACAGAGCTCAATATGTCAGATTTTATCAGAGCTAGAAATACAAATTTTTGTATCACTGAACAGGATGGTTTCCTGACTTTCAAAAATGTCTATAAATCTGCCATGAGGGTGTTTAAACAGTTTTTAGATAGATGCATGAATTTTATTTTAGCCTTTGTGTTCTACGGTCTGCCATCAAGGAATTAAGATACTTCTGTCAGACTGAATTTATTTTTATCACTTAAAATACAGAGTTGGAATTGCTCACAGGTTTGGAATGTTATAAGTACATTCTTTACAGCTACAAATTAAGATGGGAGCATGCCAATTGGACATCCAAAAATGTGTAGATGCGGCTTATCATGTAAGCATTGCAGCTCTGCTCTTGTTATATTAAAGGTGCCTGCTGTCAGATCAGAAAAGTTAAAATAACTGTTGCAGAAAGAGAGAAGAACCTGGAAAAAATGTTGGCATCACCCGAGTTTGTTGGGCTCTGCACTTTGGCTAGAGGATATCCATAGCTGGTGTTGACTTAACCTTGGTAAAAGTTAGTAATTCACTGAAATGCGGTGGATGGCTCACACCTTGTGGGTGGCTTGCGGTGGAGGCTTTTATGAAACAGAAACTACTTGAAAGAAATCATGGCCTTGTGGTTGTGGCTCATAGTTGCAGTGGCTTTCAGCTACCCATTAGGTTTGATAGTCATGCAGTGGGAAATGTATGACGGATTTGACCGTGTGCAATGTGAATCCACAATTTGTTGAAACTGGTTTCTTCTATCTTCAGCTTGCTAGAAGCTGGAGTTGGTCCACAGGATCACTTTGGGCACTCTGTTTGGGAGGGAACCCTATCAGTTGCTTTGCTACTGGCAAGAACCCAGGCAGGGGCTGTCAGAGCATAGGAAAATGACTAAAGGCAGTGTGGGAACAGCAGAACCTTTAACAGTTGTAAATGTCTACCTGTCTCAGGTGGAGCAAGCAAACAATTCAGGAGTACCAAATTCTGGAACAAGCTGAATGCTGGCTCGTGTACAGTGTTCCCTCCAGGCTACGGATTTCATATTTGCTTCATGTTGGTGTGGATGTTTGATATCCTCTGGGGGGTGTGGCTTTTGTAACATTAATTTGTCCTGTTTTCAGGGTGGTGTTGCATGTCTGTTCTAGATGTGCACTGTTTTGGATAGAGGGGGAAGTTTGGTTGTCTTGCGGACGTGCAGTAGCATAGCGCTGGTGCTTATAGCATGACTGATGTGCTTGCTGACTTGAGACTGGAGCAGACTCCTTGGATGTTTCCATTAAAACGATAGATGAACGACAGTAATTGTTGAAAGATTTGCTTGTTTCAGAGTGCGCTGGAGTTGTGAATGGCTTATGTCATTGACACCATTAGAGAGGTGTGTGGAGTCAGAACTGTAGCACCAGAACACTGATCTAGCCTCCTCATTTGAGAGCATGAGAACTACGTGTTTCTTCATACAAGCTTAGAGTATGGAAGGCAGTTTTGTGGTGGGAGGAAGGGGGCTTATCATATGGAAACGGAAAAATAAAAGATCAAAAATTCGGGTAAAGCTTTGTTTTTGATTAGTCCTGCATGAAAACTCATAATGGAACTGCTGGCATGCTGCGTTTGGTATTTCTAGGAAGGAGTTCAGCAGTGTTCCAACAAAGACTGCAAGAGGAACATAAGATTTAGGCTGCAGCTGAGGAATAAGACTGTGGGGGGGCCTTTTTTGTTCCTTCTAGGAGAGCTTTCTGTATAGATAATGTAAAAGCTTGCAATTTATGTTGGGGTGTTTTTTTTTGTTAGCAAAGATCTTTGAGAGCTTGAAATGAGTTTTATAGTGCATTGGCAGACTTCTACAAGAGACTTCAATGAATGTGTATTTTTACTACAGATGGGCAGAGAAATTGGATCAGCTGACAGATACTGCTACAAAAGACCCAGAGGGGTTTTTGGGACATCCTGTAAATGCATTTAAGTTGATGAAACGGCTTAACACAGAGTGGGGTGAGCTGGAGAGCCTGGTTCTGAAGGACATGTCAGATGGTAAGTGTGCCTGTAGGAACAACAAGGATCACATTGTAATTGTATTTATTTGACTCTGTCTTTCATATGTCATGGTTTGAATTAGATTTGTAAGTCTGCTTTTGAGGTGCTTTTATTAAAAAAAAAATCCTCAAAACCCTTCCACTCTGCTGTCAGTGTGCAATAATTTGAGCTTTACAAAAATTGAGGAAAACTGTGATGTTTAAGCTGAATCTCCTTGGATACTTTAAACCTTGCTTCATGTACTCTCCCACTGGCAAACCAGTATTTTAGGAAATTTCATATCTAAGTGTGACTCCACTGAACAGAAAAAAGGGAACAAAACTCTTCAGAGTGCAAGACGTCTTTGAGCATGGTCAGGTGCTGTTGCTGCTGATATGCCCAGCATTGGTAAGGTGGGATGGTTGGAAACCTGAGTGTTGGCAGAGTCTGAGCCTTTGTGGAACTGCTCTGAATTAGTGCAGTGAACACTTTGCTGCCTCTTTTTCTCTGCAAGAGTTGAAGCTCTTCAGTAGGGAACAGGACACAAAATAGTTGACTGCGAAAGAGACTTTTAGCGGCAAGGAAGCCAAGACAATTACATTTGACCTGTTAGAATCTGTCTCAACAACTAATACTAGGTGTAGGTCTGTAGTAAGAAATGATAAAAAAGCAGAACTTTCCAAAAAGACCTGGGGTTAGTCTCGGGTAAGGATTCAGCACGTTCAGCTTCCTGCTTGTTGCTGTGAGGGACTGAATATGCCAACAGAAAAGGGTCTTCACCTGCTAGCCAGAAATCTGGACCAGTGCATCTTAAGCCCTACTTCTTAAGGGGCGGGGAAGACAAAATAAAAAGTGGACTGTTTTGTTCTAAGAAAATTGTCAGGAAAAAGGAAAACATTGAGGGAAGCGTAGTGTAGTAAAAGAAAGGATAGAACGGAATGAAAAGGTATGGTATCTTTTTAAATCAGCAATACCTTTCCATAAACTGATAGTGTTAGCGGGTCTGAACTAAATTAGCAGTTAAAAGGACTACTAAAGTGTGGCAAAAATGTCAAATTTGGCCAGTTCATTATTTTTTGGATGGTTTTGTAGCTGTGTTTTGTCTGGTTTTGGATCACACTGCTTAGTTTTCTACTGGTGGATATTAGATGAGCATAACAAACATTATATTGGCACTGTCCTTAGTTAACACTGTAAAGCTTGTTGTGCTTCTGGGATGAAAGAGTTCGTTGAGTAGAGAAGTTACTTTTCTGAAAATGCCAGGCTGTCAGTTTGCTCAAACTGGGGTCCTTGTGGCAGACACTGATGCTGTTCCTTTTGGTGACTGCATGTACCAGGATGCTGCGGCTGCCCTCCTGGCTTTCTGGAGTTCAGTTTCCCCCATCAGTGCAAGCAGCCCATGAGCCTCTTGACTGTGCAGAAGTGGGAAAATAGGATCAGCTCTCCTACTGAAGAGAGGATAATGCACTAGCTCTACAGGAGCACCTTTCAAGTACTGTCAGTAGCAGTGGTTGTGTGTGTTCACCAGAGAGGAGTAGGAACCTTTCATAACGGGGGAGACGATTATGTGCAACGCTAATGACTGGGGAACAGTTCCTAGAGAGAATATTTTTTTACTTTATAGAACCTCGTTGTCTTCTGTTCCATAAACATCACCCTGGTGCTTCTTTAAAAAGCCCCCAAGTTTTCCTTTTTTATTGTTCCTTTGCTTTCTTGTCACAAAAAAAAAGAACAAATTGAAATGCTAAGTTTTCAACATGTGCCATGAGTTCCGTTCAGAGTTGTGTGAAGATGGATCTTGAGAAACCTTTTCAACTTTCTGTGTTTCTCAAGTTTCTGCAGAAAGCAGCTAGGTTCATAGTGGCTGCTTAGTTGCCTAAAGTCTTGTCAAAAGCTGTTTGCAGTTAGACATCAGTGGTTTTGGTTTTAAGCTTTTTATTGACCAGCCTTAATCTTTACACTGCTATTCCTAGCACTGTTGTTTTCCTTTCTAAATTATTTTTAAATTCCATGTTACTAAATGGAAGGCTGATTGAGTGGACTGGTTGCAAAAACTACCAATATATTATCTGTAACGTCCTCCATGTTGGGGTGATCTTTTTGTTCTGTGTAACTTTATTTTAACCTGTTCAGACAAAAATAGTTTCTGTGTGAAACCAAAGGAGTGCTCCTGTCCTTCAGAAACAAACTTGTGGTGTTCACTGGTGCTCTGCAGGGCTTATAGCTCTTCCTGACTTAATGGCCTTTCCTGAAATGCTAGCTTTCCCTGGAGTAGCGAGGGGAAAACTTCCTGCATAGAGTTTGTAGAATTCCTGGGACAAAGGAGGCAAAATGTTTCCCTGTCTTCCCAGGCTTTATCTCCAACATGACTATCCAGCGGCAGTTTTTCCCAAATGATGAAGATCAGACTGGTGCAGCAAAAGCCCTCTTGCGGCTTCAGGACACGTATAATTTGGATACAGACACCCTCTCAAGAGGGAATCTTCCAGGTATGTCATTGGTGTTGTTATCAGAAGACGCTGTGAACTTTTAGTAAATGTCTTGATTACAAATTGTTTGACTCTGTTCTGTCTTGTTTAACTCTGAAGTGTGAAGGTAACAATAGGAAAATATTTGAGGTAACTAATAATTTATGAACAGTGGCGTGATTTGGGTTGTTGACTATAGGTTGGTGTAGGTGTCAGTGTTAATTCTGCCGTACCTCAAGAGAGAACCACCTGTTGCTTCAGGCTGTGCTGGTGAGGAGGAACCCAGGAAGAGCTGACCTGCTCTGGCATGTTGTTGGGTCTGTTGCTGTGATGGTTCTGTTGGAAACTGCATCCACTGTGCTTCCCTGCCCGGTGGGCTTTCTTCTGCCAGCATGCTACCTGAGTGCATGTGGGTAAAACGCACTGCACAGAATGCAAGTTTCTTTCTGAACTGAGACTCTCCTTTGTCCTGTCATTCTCCTCACTCTACTCACATGTTGGTTTTCTGCCTGTGCTAGAACTTGAAAATTTCTTTTTAGTTGAAGTCTGCATTTCCTAGTTATGGTAAGGTCACATAGTGGTAGTAGTTTTTAATAAAAAATCATTAGCAATAAAATCTTGCCTGGGAGAGGATTTTCCTTGTGTTGAAGTAGTCATGTACTGGCAGACACCTATTTTTATTGCGCATTATAATGCACTTCAACAAAACAGTTCTATCATGTATTGTCCCTTTCCCTCTCATGGATAAGGTGGACCTTTCGGATTGAGAGCGACTGAAGTTTCTTTGAGCGTAAACTTCATGGAATGTATAAACAAAAGACAGTGCACATACGCAGACTTGAGCTTATGTGGCATTACCTGAGGTGATCTTTAATAGGTTTATATGCAGGAGAAGAGACACTTCTGTCTTGTTAGAAGAATTTTTCTCTGCTGAGTGTTCCTTGTTTCCTCTGTTGGAAAATAGTACTGTGCCAAGTGGCAAAAAATCAACTCTGTACAATCCATCTGTGTTTTTGCAAGCACTCGTTGTGGTCGGATGCCTAATAAAATTAAGGGTAATTGGCTTTATATGTTATGATGTATAACCTCGTTTTTGGGTTTTGTTCAAGACTGTCTCAAAGACCTACAAATTTGTTCTAATGCAATAAGCAGTTCATTATTGTTTTCTTAAAACAGCACAAAAATACAAGACAAGTGCTTTGGGTGGACTGTAGTTTATTGCTTCTTTTGAAAGAATAAGCTGTCCAGACTGTGTGTAATAGAGTGTAATTGCAGAACCTGAAACTTCTGGAGTATACAAGGAAATAGGTTGGTCTCTTCAGAGGTCCAGAGAGGAACATCCCATGCAGTCACTTGTTTGTGCTCCTTGGCTTCCTTCCCAGGGAGTTTCTGTTTGGCCAGGTTGCCAAGTTTTGATCAGAATCTTAACTACTGTCATAGTGCTTATTACTTTTATTTCCTCCATTAGAGGCTGTGCTGTTTCTTTATCGACTATCAACCCTATTTGATGATTGTCTTAAACACCCTGTTTAAGAGTTGCCTCTTCACTTGTGGATGTCGCATTGCTCCTAAATGTACCAGGCTGTGGCCCTGACACCTGTTACCCATTCCAGAGGATCTCTCTGTCTGAGAGCACTCCACCACCACTGCATCCAATTCCCTGATCTTTGTGAGATTTTCAGTTTGCAGCTTCAGGCTCAGAAAACCAAAATCACTGGCCATCGCAGGATGGACTATAAGGTGTTTAATTAGTGAGCAGAAATGAAGTTTTTCTGCGGGATACTGCAATTCATGGACTGTCTCTTCAGCTATTTAATCTCTTAAGGTATGCCTTCAACAGAAGAAGAATTCCCTTTTGAACCCAGCTGTGGGAGCTGCTATTAGAAATTCAGGATGTATTAAGATGAATTGGGAATATAATTTTTGACCGTAAAACTGGCAGTCCTGTTTCCTTTTTACAAGATTAAATTTGGTTTTTCATTGGGCCTTAATTTAGTGGCAAAAATAGGAGTCTGTAATTTGCTTACTACTGCTTTAATCTTTTGGAGGTCTCTTCAGATGTTTCTAAAAATGACTGACTTCAAAAAAATCTTGAGCAGCTGGGAATTTACTGACTGACTGTTTTCTTTTTCCTCCCCCACTAAATTGTCGCTAACAAGATGTGCTTCAGTAACATTTTGAAAGCGATAATGCAGTGTCTTTGAAAACAGATTTCTGAAACTTCATATCTGGCTTACTATTGCTCTTGCTCAAAGTCTTTGAGGTTTTGAAGAAGGAAGGTTTATTTTATTTTCCACTAATGGTAAAGACATTTAGCTAGTTGTTGGTGTTCTGGCAGTGGAAAACTGCATCTAACTGCTTGTGTGTACTGCCAAGGATTTACAGGCTTTAGATACTTAAACTGAATCTTCAACAAATAGACACCACAGAAGGGAGAGGCTGAAGAACAGAAATAAACTGTTCTGTGAAGAATAAGAAATAATGGAATGTTACTTTGAAGACTGGTTGGAATTCTCTGTCAGCTCTGTTTGTGGTTTGTTTTCTTTTAAACACAGGTGTGAAGCACAAATCCTTTTTAACAGCTGAAGATTGCTTTGAGCTGGGAAAGATTGCCTACACTGAAGCTGATTACTACCATACTGAGCTCTGGATGGAACAAGCTCTGAAACAGCTGGATGAGGGAGAAGTGTCTTCGGCAGATAAAGTCTACATTCTGGACTACCTGAGTTATGCTGTGTATCAGCAGGGGGATCTGGGCAAAGCCATGACACTCACCAAACGCCTTCTGGAACTGGGTATGTGAGATCTGCAGCTCACCACAGTCTCACTGTGTTCGAGCAGGTGCTAGCTATGGATTTGCACGGAGTGTAGTCTTGCCTGCATTCTGACATGTATATGGGTTTTTAAAATTGATTGTTACTGATATTACCGTTAACATTTTGATGTGTAGTTTTCAGTAAAATGAGACTTGTATTATCAGAAATCATATTGTGCTACTGTATTTTTAGATGGACAATTATAGTCTCAACTGCTATGTTGGAAAGTGTCATGGTTAAGGGCTGCTTCTTTCTGTCAAAGTATTTTCTGCCTCCTGTCTCTGGCTTGTAACCTCTTACCTGCCTTCGTCATTACTTCCTGAAATTGGTCCTCTTACTACGTCTTCCTTTCCTGTGTTGAGATTACTTCCCATTAGGTATAGACAAGAAGAAAATTAATGAAATTGAAACTGACTTGGTGATACCAAAATCTCTGCAGATTATTTAAAGGCAGATTAAGCGTACTTGATATTAAAATATTGGGAAAATAAGAAATACAGATTGCAATACAGGGAGCTAAGATTCTGTCTATTTATGAAATATGAAAAGTATTTATGCTTCTGTAAATATTCCACTGATTGACTGTGTAAAGGATGCCATGGGAAGTTCAGAACTAAACCTAATATAGCAAAGGTTTAGCAAGAACCATTTGTTAATGAACTGAAGCAAATTCTGTAGGTTTAGTGAAGGTTATTAAAAGCTTTGTCACCAGAAATCTTAATTCCCACCATGGAGGTTTTAAGGTTTAAAGCCAGTTATGCTCTCCCAGCTCTCTCCCTTTACCATTCCCTTGTGTCTGCCTCTCTGGTGAGATTGGCTGGAATAGACAAACGCTTTTAATGCTTGGACCCCTGTGCCTGCTGAGGATCCTGGCCTCACAGTAAGCACTTTCTTAACTGTGAATGAGTTGAGCGTAGCTCTGAAAGCTCCTTGTGTGTTTTCCTTCAGATGAGTAAGGATATGTGCGTGCTGCAGACTAATGTCGCTTCCAGTTTAGCTTGGAGTTTTAGCTGTCCTGTGAATGCTCTCAAACCAGAGTATAGATGCTCCTGATTTCTGTTGGAGGAGCAGTAGTGTGCATCTGTGTGTTTTGGTGGGGTGGTTTTGTTGATTGGGGGTTTGGTGTTGTTGGTTTTGGTGTGTGGGGGTTTTTTTCATTCTCTCTCTGGATACTTCCTCACAGGTTGGAAACTTGCCAGTGATAATTCTTTTTTTTTGCAAATAGATCCTGAACACCAAAGAGCAAATGGGAACATGAAATATTTTGAATATATCATGGCTAAAGAAAAAGAAGCAAATAAGTCCAGTACGGATTCAGAAGACCAGATGGAGAAGGAAACAGAGGTTAAGAAAAAGGATTACCTGCCCGAGAGAAGGAAGTACGAAATGCTGTGCCGTGGGGAGGGTCTCAAAATGGTAAAGTGGAGTAGACTGTTTTCAAATGTATGTAACTGACCGTAACAAAACAATGTCAAGAAATTGTGGTGTGAAAGCAAGGAAGTTGTTACAGCAGTTGGCTGAGTGTGTAGAACTGAGGATTAGCATGTGTTGGATTTCTTCCCCATTTCGTGCTGTCCAGTAGACAAAGTAATACCGCCACAGGCGCTGCTGACTAACTTGGATGTGCTACGTAATTAATTGAACAAGGATGCTGGAAGCCTAGGTTTACATATGGAATTGAATGAGGGTGGGTTTTGTGATAAAATTATTTAACAGGACCGTGTAAAGTACTGCTTGTTGCAGTATTACAGAGTAACATTAATGTGCTGAACGTACTAATTTCTCAAACTTAAAGCATCGCTCTAAATTGTAACATCACATTAAGGTAGTGAAGGTGAATCATTCCCATCTCTTGTTCTTAGGATGTCTTCTGTTTCTTAGAGATATTAATGTCATATGGAAATTCTCTGATTATCTCTTGCTCCGCCTTGCTTTCAGACTCCTCGGAGACAAAAAAGACTCTTCTGCCGCTATTATGACGGAAACAGGAATCCTAGATACATTCTGGGCCCTGTCAAGCAGGAAGATGAGTGGGACAAACCTCGGATTGTTCGCTTCCTTGACATCATCTCCGATGAAGAGATCGAGACTGTGAAAGAACTAGCAAAGCCAAGGGTAAATGCCTTACACTTCGTCTTTTGGAATATTAAATTTCCTGTGTAGTTTTCTGTGTGAACGTGTGCGATTCTGTCTCATCTTGAATGCAGATGTGTGTGCAGTGTGCTCACACGTTGCTTTTCTCACCATGTAGCTCTTGGTGACACATTCTTTGAAGGAGACAGCTGTAAGTTCTGTGTAATTAAGAGAGCCAGGTGACAGCAGTGCAGGATTGCCAGACTCCTCTGGCCAACACAATTTCAGTGCATGCTGTTTCAGATAAGGGGAATGTTGTCCAACAGAAAACAAATGTACTGCAGCTAGGTTGCCTTGAAGCATACCTGTCATCTGGTTTTTGTCTGGTTTTCTGTTTTGTTTTTTTCTTTAAGTCTGTATTTGTCAAAGTTGTGACACGGAGAAGAGTGCTGTCTAGGGAAAGGCAGTCATTCCTCTGGTCCTGGAATTCCACATTATTGTCTTACAGACAAGAATGAATGGTTGCATTCTCCGTTCATTATAAAACTGACTTCTGTCTCCCAGGCTTTGAAGTTGCCTGCAGATGAAAGAGCTTTAAGAGGGCAGTACTTAATCAGTGGTACTCAGCTTCTTATTGACAATGCCAGCTCATCACATCCTATTTCAGAAACTGGATTCCAACCTTCTTGTTTCTGAACACAGAGTAATGCAGGGCAGCTCAACTGTCAGAGTAAACAGGGGTGTCCAAGGCAAACAGCAACCCGATGGAATTGCCTTCTGTGCCCAGTTGGTGCACCTCTACATCTCAAGATGTGCATTGAAGGTGTAGTTAGTGAAACTGCTTTATTTTTCCATCAATTACCATTTACTTCTAAAATAAGATTTGAACTTGTGGAAATAGAATTTTCATGCTTTTTTGCTTTGTTTTAGGCCTAAATGGCTTTTCATCCAGAGAGGGCTGAGCAAATAGAGACTGGGGGATAAGTGGCATTAAGTATAGGACAAACGGTTGTCTTGGCCTGCTGCACAGTAAGCCAACTGTGGGTTATACATGGGTGCATTGAGGATGAGGCTGTCCTTGGCCACTGCACTGGGTACTAGGTAGCCTGAAAGCGATTTTAAAGCTTCCTGAAGGCTGATGCGTTGTATTTCTGAGATAACGTTCTGAACTGTAAGCAGGAAGTACAAGCAATTCTCTTCACTTACCTGTAAAATATCTCTTCCTGCTCTCCTGTCAGGCAGCCTTGCTGCAGGTCTAAAAATCAGAGCCACGATTGACTGTTGATGATTAAGCCCTGTGGCTGCTGCAGAAGTTCTGGCATTATGTCTGTGGAATATGACCAAATCACTTCTTTATGGAGTAGAAATAAGCCTTAGCACTTATTTATATGGATCTCTGAAATGTTGCTGTTCTAACTTTTAAACTTGCTGAGATAATTGTCTTCCTATCAAATAGTTGGCTCGTGGTAAAGACTTGCAGATTCATATAGCTTATTAATGTAGAAGCATCCGTATGCCATTAGCGTCTCATGTATTTCCTACGGCCGAGGCCTTGCAGGGTTCAGTAACGAGTGTAGCAAGAGGATTGTGTGTTTTGAGACTGAAAGGTCATCTCCTTCCTGATGCTCGGGACGCTGCTTCTTGGAAGACAGTGCTATCTGTTCTGTGCCTAGCCTTCTGATGCTCTGGTGGCATAAGCCAGCAGGAGTAAGGAAGCCTTACTATTCGCCTTTGGGAGTCTCGCTGGAATCAGAGTTTGTACCTTGACTCTTACATGTCTGCATGGGATGAGAGGAGAGGCAGCATATGAAGAACTCCCAGTACCTTTTCTTGTTAGTAGCTGTGGAAAGGCCTTGATTTACTTAGTTTATTTTAACAATAGAAAAATACTTATTATTGTTTGGACTTGGTGTGCCATTTTGTGCCTCTTGCAGAACTTGGGCTCTGCAACCCAACCTTCCCAGTTATGAATGATGGAGAGTGTCTGATAATACGCAAAGAAAGTTAAAGGGTGCAGAGAAAGTTCTTGGAGTACTGACGTATATGGGATGGCATCAAGTAAATGGATTGCAGTGGAGGGAAAGGAAGGCCTTGAAACAAGAGTTCTCACTCCATGTAACGTGGGGAATACAGTGTAAATGTGTCCATGGACTAAGCAATTAGTTTGTGTTAGCAGTCACAGTGGTAAAAGAGTTGACTTGAGTGGTGCTTTTGGTACAGAAAGAATCAGAAGGATAGGGTTTTATTCATCTTTTGCTTATACAAGATCGCAATATTGCCTGGATTCAATTTAACTGCAAAACTCATCTCATGTGCACAGGACAAGTGGTAACAAAGGACCAATTATACATGTGCCATAATACTTTACTGCTTCTAGCAGTTGTTGCAATACGAAGGAAACGAAAACTTCTAGTTTACTTTATTTGGATGACTGTTCTTCTTGCTACAGAAATGGAAACTTTACTTCCTGGAAAACTTGATCTTCTCTAATGCTCTGTTCTTTTTAAAAAAAGAAACAAACCACAAAAGAAAAACAAACCCTAAAAAACGCTTTTAGTAAAACTGGAGACTCCCCCTCTTTCCCCATCACTGCTTTATCCGATCCTACTCCCTCCATAAAAGAAAAACCACAGCAAAAGGTGACCGGGTGGCTTGCGTGGCAGCTTGCGTGACATTTCCCCTTAGGCTTCTGAATGGTCGGATTGCTGTGATGCAGTATGTGCTTTGTAATGCAACTATTCTGATGGTTCGCTTCACAGCTGAGGCGAGCCACCATTTCAAACCCCATAACAGGAGCCTTGGAGACGGCACATTACAGAATTAGCAAAAGGTAAGAGAGCTCTATGCCAGATGTTTTGGGCCTGTAATGAGTTTGTAGATTCTGCTCATTATGGGGAAAAAAGAGGTGGTCTAAAAAGACAACTTTGGCCTTGTAGCCCACCGCTTTAGTACATGCAGATCTGTAACAGGCTGTTACTGCTGAGTTTCTCAGTCTTTCCCTTCAGCTAGAAGTTCTGGGGGTGTATTTTGATGGCTTCTTTTCATTTTGTTAGTCACCTTCTCGGTGCGTGTTCTAAAATGATGATCTGTACAAGAAGCAGGTCTCTACAATCGGTGTAAAAGAATTTGTGATGCTACAAAACCTTCAGTAGAATCTAGATTTTTTTTTTAAATATTCCCTTCTCCTTCCTCTTCTCACCAACCAAAAATTGTTCTCCCTTTCCTTGTAAAACCTAGCAGACCACTTGAAGTGCCTTTATGTGTGTAAGAGATGTTTCAAGTCCTTCCTGTGCATGACAGCTAGAGTGGCATGGAAAACACATATTTGTTACTTACACAGCATTCCATTGTCTGAGATCATCTGGTGCTCCTGCCTGGGCTCTTACCTGCTGCTAACACAAATCTGGCAGAATGAGTGAAAAAAGCTCTTTTTCACTGGGCTCAGGGTGTTTTTCCAGCTTGTCTGTTAAGTACTACGAGTCTTTAATTTAGCCAATGTTTTTCAAAATTGGCTGGCTCTAAAAGAAACCACTTGCTGCCTGCCCGCCCCCTTGTCCCCCAGTTTTAGTAGTAGTGATTACAGATTGGCCATGGATTCCATCAGTGTTAAGCTGAAATTCTGAAAGGAGTTGAACTTCTGGGTGAAGAGGAATTGTCTGTGAAACTCAGCATCATAAATTGTTTGCAGAAAGTCACTAGTTTAAAACAAAAAGGAAAAAGAAAAAAAGGAGGAAAAAAGTGAAAGGACAATCTAACCAAATTTTTCCAACCAATTTGTTTTCATTTGGACATGGCAGCTACAGCTTCTGTTGCCCTTCTAATATTGCTAATTTAAGAGCATTGCATACCATCCAGACCAATCGGAACCCTTTCAAACACCTGTGGCTTGGCAAAAAAGCAGCCTACTAGGTGGGTAAGCCCTTGTCCTTTCTCTTTTTGTAGCTGAGCCGTGCTACTGTTCATGACCCTGAGACTGGGAAACTGACTACAGCACATTACAGAGTCTCTAAGAGGTAAGGGGAACGTCTTCCACAGGTATACCCAGTCTGAGGAAGTCTGTTCTGGGGCTGTACTGCTGTGTCTCTAAATGTGGGGCAAGTAAGGATTTTTGTGTAACATTTACGTTCTTAGTATCTCTTTAGAAGAAAGAGAATGGCCTAAAACAAAGCGAGCTGTTGTATAACAAAGCAAGCAGTCTGCTGAAATAGAAAATAGTTCTATATGTCAGTGGTAGCCAAAACAGAAGTGCCCTCTTTGGCTTTGCATGGCTTGTCTAATGCAACTAACACACTAAAATGTTCACATCATGTGGGGTTCTGCTTGCACTAACAAGGAGCAGAAAAGGCTGCCTGTGTAGCTCGCCTATACCACTAAGCTTTGGAATTGATACTTGGTGCTTACAACTAGGCACTGATGAGCTGCTGTTATTCACAGGAGCAGTGCAAATTCAAGCTAGTCCATAGTTATAAAGAATTTCTTTGTTTAAATGATTGAAAATAGTTGCTGCTTTAATAGAAAACGAGTGTTCTTTCAGCTTATTTGAACAAAAAACCTGAAAGTAGAATGGCTAGTAGCGTAAAAGTTTTTATTTAGCTATGAGTGTCTTTAAAAAGATGGAAGTGCTTCAAAATACTGGATCAGAAGAAGTTGGTTGATCTCAGGAATGATTATAGCTCTCACGGAAACTAGAAAACCAATGTAACTAAAGTCTGACCCTTAAAGCACGCTTGTTGCAAGTAGTGGCGAGCTGAAAACTATACATTGAAAACCGCCTTGCACCTTTGGCGGCATGCAGGTCTGCTTACTCATCAGAGCACATGCAGGTAGCAGGAGTCCTTTGGAAACTGTCTGGTGAGCTCTTACGTGGTTGCTCCTTAAACTACCTCCACAGACCCCCTCCAGAGTGATGTTAGGAATCTACCTCTTCCTATTGGACATGTGTTGCATTTAGTTTTTATTTTTTTTGTTTTTGATTTAAAGTCTGTCCGTGTCCTATCTTGGTTACCTGTGACTGCATATTTTAAAGAAAGAATTTATTCAGTCCTGGGATTTGTCCCCTGTGACACAGACCGGGCTGGGGCATTCACTGAGGAAACTTGTTGATCTGTTTGAATGTATCCTGCAGTTTGTGACAAACCTAACGTGCTGCTAATAGCAATTAAAGAAGGTGACCGGATTGCTAATTGAAATTGAGATGCATAACTGGCCCCTATTTAAATAGATGATCCTTAGCAAAAGAACTTTTTATTCAGAGTTTTGATTTTTTAATTAGTGGGAAGTATTATGCCTTGAGACCATCACAGATGCTGCAGTCAGGAAAAAATAGTGCTAGACAACACCCATCACGAAAAGCCAATTCCCTCATGAATGTGTGCAGCTGGTGGTGCAGCCAGATCCTGTTTGCCATCACCTTGTTATTGGCTTTATGATGTGACAAAATAACTCCTAGGGCTTTAATCTGGAATTAACCATGTGCTGTACCTTGCCTAGGGACTTTGTGGAAAAAAATATAAGGGCAGCTGTTGCCTGTGAAGTGCTGCTGCCTCCTTGGTGTGGTGTGCCACAACCCCGGACTAAATAGAGCCTCAAGTCTAGTATGTGTTGAATTGAGACCCTGGTGGTCAAAAAGGTGGGGCTCCAGGACTTCCTTGCAACGTACCCAAGGAACTCAGAGAATTAAATCACATTTTTCTGAGCTAAGATGTTTAATTCCGTATCTCACTGGAAACTGGAATTAGAATGGCAAAAAACCCTACAACTAAATGGGGTACAGCACATTGTGAGGTTAGCGTAGACATTTTTTTGAGGGTAGGAATGGACTTGAGGGTGGAGGGGGCCTTCCCTTTTCATGCTTCTCTTTGCCTTTGCATTCCTCTATGGGCAGATTGTTTAGGATGTACATACTTCAGAAGAGAACTTGGCACCTAAAGCTATAGGAGGAGGTAAAAGCCACCCCCAAAAACCCCAAGCCAGGCTACTTTAGAAGGATCATGTTATTAATGCTGGATCACTGAACTTCTCTTGCAGAACCACTGCTAGAAACATCTTTCTGTTAGAGCTGGTTTGGATTCCAGATGAATCATTGTGCCTGAAAACCAAAAAATGCTTGCTTTATTTTTTTAATAGATGACTGCTTTCCCCCTTCAAACATTCTTTCCTAGCAAATGCACTTCTAAATTACAGCATTCCTCTCAGAGGACTACTGTTTGCTGTGCAGTACGTGGCAGGCCGTATAAAAGGGGGCACCCTGCCAGCAGAACGAGGAGCACCATCAAGCTGTGCTGTGTGCGGTACCAGAATAAACTCAGCCACCCTCACACTGCTTTTAAAGAGGCTGCTTTTTTTTCTTTCTCCTCCCAGCAGCCAGTCGGAGCTTGTAGCAAATGAAGTTTCAACTTCAGAAATACCAATCTGTGCTTTCATTCACTCCCTGTTGCGTCTCTACTAGTACTTTTTTACATACTTGGTACATTTTAGAAAGTTTCTAAACACAAGTGCCAGTATTTCGTGTGACCGATGACTGTAACAAAAACAGCATTGAAATCAGCTGGTGCCGCGCTGGCATTGCTGGGACTAAGGACGTAGCCGTCGGACCGACTGGTGCAGTTGGAGGAGATGAGCTTTTGGGCGTATAAGTCCTTGTATATCATGTAGCTCTGGACAGTTGTCTGTTTTGGTTTCCTAATATACTGCTTATTCTAAAATTGTTTCTGCATATAAGTATTGTGCTATTAAAAAAAATCTAAGATACCTGATACAGAATTCTAAGAGGGAGGAGTAACTGTAATTCCTGCTAGCTGTTTGCAGTTAATATAAAAAGTTGTTAAAAGCCAGATCTCGGTGTGAGGAAGATGAAAAATCAATCCCCCAGCAGGAATTCAGCATACTGAAATTCTTTCAATTTCTATAACATAGTAGTTCCTGGGTGTCTTTTTACAAAGCCAAGCAGGGCGCCAAAATGCCTTCGTAATCAGGGAATTTTGGGCTTTGGGATGGTAGTTATTAAGGAAATATCAAATCCTGCTGCAAGTAAAATAACCCACGTCTTAAAGGGTCATGCTTATGACTTCCCAGAAATAAGCTTGTCCCTCTTGTGATGAAGTTTTCTGCCTGTAGTGGACTCAGAGGTGTCAGCTGGTAAAAAAATATGACAGAATGCTGTTCATGCAAGGTAACTTGTCAGATGAGCAACTTAGCTTAACAAATGTATGTTGAAGAATCGAGCTGTATGCATTTACAGACTCACGCTGAACCTTGGCCTATGCATATATTAAAAGAAAAAAGTTTGCTGAGCACAGTTTAAGGTTGTTAATTCCGCATCACGTATGACACTGGTGAGGGAGTCTTTTTTTTTTTATGGACAAGAGCAGGAAAAAAGATTCCTTTGCATAAAAGAATACATACCTGCTATAAATGGTCTTGAGCGTGCTTCCTTTGGCAGCAGAGGACCAAGGCTGAGAGTAGCCACGAGAGAGGATGATGTGGGACAGATTGTTACATTCAGTGAAGGGTGCTAGGCAAAGCCTGCAGTAACGTCAGAAGGTACTTGCTGTGCATCCTAAATGCAGCAGGCATGGAGACCTCCTGATGCTGGATAATCGGTACAGGGTGCTGCAGGCCCTCCTGAGCTCTCTGCCCTCTTGGAAACAGATTTCATGATGCTAAGAGGGTTAAATTACGCTGTAACCCCTCACGTGAAACTATTCAGCACTACATGCCTCCCCCTAAGTTTCGCTCAGCAACCAGCAGACAGGCTGGCACTTGAAATATGGTTTCAGTTCCCTGCTTCCTCTACCTTTCATATATAGTACTTTCCCCTTCATGAAAGGATGTAGTATTCTCCCTGTTGAAAGCATTCACTGTAATTCTACATAACCAATATGGCAAGAATGGTTGCTTTTTTTCTTTCTTTGGGGTTTGTGGTGGTTGTGTTTTTTTTTGTTGGTGTGTCCCATCCCGTCCCCCACCCCAGCTTTTGTGCATAGTCTGTACAGAGGTAGCTAAAGTCTAAGCTTTGAAGCTGATGGCTGTGTTGGGGGCTTTTCTTGTGCATTAAGTGTGAGGTTGGGATTGCCTGTGTTTCCTGTTCAATGTGGCTGCATAGCATGTGGGGGTGTAGCTGCCTTTTTTCCTCTTTTGGGGGGGGTGGGGGGGATGCTTCATATAAGTAGTCTTCGTGCTCTCCTACCACATTAAATCAAAGAAGGTTGCAGTGTAACACTTCCTTATACTAACAGTGTTCAGAAATGGATGAATCATGGTACGTGTTTGTGCAAGTCTGTCTTGAGAAATCTTATTTCTTTTATTTGTAGTTCATGTCATTTAAAAAAAGCTCATAGAGATTCTGTAACCTGTGTCAGTGCCTTGTGTCATGTGTCATGCTACCGTTCCTCCCATGCAATGTGTTTTGTGTTTTTTAAACAGTTTTTAATTTTAAAAAAACCAACATTAATTTAGTATAGATGCGAAAGTTCATTTGAGTAGAAATAAAACTACGATGTACCTGCCAGCTAGGTTCTGGGCATAGGTATTTCTATCCAACAGTCTTGTAAAAGCAGCAGGAACCATGATGAGCCCAAAAGGCCGAGTCAGATGCTAGAAGAAAGGTAGAACTAGCTGGCTCCCTTTTTGTGCAAAAAGGGGAAATCATGGGGCCCAAATCCATCTTTTCTGTTTTAGTGACTAGTAGGGGACTGTCAAGGTAACTAGAGAGGAGGTCTAGGGAGGGTAGTGAGTATGCTGAGAGAGGGAAAAGAGGAGCAGATAGAACGAAGGTGCATTGGCTGGAAGGGGAGAAGTAAAGCATCATGTGAGCCGATGAATGGTTAAAAAAAAAAAAGACAATATCCAAAAGAAAAGGCAGTGGGTAGATGAAATTGATCCCCCCCCAAGAGCAAAAAATTTATCTTGTCAAGAGGTGAAAAATGTGTTTGTTTTCCATCTAAGCAACTGGATGTGTTCGTGGCTGGTAAGGGTCCAGCAGGGATGTGCAGAGCTGCAGTTATACTAAGCTTGTGCCCTTTTCTGCCAAACGCTGCTGTTCTGGGTATGTGGCTGCTGCCGGATGATATAGCTGCTCTTCCCAGTCACGCAGCTTTCAAGAATGAGCACCCACTTAGAGTAGAAAATGCTACGCTGGGTCTGGGTGAAGGCAGCAATTCTCATGTAGAACTGCTTCGCTACCTGTTTGTACTTTTCTCTGCTGACCCATTTGCCAGTTATTTAAAATGTAGCATTTCTAGCTGAAAAGTTCAAATTTACAGGAGGAGAGAGACATTTTGAAGATGCCTTTGGAACTGTGAGGCTGGCCTTTCACATCTATATTAAAAAAAGTTGGGTGTGTTTGGGTTTGGTGGTTTTTTTGTCTTTAAAAACCATTGTGTACCTGAAACGTGCTAAATACCAAATCTGTAATAGGCTGTTTTGGCAGAAATTGTTGAACAGGGAAAAATGGTAAAGAGTTTTATGTGTTATTTAATTGTTTCATAATGATTTTTAGGACCATTGCACAGGTAAGTAATATGAAAGGACAGATTACAGAGCACTTGCCTGTAAGTGCATGACATGTGGAAAAGCTGAGTTAAAAAAATCACATAGACTCTGTGTACGCTAAGTAAAGTAACTCACCTGTTCCTTTCCCGAGTGTTGCTTCAACATGCATCAAATGTGGGGTCTAAATTAGCTGTTTGGAATGGGTAAGAGGAAAAGTAGTTTGTGCCTGTTTTAGAAAACAGTTTGAAAGCAGACTGCACTGTTTACAACATTTTCTTCAGTCATGTGGTAGTCCACTGTGGGAATTAAGGCTGTTAGTTTTTTAGAGCTTCCTTAAACCAGTGCTGCAAGTGTTCTTTCCAGAAAACATGTTTATTAAATGCAGGCCCCTGTAATGCCCTCAAAGTATTTCTGATAAGCCTACCATGTTCTTGAAAAGTACAAAAAAACTCAAACTCGAAGTAATTCCAAATGTTGCACCTGTACTGCTAGCTTTGCTATGTATTACTACCATATTTTATTAATTTTTATCATCATCCCCCCCAGTGCTTGGTTGTCTGGATATGAAAGCCCTGTGGTGTCTCGCATTAACACAAGGATACAGGACCTAACAGGACTTGATGTCTCTACAGCAGAGGAGCTACAGGTAAACTGTTAGGACAAGTACAGCGGTGAAGGTCAGTGGGCATTTCATTCTGGATGGCTTTGTGTGCAGCACCATGCTTGCTCAGGTAGTGTTGGTGAGGTGGCCACAAAAGCTCATTCAACCCAGGGGAAGCTGATGTGATGGCTGGTTTGACTCCAGGCCCTGGGAAGAATGAGTGGGGTTTTTATAGGGAGGAAGAAACAAAGTTGTCCTTGCAGAGTAGCGCTTACTGTAGTGTGAAATAGCTTTCTGTTGCTAGAGGAAGACAGTAATAATTGAAACTCCTGATCGTTGGTGAAGTGGATCACAGAATCACAGAATGGTGGGGGCTGGAAGGGACCTCTGGAGATCATCCCATTCCACCCCCTGCTTGAGCAGGCACCCCCAGAGCAGGGGGCACAGGAATGCGTCCAGGCGGGGTGTGAATGTCTCCAGGGAAGTGACCCCACAGCCTCTCTGGGCAGCCTGTGCCCCTGCTCTGGCACCTGCACAGGGAAGGAGTGTTTTCTCATATTGAGGTGGAACTTCCCATGTTCCAGCTTGTGCCCGTTGCCCCTTGGCCGGTCACTGGGCACTATTGAAAAGAACCCAGTCCCATCGTCCTCACACCCACCCTTCAGACGTTTATAAGCATTGATGAGATCCCCCCTCAGTCTTCTCTTCTCCAGGCTGAACAAAACTAAGTCTCTCGGCCTCTCCTCGTAAGAGAGATGCTCCAGCCCCCTGATCATCTTGGTAGCTTTCTGCTGGACTTGCAGACTTCTTACCGGGAGTACAGTGCATCTTGTGGTGCCAGTCTTGGATGTGCTGCTGCTCCTGTAGCCAAACATTTTGGGGCTCCCTGGAGCCTGGGGCTGTCCAGAAGTTTCAAAAGTTTCATGGTCAGGTTCTATCACCTGAGAGTCATTAGGTCAGACAGTGGCAGGCACTCAGAAATGGGAGAATGTCTTTACCATTCAGCAGGGGGTGGACAGAAGAGCTTTCAAGGAAAGCTGACCCTGCAGAAGGGAAGGTTCAGCTGCAGCTTTGCTGGGAGCTGGTGTCCAGTCGAGAACTGCAAAGGTGGAGTGAAGGCCTGAGACCCTAAAGTTTGGACTCAGGTTCTGGGTCAGCACTGATGAGGAGAGTGGGTGAAGTCAGAGCTATATCTGAGAGTAAACCCAGAAGGACTTTGCTGTGTACAGGACGATTTAGCTGGCAGAGACTTGCACTTTCCTTTGGCTTCACTTTTAAACCTCATCAGCTGAAAGGTGGTAGTTGATGGTCAAATTCTTGCCTGGATAAAATACTGCTTTACTAGATTTTTTTGCTTCTCCTTTTACTGTAGGTAGCCAACTACGGAGTAGGAGGCCAGTATGAGCCTCATTTTGATTTTGGAAGGGTAAGTCCTGTTTTCCATCTCCACCTCTTTCTGCTTCACAAGCACTGTGTTTCTCTCTTTCAGGTGGCAAATTATGGAGTGGGAGGACAGTATGAGCCCCACTTTGACTTTGCACGGGCAAGTAAAGAGATGGAGGAGAGATAGTCACCTGGTGAAGCCTGAGCCTCTTGGCTGTGGCAAAATTTTTATTCTTTAATGTCTATTAAATTTTGTAGCTCTTCAACTTTTCTAATCCGTGTTAGTGGAGAAAGCCCTCTAAACCACCAGCTGAACTAATAAAAATTTTAGGCATTACAGAGCAACAAGGCTGTTCTTCAAAAACAGAACTAAAAAGAATTAATCTAAGGAGATGATTGATAGTTCTTAACAGAGCAAAGGGCATTAGCTTTACTCTAAAGCTGGAGAAACATTTACAGATACTCTAGCTGGTCAGGGTACTGGCCATGTAAAGCCTTTTTGTTTAAAATCACTGAAGATTATACAGCTGAACTGTGTAAAAACTCAGCATATACCCTGACACGTGCGGCAGGTGATGGTGGCATCAGCTAACATGCATCCATGCACTGACGCTACCGCAGCTGCGTCCGCAGCGCAGAGCACTGCTGAGTAAGGCAGATGTGGCTGCGTGGGGGAGAGCTTAATGCCCTCTCCCATGAGAGAGGCTTTGTAGGAGTACTTGCATTGCAGCACACCATGCAGGCCTGCGAGGCAGAGAGAGAACATCTTTCCCCAGAGCCAAGGCGCAGGTGTCTTGCATGCTGTTGAAGAAATTTTGACAATATTAGTGCTCTGTTACTGTAGCTTACATGCCAATTGCTAGCACAGTCCTGAAACTGGAAAAAGCCTACCAAGGTCTTCTCATTTCACTGTCCTTATTTTTTTTATTTAAATTCCCAACCTGTTTCTATTCCAGCTTAAATTGCAGACTGCTGGAAATAATGCCACCAATTTCAGTTGGTTATTTATTGGGCATATTTCTGTGTGATTTAACACCTTCAGATTAACCTTACACTGTGAATCCAAACCACCAACTATTAATCAGAATCTGTGCTCTGTAAGCACATGCTCAAAAGCATTGCAAATGATTAACAGGTTTTGTTTTAATTTCTGGAGTAGCAATTGCTGAAATTTTAACACACACCAGTAGGGGGGTGGGGTGTGAGGCGTGACAAAAGTTAGTCTCATAACCCATCAAAATGGGTTTTTCTTCTTGTAAATCAAGTGATAAAAATGCCTTAATGACCCAAATGGGTCTCTTGGCCCGTTACAAGCTCCTGCTCTGTGGAGGTTTCCTCCCTTCTTCCCAGCTGTAATGAAAGAGCAACAGTAAAGTGCTGGAGCGTGGCAGGGAGGAGGCCTCCCCTTTGAACCAGCGCTGGGCTGGAGGTGTTGCAGCTGCAGCATGCACGTTCCCATGCGCTTAGGCAGGGACATACCTTGCTCCTGTCAAAAGCTTCAGGAGCGGCTGCCACAGGTGCCCTGCGGCTGGCATCACGCACTGCTTAATGAATCACTCGCTGGATTTTTAATGGCGCTCTACAATGCGTGCCTGCCAGGGAGGAGCGCAGAACGCGGAAGGCCAGCTAGCTCGAGCAGCAGCCTGCCTGGTGCAGTGGCCGATACCTGCGGCTCCAGCACAAGGTCCGAAAGGGCGGAGCAGGATGGGCTGAGGGCCACAAAGGCAGAACCACCCCAAGGGGAGCTGGGCTGGCAGCTGCCCTCAGGCTGTGCTCAGAGCCACCCCTGCGGCAGGGCAGGGCTCTCCGTGACTCTTGGTGAGCCTGGGAGGGAAGAGCTGCCCTTGCTATTGCTCATCTTGGCTGAGGACAAGAGGGGGATGAGTGAGTGCAATTAAATAATTAAGTTTGTGGCTGTGAAGAGGATTTATATACTCCCTCTCAGACAGTACAGTGGTTTTTTTTCCCCATTAGCAATTTGGGCTTAAAGCCCTCTCTGCCCTACAGAACTTTCAAATGCCTAGTTTATTGAGATTAATAGTAGATATACTCATATTGCATTCTCCCCTCCTTCCAAACAGAGGGATTGAATTCATTTTTCTGTGTGAGTTTACTGCTGGCTCTGCAGCTGTATGTCAGTGGCTCCTCTCAATGGTCAAAATGAAATGCTTATTAAATCTGCTTGCTTTTATTCACAGAAAGATGAGCCAGATGCTTTTAAGGAATTGGGAACAGGCAACAGAATTGCTACTTGGTTGTTTTATGTAAGTGAGATATTTCTGCCATGTGCTAGTGCCAAAAATATCACTGCACATTCTATACTGTTGAATGATTTCATTATGGTTTTTTTATTGAAGTGACTTGCAGATGAAGACAGCCACTAATGTAGCGGTCATACATACGGGGTATCTTCTTACCCATAAGTAATAGTTCTTCTGTGTGTTCTTAAGGATGTTTGGGGGTTTTTTTCCCCCATCAAAGTTGAGCATTGGCTTAAATTATTTGACTGTCTATATATTTTTATATCTGCATCAGTATTTATAGCATGCTCACAAAAAACATTTGAGCATGTACCGTTGTGGGACAAGGATGGCTGTTGCACTTTGAACAAAGTGGGTGGGATGTAGCCTTTTTTAAGGCTGTTGATCACGCGGCCTTTGCTCACTAATTGGGAGGTAGAAATTCAGTTGTTGAATAACCTAATTGTGTTTTACAAAAACGTGACACTTGGGAGAGTATCAGCTTGCAACTTTTTCCCACCTTTTCAGATGAGCGATGTGTCAGCAGGGGGAGCTACTGTCTTTCCTGAAGTAGGAGCTAGTGTTTGGCCTAAAAAGGTAAGCAGGGTTTTTTATCCAGTGTGACCATTCTTCTCTCCACCTACTCAAAAATATAACTGATGTATAAACAGGTAAAAAAAAGTTTCAAAATTAATTTAGATGAAGAAGATTAGAGCCCTGTTCATGGGATCACAGAGATACTTACAGTACCTTTGTGTACTGCACCTTAAGTGAAGCACTTCACTACAGTGAAGTGACTGGAATAGTACTGGTGATTCCAAGGGCCTCTGATCATCTGCATGTTAACCCCCAGTTACGTTTTGGACTTAACAGCTTCTAATGCTTTGACTTTGCAAAACATAACAATACTTCAAAACACATTTTGAAAATACTCAAACTTGTAAGTGGGTTCAGTCTTGAGGTGCCTGTAGGGAATTCTCCTTGAAATTGTGTGTTCCTGTTACCTTTTTTTCCCCCCCCTCCGAAGGGTCATGAATAAGGTCTGTTCTCACTGGCCTGTTACTCATTATTAGCCAGTTATCTTGCTTTCTAAAACTGGTCAGAGTTGAATGAAACTGGCTTAAGGTTTAAAATAAAGTCAAGTATATGTGGACACAGAATGAGTCAAAGGAGACTCAATCCTTAGGAAAGCAAATGTTAGCATGTGGAAAATACCCTTCAATTTAAAAGGAGCATCTGAAATACAAATACATGTACCGTTGCCACATCATTAAGTAAGTTGGTGTGAAAGCGTGCATCACAGAGCAACGTGCTGAGGGTTTCCGCTGCAATTCCCAGGGAACGGCTGTATTCTGGTACAACCTCTTCCCAAGCGGAGAAGGAGATTACAGCACGCGGCATGCGGCCTGCCCAGTACTAGTTGGAAACAAATGGGGTAAGTACCCCTCACATTGTTCTCGCTGCCTGTCACCTGGACGTCCGGGCCTTTGTTGGTGGGCTGTCTTGGTTTTCTTTTTCCTCTGGTGGAATAAGAAGCAGCCACAAATTACATCCTTTATAAAGAAATCTACTTTATAGCTATATCTACTTCATATCTCTCTATATTATGTTATAATAAAATATGCTACTATATAATATATATCTATATATAATAAAGACATCTATAAAATGTAGTAGTAGATCTACTTCAAAGGTCTTTTGTAGTTTTGCAGCTACTGGAAGATTTTTTCCATCTTGCATTTATTAGACCACCTTCATGCATGTGTGTGTATTAAAATATTTTAGAAAATTGAGGTAACGCTGTGCTTAACTGTAAGCTGGCCAATAGCATATATTTAGCTTAAATAGAAACATGAGCTAACCGGGTACGCTGATCAAATGCCTTTGTCTTTGCAGTATCCAATAAATGGCTCCACGAGCGGGGACAGGAATTCCGAAGGCCGTGCACTTTATCAGAGTTGGAATGATGCAGACTCGTCCTTCGTCTCCTCTGTATTCAGTTTGTGTAAAATGCACACATCTCCTACAGTTTACAATTGACTAACACTCCACTACAGGTTCAGTCTTCAACTACACCGGTGTTTCATCTGTGGACAAAACAAACATGCTTTTAGTTCCTTTAAAGTATCCCTTTATGGTTTTATGAGCAGAATATATCCAGGTCTGAGTGTTTCAGAGAAAAAAAAAAAGACAAAATACAGACCAGGGACACAACGAACAGTGGTGTTGTGTGTGGTGTTCCCTTCACCATCGCCCCTCTGCTGAGCGTGGAAAGCCAGTGATTGTTTGCTTAGAGTCCGCCTTGTACCTGTCAGTCTGCTGAGGGTGGGATGATTTGATGGGAGGGCTCCCCGCTAAGGAAGGCTGAATTAAACCGGTTCGTATTCCTCAATTTCCAGACATTCGACTCCTTGCTTTTCTAGAGTGCCTGACTGTTGAGAACTGCGGCCATGGTTTGTGTTTCACCAGGAGCAGGTTGTAGCTATGTTTTAGCCTGTTTCTCTGCTTCCACAAAGCCCTGATATTTAAACGGGCTTCCTTCTTAGCCTCTGTTGGGGAGTTTGGCTCTCAGTTGTGAAAATGTGAGCCAGCAATTACATATGCATAGACGAGATGCTTCGGCAGTGTTGTGTGAAACACATGCCTGCAGCAGAGCAGCCTGACGATAATTACAGCCCATGTGCCCTCCATTTTTTTTCTTTAGTGTTTGTCCACGTAAAGTAATGCTGCTTTTATTCTGTCTTAGTAGCCAACTCTTAGGCCTGGTCCTTGGGCTGTGGGGGATGGGACTGTTACCATCTTCATTAATCATAATAATTGTGCCTTAGGATACTGGAATTTCAAATTGGTTACGAGACTTCAGGTGATGAGGCAATACAGAGTCCTCACAGAACGCTCTCCACCCTCATTCTCCCAGTTCCTCAAGGTTTTGTGAGAAATAGATGGCCTATTTACAATCCTAAATGTCTTTTAGAGGTGGTTTTTTTTTTTCCAAATGTGTTTTTTCTGCTGTGGATGCTGAACACAGGCCACAGCAGTGACATGCCTTTAGTCACAGGGTGCCTGTTGGCACAGGATGCCACAGGAGGGGCCTGCTCTGGATGGTTTGGTGTTGCTCACCTTGTGGTGCCTCCCCTGCCCTTGGTGGTCACTGGCACTCATGAGCCAGGGAGTGCTGGGAAGGGGCCTCCCTCCAGAGCTCTGAGGCTGCTCTTCCCATGAGCCAGGGCTGGAGCTGTTCTCGTTCACACTGGCCCCACAGAAAAAGCACCCCCACAGTCAGCAGTGCCTGCACTGGAAGAACACTCGGGGACCTTAGTTTGTGACAAGTCATCCTTACACCGAGATGAAGTTGAAGCCCTTGAGGGAGACGAGACTGTGGCTGCCGTAGCTGTTGACCTTGCATTCTGCTCGTCAGAGCCCCGCGGGAGGCATACCTGCTGTCCCTGCTGCCCCCAGCGCAGGAAGAGCTAAGCGGGGCGGGAGAGGCTGCAGGGAGGTTTGCTTTCCTAAGCCATTTCTCTTCAGCAGCAGGATTTCTAGCAACATGTCTGAATATTCCACTAGCATGAGAACAAGAATCAAAGTGAGCTGCACCAGACCCTACCTAAAAGTGTCTGATTTTCTGGATGATGATGGTTTTACTAGTCATGGGGTCAAGCCTGAAGTCTTTACCAAGGGGGAAAAAATTCCAATTTTAATTAATTGGATTTTCTGCCTCAAAATCTTGAAAATTGAGCCAAAACATAGATGAAACCAACCGTTAACCTGTTAGAAATACCTCTGGCATACTGAGACTGCAGTTCTAAGGTACTACAGTTTGAGAAACTGCATGCTTTCAGAAGACACTTTAAAATCTTTGCTGGAAAATGTATTGTTAAATTTCTACTGAGCCTGTTAGCAGTGGGACCT